>NW_019394962.1:0-461562 GCF_000612105.2 Orussus abietinus | reverse complement strand
TTTTTTAGTGTTAGGTAATCTGTGCGAAATATTTGACAACGGTAATTAACACGTTAGAATTTAAAGACTCCTTTCAGGGCGCCTTTAAATAAGAGATCTTCGATCCCACTTGGAAAAGGGACGAGACGGTGACCGCTCTATTTTGGAAAAGAATGCCCATTTGAATGGCTTGAATTTCCAAGTGGCGCGATCGGACCGATAATACCGATCGAAGGATCTCGGTTCGGAGTGGAATGGAAATTTTTGAGGGTTGTGCAGCTCGTATGTAGGTCCGACGACAAGGTCACCAAAATGGCCGCGCCGAGACTGCAGAGACTTTCTAAAGGCACCGTCCGTCCTTCCCCAAACACTTTTTTGTCCTTCCGAGGGAATTACTCGATCGTAAACGTAGTAAGAGGCTCTCGATGGGAACTATGAATCGGTCCGGCCATTCGTGACCGGGATACAAAAAATGGTACGCCGTTCATTTACCGCCGACGAATCGATCCATAACAGGCGCGCGCGAGAATTAAAATCTTTCCGTATGAGTTACACTCGGCCCGATGATTATCCGGCGGATTTATTTATTTATAAATCTGGTAGTAATCGATATGAAAAGTCAGCGTCCCTGCCGGGTGTGCTGCTACTCTGTAATAACGTATAATATCGCGTCTAATAACATATCCGAGGCGGTAGTGTTCGATTGCAATCACCAGGGTCGGTGAAATTTTTTATCTTTTCCCATCATGGGCGCGCCGTCAGCGTGTTTCTAAATAAGACACTGGAAGCCATTTACCATTAAATCCGCAAAGTATGCCCATTAAACAAAAAGTATATAAATAAATAAATTCCCTCACTCCCGTTCATCCGAATACCGCGACCAACTGAACGCGACGCAATGTTTCACTAAACGGCCAATTATGCAAATGAAAATTTTCACGGACTAGGAATAATTTCGTCGTTGGGAAACCATTGCACCGTTTACTTTCCGTCAAGTAATTCACAATTAGTCGAAGTTGTATGTAATACGGAATATAAGTTGGTCGACGCTTGCAGCATCGGAGATCGTCAATTACGAAAATCCTCGGGCCATCGATTTAATTAAGCCGACTCTCTCCGAAAATATGGTAATGGTCGGGCAAACTATCGCGACCGATAAACGGGGGGGAATTAACCTTGGGAGGCAAGACGGGTAGCCGAAAAAAAAAACGACGAAACTCTCGGGAAATTTAGTAATGTAGACGTGAAGGTAGACCGCGAGAGTCCAAGTTCATTTGCGTACCTAGGGGTAATATCGTATCGCGTAACGCGTTACAACGAAACCCGGGTACCGACAACGTTAACCGTGAGATACTCCTGTACCGGCACTCGTGCAAATCGCGTTAAACCGCTAGCTGGGAATTTAGAGCTGGCAGGACCCGATGTCGCTGCCAAGTAGTCCGCGGCTCGGGAATAAATCCGCGATCCTGTTTACGGTAAATATCATATCCTGCAAACGAGTCGAGTAGGTCCTGCTCGCACATCGTCAGGACTACCGTAGGTGGAGTGCGCGCGTACACTACGCGTGTGGTGCGTGCGCGCCGAGCCAGTCGGGGGGAGGCAAGGATCGCGACGAGGACGCCGACGGAAGAGACCGCGAAGAAGAAGACGACGAAGGAGACGACGAGGAAGGCGGGAGGAGGAAAAAACCGAGCAGGCCCGAGCCGAAGAAACAGGAAAGGAAAGAAGTAACCCGCGGTAACGTCGGTTCACACGAGAGCCGGCCACTGCAATAACGTGCACATACTGGCGTTTCCTATCAGCAAATTGCGATAGCCTCGAGGCGTGACAGCTTTGTGGGCAGCATCGCGTTATTAATTATGATCAGGCATGCGAGACGATTCGTACGCGGTGCTCTGGAGAAAATCCAACCATCGACCGCCTTCGTATTTCGTTCCGCTCGTGATTCACGTTTCTTTTCGGCAGCCCTCCGAGAGGGTTGCTGCGTCGAGTCTTGCGCCCAGGAGTCCACCGGGCTCGTATTTTAATCCTCATGGAAATGGAGCGGGTAACGAGGGTACTTAAGGTGAAGTGAAACACCCTTCAAATCAGTCGATTCGAATACCATACTTTTTTTTAAGGGTATTAGGCCAAATTGTCCAAAACTTTGACACGTCACTCCTGATCAGCCAAGAATTGTCCTGACACATTCAAAATTTGGATCTTTCAAAGAAATTTTTTAACTCGGTCCAGACCAGAACCAAAATGGCGTCGAGCTCTAATATTTTGATCAATATACAATTATCGAAGGCTCTGATATGAGAATCGAAAGGGTCAGGACAATTTTACGAGAATTTAGAACAATCTGGTAATCGATAAACTCGCATTTGAACGGGATAAAGGCAAAAAAAGTGTTGTATGCGCTTCTTTGCTAAAACGATGGGAATACGAGGTCTCGGAGTGAAAATTTAATTGACCTGGAAATCACAGATGGCGCAGGGGGTCCCTCCGCAGTCAATTAGGGCCCAGAAGGTATGAATCCAGAGGATTTCTGGAGTTTTACTTCGATTTCTTCATAATTATTGTACGAAAACGACTGGTGGAATATGCCATTTGGTACAATACACAATATAATTCGACGCAGCTGTCAATATGAATACGAACGTTGGCAACGTAGGCATTTAGAAAAATCGTCTTTATCGACGTTGATCAAGTTCCTCGACGTGTTTCACTTCACCTTAACTTCGCGTTGTACGAGGCACTTGCCTCCGTCCCCGTTCAATTTTGTAAGGAGGTACCGAGAGGTACATTTTCTGGGGAACGTTTGTAGGTCTGATTTGTAACGACTGGAAAGTCCCTGGCATTTTTCTTATTATCAAATCCGCTGGTTTCGTGTCTTAATTACGTGCCGGTGTATGCAGATGGATTAGAAGTCCACTGTCTTTGCGGTATTGCCATAAACTTCAGGGTGAAGAGGTTAACGTTGAATTCGCTAATTGCATGAATGGCGCCGATCGTAACGTCGTCGCGACGGACTTTAACCGAATCGAGCTGTTCTTTTTATCTTTCTCCTCCCACGCATTTAATTTACACCACGGTGTTAGGCGAGTTACGTAAGGTTGACACGCGTGTACCAACGTTCGACGACCGAAACGTCAAACGCGTTTGCTCGAAAGGACTTTGACTCGCGAAGGAGCAGGAAGGAACGAGGGAGAGTTGCACACGCCCCTCGAAGAAGGAAAGGAACCGATATACATGCATGAGTTAACTAATTGCGAATTTATAGCTAAATTGAAATTCCACCACCAATGACATAAATATAAAATCCTAATCGCGGAGGCCGTTTGGGAGCGGAAATTCACATTTCACTTATAATTATACGGCGGTAAGGTAATAGCCATAAAAATCATTTTCATCGGTCACTTCTTTTTTTTCCTTTTTTTTTTTCAATTCAATCTTTCAAGTTTCACTCATAACTAACATAAATGCCCATTTTCTCTCGTTTGTATGTATAAGTGGGCGTACGAAGATAAATGTTTTCCCAAGGCAGGAATGTGAATTTCCACCGTGCGTAATTTCAGTTCCGACGTATGATCGGCCCGATAAAAAGCTCAGTCACATACGTCTGGATTTACCCTCGCTATACGGACCCTAAGGTACACTTTCGTCCCGTCCATCGGGTATAATTCCCCTGCAATCGGCCTCCCAAGTACCTGGACCTTTTCCCAAACGGTAAATGTCCCACGCATCTTTCAGAAGGGTGTGTGCCCCTCCGAGCGTAGGGAAAACCTACGGTTATTTACGGCATTACGGTCACGCCAACTCGGATGAACCTACGATAACCATAAGAAGACCAAGAAGAGGACACGGGATAAGAGTAAAAAGCAACAATCCAAAATTTCCCCAGATCATCGTTAGAAATTCCGAGGATACAAAAGTACCATAAAACGACGACTTTTGAATTGATAAGCAATTTTGAGCACCTTTGAACATCCTTAAGGTGAAGTGAAACACGTCGAGGAACTTGATCGACGTCGATAAAGAAGATTTTTCGAAATGCCTACGTTGCCTACGTTCGTTTTTATATTGACAGCTGTGTCGAGTTATATTGAATATTATACCAAATGGCATACTCCATCTGTCGTTTTCGAACAATATATATCAAGAAATCGAAGTAAAACTCCAGAAATCCTCTGGATTCATGCCTTCTGGGCCCTAATTGACTGCGGAGGGACCCCCTGCGCCATCAGTGATTTCCAGGTCAATTAAATTTTCACTCCGAGACCTCGTATTACCATCGTTTTAGCAAAGAAGCGCATACAACACTTATTTTGCCTTTATCCCGTTCAAATGCGAGTTTATCGATTACCAGAGTGTTCTAAATTCTCGTAAAATTGTCCTAACCCTTTAATTTCTCATATCAGAGCCTTCGATAATTGTATATTGTACGAAATATGAGAACTCGACGCCATTTTGGTTTTGGTCTGGGCTAAGTTAAAAAATTTTTTCGAAAAATCCAAATTTTGAATGTGTCAGGACAATTCTTAGATGTGTCAAAGTTTCGGACAGTTTGGTCCGATACCCTTAAAAAAAAGGATTGTACTCGAATTGACTGATTTGAAGGGGGTTTCACTTCACCTTAACTCGGGCTGAAACTCGAGGCGATCGACCAATAAGCTTCTGCCTCGGTTTTCCCATAGAGAGAGAGAGAGAGAGTGCTCACCCGGTATCTCGGGTCGTGCGCCTAAGTTTAGCAAGTTCCTAGTCGCATAACTTGCTCCTACTCGAGTAACGCCCGCGATAAGGGTTTCTCCGCGTCCGTCTCTCCGATTCGAAATCGGCCTCGAGAAACTCCGCGGATCGGATCGGATAGGCCCGAGCTCGCCGAGGCCGGATAACCCAAGGGCGAGTGAGATACTAACGGGGATTTAATAGCGGGAGACACCCCGTATATATGCTCGCCCGAGTATATCTCGCTGGTAGCTAAGTTCAGTGACAACTTACCGCAATATCCAAGCGGACGTTACCGCCGAGCGGCCGGCCGCGTATATGCGCCCGCGCGCAGGCGCACACGCGCCAACACTCGCTCGCTCCGCCGGTGGGCAGCACTGTGGCCAATGCGCACGAACGTAAATCATAATACATAACCATTTCTCGAGCAGGCTCCACCTTCCGATACACTTCGTGCTTCTGTTACCATTATCACCTACGTCCGCCCTCCGAACGCGCACTGTACATTTCCGCGCTATCTTAACGGCCCTGCTCGGCTTAACCATTTTCGCCCGAGCGAGCGCTCCATTATGACTATTTGGGATCGCTAAACCTCGCATGCCGATTCCTCGAGATTCGATGGGCGGTAATTGTCGCGAATGGCCGAGTTATGGGGACGGAGGATCCAAAAGAAATCTACGTCTTTTAGGCCTAATATTGAAAATTTACATGAGGGTGAAGTTACGTAGTTTTTGTTACAACGGGAGGAAATTGATTTTCTGGATAAAAAATCAGTTGGATCGTTTTGGTTGAAATTTAGGGCGGAGGATCCAAAAAGGGTGATCGAAAAGAAATCTACGTCTTTTAGGCCTAATATCGAAAATTTGCATGAGGGTGAATTTACGTAGTTTTTGTTACAACGGGAGAAAATTCATTTCCTGGGCAAAAAATCAATTGGATCGTTTTGGTTGAAATGTAGGGCGAGTTATGGTGGCGGCGGATCCAAAAAGGGTGATCGAAAAGAAATCCACGTCTCTTAGGCCTAATATCGAAAATTTGCATGAGGGTGAATTTACGTAGTTTTTGTTACAACGGGAGAAAATTCATTTCCTGGATAAAAAATCAGTTGGATCGTTTTGGTTGAAATTTAGGGCGAATTATGAGGGCGGAGGATCCAAGAAGGGTGATCAAAAAGAATTCTACGTCTTTTAGGCCTAATTTCGAAAATTTGCATGAGGGTGAATTTACATTGTTTTTGTTACAACAGGAGAAAATTCATTTCCTGGATAAAAAAGGAAACTTGTATCGTTTTGGTTGAAACTTTGTTAGGTTTGTTGGAACGCGAGAGGTGATTATTATCCGATTTAATGAAGTTAGGTGCAGGTATCATTTCAGGGGATTTAATTACCTCTAATTGATATGGTTTGTTCATGGTCGTATTTTAATCGAGCTCCACCTTCTCGTGGATTTTGTACTTCTGTTACCATTATCGGCTACGTCCACCTTCGTGCTCGCACTCCACGTTTCAATGTTATCTTAACAGCCGTGCCTAGCTTTAACATTTTCACGCGCGTTTCGCTTTCATTGCGACTATTTGGCATTGCGCACGGGAATGCCGATTCGCCACGATTCGACATTCCTTAATTGTCGCAATCTCAAGAATTTCCAATGCGACAGCGTATTAAGGTTATCAAATAAGTCCGCGGGTTCGATAGTACTAAAAACCCCCGTCATTTCAATCGAATGGTCAGATTAATTATGTCTACGAAAGCAAAGTGCAACGAGTTTCAATATTTTTCCGCAAAACTTTTGGATTTTTTCCGGGGATTAATATCGGACTATTTCGCCATTACCATCTGAGAACTATAAGAGGGAAAGAAAAGGACTACGTTCCATGGACAAGAGAATGGGTGATTATTTAACGTATGGGTGACCTTTCCATTAATATGATGACGCGATTCATTTCGCGATTTCACGAAAGGGACTTAATTAATGAAAATCCATGCTCGCGATTTGCTCCGTCGAGCATATTCAGAACGCGCGCGCGGGTGTACCAATTCGCCACGATTCGAGTATCGTGAATTATCGTTATCCTGAGAGTTACGAGCTCGATAGAATTACGAGGGCCTGATTGCGGGAGAGAAGAAATGAATTGGCTCCTACGATCGAACGAACCGCTGTTGAATTTGCGGGCTTTAATCGATTCGACCGTGATTGTTCGACGGAATTATTTCCACGCTCTACATACATCCCCGTGGGCGTTCCCGTTTCCCCAAACGGGCATCTCCGGGGAAATTCCCAAAGGGGAATTACCCTCTAAGGGGCCCTAAATCACAAGAGTTAGATTCCTCGAACATCTTAGATTCGCCGTCGGTCGATGATTTTCAGGCTCGCTGAAGAAGACGCGTCCGGGCCAGGGCGCCATTAGTCAGAGCGCGAGATCCAGGCCAAGAGAGGAGGACAGGAGGAGAGGGGGCCCGGATTTTCGAGGCAGCCTCCTTAGCGAGAGAGACGATCTCGTTCGATCGGCGATTACCGCTCGCCGAAATCGATACCGAGCCGAGAGGCCGATATCTCGCTCGGCGGGCCCGGAGGAGTCGAGGAGGACTCGGGCCCGGATCGGACCGAAGCCGCCTCGGAATAATCCCGAAGGTGGAGGCGCGTTGCCCGGTATTTTTAGCCATTGAAATCGGTCCATAAATTAAATCCTCCGCCGCGGGAGAGGCCGATCGGGGGCGGCGAGGGGCGTCGGAAAGGCCGGCGGACCGTTTTGGGGCCTTCTTGAGTTTCTACCTCGTCGCCGGGCCGAGATAAGGCCATAACATGACCTGACTTAACGCACCACTAAAACCTCAAAACCGCGACAAATCTTCGCCTAGCGCCCTCTCGCTCCCTCCCGAGTGCGCGCCCTCGCGGCGTCTCTCTCCTACCCACGGGCGCCATTCCGATTTCCGTGAAATCCGCCTCTCGCGAGCGCCCGCGAAGCGCCAAGGCGAGTGGGAGAGCGAGCGAGACGGCGCTAGCCGGCGGCCGCGGGAGCGACGAGGACGCGACGAGCCGCCTCGCTGGACGCTGCTCGGAGAGAGATAATAAAACGCTCCGCCGATTCGAAAGTGTCGTTAAGTCCGAGAATCGCGCGGACCTCGCGCGGGTTGCACAACGGGCCCCTTCTTAATTTTAATTGAACTCCCCTGCAATTACCCAGCCTGCCCGAATGTCTTTACTCTCTCGTGCGAGGCGGACTCGATCTCGCGGGATGACGGCGAAATCGGCCGGCTCTAATGTGTCGCGTGATTATGCAGAGCCCGGCCAGAGCTTCGCTGAAAGTTTCGCCGTGAAAGCTGTCGATGAAACAATGTCGAGCTTTTCCTTGCGTGGGCGGTGCTCGGTGTTAAGTTTTCTCTCCCACGCGAGAAGCAATGAATACCAATGTGGAGACTTCACCGATTGTGTTGCATTTTAAAATTACTATCAAAATCGATATATAAGCTTTCGTGATATTCAAATTTTCTAAGACAAACCATCAAGGCCCGGTGTATCAATTTACCCATTGTCACGATAACATTTTAGGCGAACAATCGACGAGGACGGTGTGAAGTAAAATTATAAATGTTCATAGGGGGCATTCATGAAATTATAAAAAGTATTACGTAACGCATTGATAAGCGTGTTGTCGGTGTCCGATACGACGGTCATTTTTCTCCGCAGAGTGTTTGATAAGCCACGATAGCCTTTTCGTTGAGTTAGCCTTTTCGAGGGTGTTTTAGCCTCGCCAGCGACGTCGTGGATTTATCACGGTGACGTTAATTTGACTGGTTTCGAGCCGTCAAAATTCCCTCCCACGGTAATCCGCATGCGTAATTAATGACAGCGGGAGGAATCATCTTGTCTGTAACGGTACGCCGATCGCAGCGGTGTATATTTAAATTCACCTGGCATCATAGTCATTCCGATGATTTCCTTCTTTAAACACAGTTTACCCTTCTGCCAAAACAGTAATCTATTAAGCCCGCCAGACAATGCCAGGTCTCGAGAATTAATTATCCCGTTTTACGGAAGCATTCATCACGCAACTGCCGGTAGCGAGTTATGGCCGTCATGAAGTTACAACTTCTTCATTTATGCGGAATATCCCATGATTCATTGGCGTCACTTTTGACGAATCGAAGTTTCATCAATTCATTTCATACGACCCGCTGAAAAAATATTCCTTAAGAGGTAACATTGTAATATGTAATTATTGGGATTATTGCAGGTACTATGATTGTCGCGATATCCCAGTTGGTACCGATATCTCAGGGTCAGAAATAAGTCATACGCACATACGCGTAGTAAAGCGCGACGCGCGAAACCCTGCCACCGTTTATGCTTTCCTTCGGCCTTATTCTCAAGGACGGAGTCGCTCAAAAAATGCATATCCGGCTCATAAATAAGCTCGAAATCGTATCGATACTAGCTTAACGTACTAGAACGAATATGGCGGCCTCAGATGGAGATGGCGCGTTTGCGGTCGCTCGATGAAATTCCTCCTTTCTTTTCTTTTTTTCACGGTTCCACCGCAAAACCTCTCTAAGCTGCGATTTAATGCACCTTTTACGGTCCTCGGCTGCGATTCTTTAGCCGCTCAGGATAAGGATTTCAGACTCGTGTCATTTGCCTTTTCTTTCTCGGAGGGGACCTTCTCTTTTACGATTTTACGCGATAACGGCCACATTTAGGGGCCAATTTACTCTAATCGCGAACGGAGAGATGAGGCTCGCCGGATCAAACGGCGAATATGTAAATAACCCCTCTCGTCTCGAAATATCGTTTCGCGTTTCCACATAACGTATCCTCTTCCCGAAGGATCATTCGATCGTCGACGATCGAAGAGCGCGACGCGTCCGATTTGTTTCATCGTTCTAATTTACGGTGCGACAATCTAATGGTTCGTAATTTTAGTGCTCGTTAAATGACTCACCGAGAACTTAGATTTACGTCACTGATGTTTATTGGCCGTTAAAACGAATAATAAGCAAGAAAAGTAGATCGCGATACCTGTTATAATCCGAATGCACCTTGGAATGGGAATGATCGGGTTATGTAAGGACTAAGTGAGCTTCCTTCAACGAGGACTGCCCTATCATTCAACGAGTACGGTAGAAGTGGTTAGAAATTTTGTTTAACTAGAAGATGTGGTTAGAAAAAAAATCAAGTTACGCCGAATCTTTAGACAGGTGCATTCTTATTCCGTATTAAAATCGGCGAAGAGTAGGACAGTTCTCCACCGCCACAACAAATTGCAACCATGACATCCAAAAGTGTCCACAGCTCGCAAAGTTTCGTCGATGCAAGACTCGAAACCTCACCTTAGAGAAAATCAAGGGATTCCGGAAGGTAAAGGGAGTCGTTGCGAGACCGAAGGATTAGAAAGCACCTAAGTGAAGAGCAAAGCGTGATCACCAATTAGGCTTATACCGTGATAAGCTCTAGAGGGTCCAAGCGGTACAAAGTTCCATCGAGGAAAGATTCGGCAGCTTATCTAGGTCCGAAGAAAGTCCAGCCGGCCGTCGTAAAGATTCGTTGCAAGGCCTAGCTCTCTTCCTCCGAGGAGTTAGAAAGCATCTCTCGTCCCCCGGAAAGAGCGGCCGTTGATTTAAATAAACGGCACGTTAGACGGTGGCAAGAGTCGCGACACAAAGACCGGGCACCGGTCCGGCGAGGTTTGAGGGACGATCGTAAAGATCGGGGGAATCCCGCGAGCGTTTCTGCGAGCCGGCCACCGGGCGGAAGTGGCGGCCGTCCAGGGTATGACGCAAGCCCCGGGAGAACCGGACACGGGGAGGAACGAGGAACGAGGGAAACGAGAAGGGCCGGGGGAAGCGGAGCCCAAGAGGAAAAAGAGCAAGCGACAATGCGAATCCGCGAGGGTCTTGAGAGTGCAGTTACCGTCCAGTTCTCACCGAGCACCGGCACTACCTTGCGAAGATAAATACCGCGACGCACCCGGGCCCTGGCCACCTTGCGCCGCCCGGGGCCCGGGTCGGGGGGTGCCCGAAGAGACCCCCCGAGACACGTGAAACGCTGACCGATAGATCCGGTTTAGCGGGTTTCCGGATTCCGGGGCCCGGGCCCTCCTCCCTCGTGCGGACATCCCCTGCCCCCCAGCGGGGCCCGCGCGGTCAGCCGGCGACCTGTCCCTCCTGCTCACCCTTTCGGCCGCGTCCCGGGAGGATGCGTCCATCCGCATGCATTATCGCTTAGGAGAATCCGGTTTCCGATAATATAACGCGGCCGACCCACGGCGACCCGGAGCCAACCTGCGCCCGTGAGACGGAGAGGGGTGGACGGGTCCGCCGAGGGATGACCACCGATGACCACCGACGACACCGGGGTGCGAGCTCGTCCGGTGGGAACCAAAACCTGATCGGGGGAGTCCGCTGCCCATTGGCCGGCCTCGGGGTGGTGAGAAGAGCGTCTCCTACCCCCTCCGCACCCTCGGAGAAGTCGCGCCCTGGACGTGGATGCGCCGCCAGATAATGGCCGAATCGCCGGACCCCCGGGATTATTCGCCGAAATTAACGAAGCCGGGTGGCGGAGGCCGCACCGGGACCATGGGAAACCGGAAGGACCGGACCGGCCAACGGAACTCCTTTGAAGACGCAACCGAAAGTCGCCATTGCCCGCGTTTCTGGCCCGGACGCGTGGAGAGGTTTAACGACTACGGGATTTGCCGACGCGAGAGGACGAAGGGACGTGCAGTTTTTCGGGATGGATTCTGACCGGTCAGCAGGGCGCGTGTCGCGGAATCGGCGAAGACGCCATTGTCAGGGTTCCGCAAGGGGTGGGTCCTGCCAGGAGGAGAAGGAACCCGGGAGAGACTTCAATGCGTGTGCGTGCCGACGCGCGTCGCACTTGGACGCATCGCCGCGGTACCGGACACGCGTTCGACGCTCGTTAAGGGGAAAAACGGCAGTTTGGTCTTTCGAGGTCAATTTTGAGGCCACTCATGAGAAGCTACGCCAGAAGACCAGCCGTTGACGGGGGCATTACGCGTTCCTTAACCGTCGACGGCGAACGCACGTTTTTGAGGGGAACCACCGCCGATGACGCATAGACCATAAAACGGCCGACAAACTTTGACACGTGCTGCACGATGCTCGTTACCGGGTCGGTTTTTGTCATCGTGGAACACGGGGGGAGGTGTACCCCCCATGCCGGAAGCTTTGATGGCGAGACCGCCGCGATACGTGATCCTTCCACCGTGGATCTCATATCTGGCGAACGGGATGGTAACCGGATGTACTGGGATATTTCCAAATCCACGTACATTGATACCTTTAAACTTATGGATGCGTTGAATTTAATTTTAATTATCTGAAATCCTTTCCCATGGGACTTTAATGACAGACTCCGATCCTCTGCGCGACGCCATCGGATGTTAAATCGTTGGAGGAAACGGTATCACCGAGCACGTGCAAACGCCATCGGGTCGGTACGTTGTGGCCTTTGTATAATATATGCATCGGAAAATGGCGAAAAACCTGGCCAGCTCGCAATTGGGTTTTCTCTTATGGAAGTATGCCGCGATAAAGGCGGCCATTGCGCCCGCGATCTCCGCCAACGCGAGCGTCCCTGATTCGCCGGCATTACGGGCACGGTAAAATATATCGGGCGTGGATAAACGTCAGGTTATTTTTTTCATAAGACGCGAATCAGAAAATGGTCTAAAATGTTACGAGCCACGTCCGTTCGAGGGCGGCGTGCCCACGATGCCCGATGCGTCGCGACCATTGCTGGCACACCCCATAACTCGATGACTTTACGACGTCCCGATGGTTATTCATGATTACACCTGTGCGTGCCCGAGGGGCTTAGTTTCGCGATCGCCGATCGATGTATCCGGTGATGGTATCGACTCGGACGAAAAACTGCCGCTCGAAAATCTTCCCCTCTCTTGCGAATGGCGTCGCGCAGAAGAGCGCGACAGCCCGAAAGAAACCCAAATGGACGCCATTCCGTGCGCGACTTATTGCACTCGAAATTAACGTCGCGGCATACCTCTTTGCACGGATAGACGCGTAAGATTGTTTCAATACTCGAGGAATGCTGAGAATAGTTCATTGTTTTTTGCGGAACCACGTGTAAGTCTTCTTATGCGGCGGCCATGGCCTCTGCCACGTGTAAGTGTCGAGGGCATACGTTGACTCGGTGCAAATCTCAGACACGAGGGAAAAATGTAATCGCGTTTTAAGAGATTTAGCTTAATCGGCCGGGTGAAAAATGATCGGGAATATCTTGACCGCTGTCCCGGCGTGCGTATGCATACGCGCGTGCATGAGTGCTGTTCCTTTTTTCGATAAAGGTATGTCCGCAATGCCCGGCGTCGCCATCAGCGCTATCAACCT
Organism: Orussus abietinus; assembly: GCF_000612105.2. NCBI lineage: Eukaryota > Metazoa > Arthropoda > Insecta > Hymenoptera > Orussidae > Orussus > Orussus abietinus. The sequence continues at coordinate 448,507 of NW_019394962.1, read as the reverse complement.
TCGTGCACGTTTCGTATAACCCGAGGACTCTGCCACGTCGAAATGGTTATTAATGATTACAACCGCGCGTATGCGACGAGGTCTCGTTTCGCGATTACGGATCGATGCATCCGGTGGCGAATGTCTCGGTGGTCTTTTAGGGAAAAAGGAAAGGCTTAGTTCGAAGAGTCCCTCCTCTTTTTTCGAGGTGGTGCGCTGTCAGTTGGGGAAATATTAAAATTTATACGTAATCCCAATTTTTTCGATACCAATTACAGCCGCCACGTGTTTGAATATTATACTCATAGCAATTTATTCCCGGTTGTACGGTAAATGTCGCGGTACACGGTAACATTTGCGACCATTTGGTACCGTGTTATCCTTCACCGTACATTTGGAACATCTGCAAAAGCCTAAAGACCATAACCATACCCTCGTAACACATTATTTCTCCTTGTGTATAAAAAGCAAGGAAAAGCACGCGTTATCCTTCAACCGAGTCGAAAATGCTTAAGTGCGATTCTTTTACCCGAGACATTAAGGTGAAGTGAAACACATCGAGGAACTTGATCGACGTCGATAAAGATGATGTTTCTAAATGCCTACGTTGCCGACGTTCTTTTTTCTATCGACAGCTGTGTCGAATAATATTGAGTATTGTACCAAATGGCATACTCCACCTGTCGTTTTCGTACAATAATTATAAGGAAATCGAAGTAAAACTCCAGAAATCCTCTGGATTCATGCTTTCTGGGGCTCTAATTGATTGCAGAGGGACCCCCTGCGCCATCTGTGATTTTCAGGTCAATTAAATTTTCCCTCTGAGACCTCGTATTCCCATCGTTTTAGCATAGAAGCGCATACAACACTTTCTTTGCCTTTATCCCGTTCAAATGCGAGTTTATGGATTACCAGAGTGTTCTAAATTCTCGTAAAATTGTCCTGACCCTTTCGATTCTCATATCAGAGCCTTCGATAATTATACATTGATCGAAATATGAGAGCTCGACGCCATTTTGGTTCTGGTCTGGGTTGAGTTAAAAAATTTTTTCCAAAAATCCAAATTTTCAATGTATCAGGACAATTCTTAGCTGATCAGGAGCGATGTGTCAAAGTTTCGGACAGTTTGGTCTAATACCTTTAAAAAAAAGTGTTGTATTCGAATCGACTGATCTGAAGGGGGTTTCACTTCACCTTAATTCCTCAGCCTGGTTGGTATCACTCCAGGGTAGGTTAAAAAAGAAAGGTTACCGCGAACGACCGTCTCACCTGGATACTTCGATGGTTATTAATGACCGCGACTATACGCGCACGAGAGGAGGTCCGGCCGTGAGTGCGGCCGACGCATCGGGCGGCCTCTTAGGAGAAAAAGGAGGGAAAGGCGAGTAAAAGGAAGGGAAAGGAGAAAAAGTGACATTCGAAGAATCGGCCGTCTCTTTAGGCGGTGGCATCGGGCGTAAACGCCCGGCCCGATAAAGCCGGCCATCCCGGCCAGGCTCGGCCGCGTTCTTCGCCGCGGCCCTGACTCTCCGCCATTACGCCCGAGTACGAGATAAACGTCGCGGTAATTGTTAGGCCGCGCAAAAAACTGTTATTGCGCCGTGATAGCGCACTCGATATGCACGCCACGCGAGCCCTCGTCTAAGTACGTTCGTGACTTTTCAGAGAGTCTCTCTCTCTCTTTCGCGAGACCGAACGGGTGCGTCTCGAGGGCCGCATGCGGCTCGGTGCGTACCCCACGTACGTATGTACACCGTCCCGAGATACCGTCGACGCGTCCTCGGCGTTTAGTCGATTCCTAGCTAGGACTTGCGAAACCCAAGATTCGTATCGGCGGTCCGCGCGTTTTATAGTCCTGCAATTCCTCGACTCTTTTATTGCACCTGCGCGCGGAACTTTCGGACATTTAGTGCCGCCTTATATGGCGGCCGCAGACGTGACCGTAATAACGCCCTTGGATTCCTCTCCTCCGAAATGAGACCGTTCTATTATAATAATAATGGTGCGGGAGAGAGAGAGAAATGCCGCAGTCGAAAGTGGAGGACTCGAGGTTGAGGTTGACTTCGCGGTGGGAAGCGGAACCGCTAAAGATGGTCTCCGTACGGATTTTCATTACTGTTAAGCTTTTCTTTTTTTATATTCACTCGTGGACTTGCAGGGTATTTGGGATTAAGTGCACGTGGCTGGGTCGAATCGATTGAGTTTTAGTCACCCTTAGGTATTAGGTTTCTTCGTTTTATTGTACGAAAGGTTTGATGCGTTTTTTACACTTTTCAGACGCTGCTAATCATGAGATAGAAGTATCGCGTTGATTTGTGCGGAGAGTTGAGAGGTACTTTTAAGCTTCTAATTAATGTCTTGCCTTGTGATATTTTCGACGTACTAATTATTAGACAATTGGTAACTCAGTATAAGGCAATTGACCCGCTTATGTGATTAAAGCGAAGTGAAACACGTCGAGGAACTTGATCGACGTCGATAAAGAAGATTTTTCTAAATGCCTACGTTGCCGTCGTTCGTTTTTATATTGATAGCTGGGTCGAATTATATTGGGTATTGTACCAAATGGCATACTCCACCTGTCGTTTTTGTACAATTTTTATCAAGAAATCTAAGTAAAACTCCAGAAATCCTCTGGATTCGTGTTTTCTGGGGCCCTAATTAACCTGCAGAGGAACCCCCTGCGCCATCTGTGATTTCCAGGTCAATTAAATTTTCACTCCGAGACATCGTATTATCATCGTTTTGGCATAGAAGCGCATACAACACTTATTTTGCCTTTATCCCGTTAAAATGCAAGTTTATCGATTACCAGAGTGTTCTAAATAAAATTGTCCTGACCCTTTAGTTTCTCATATTAGAGCCATCGATAATTGTATATTCATCGAAATATGAGAACTCGACGCCATTTTGGTTCATGTCTGGACCGAGTTAAAAAATTTTCTTCAAAGATCCAAATTTTTCATGTGTCAGGACAATTCTTAGCTGATCAGGAGTGACGTGTCAACGTTTCGGACAGTTTGGTCTTTTACCCTTAAAAAAAGTGTTGTATTCGCATCGTTCCGCGGACGCTTAGAGTTATCCAGATCTAGAGTTAGTCTTTGTAAACCTGTTGAGCCGAAGTGAATATAATAAGTGATTCACGGAGATGTTATCGTTTACCACCATCCTAGAATAACCCGGGCGAAAACAGGTAATTTGGAGTGCCCAGTCGTGGCGACAGGGAGAAAAAGAAATTCTGTAACCAAATGCTATACGGATGTTTCCTCGCGTTTTCGTACACTTTCTCGGAGAAAGCACTCGATTCTTTGGATCGTGCATCCTCACCTTGCCGCCGTTAACGACGGCCCCTGTACACGCGTACAACGTTGCTTCGCCGACTAATTGTCCGGCGATCCAAAGACGGTGATCGCAGATCTTGGCCGGATGGCAGAAGAGATCGATGGCCGAAGATAGCGATCCTCGAGGAAGAATCCACGGGGACGATACCGCGACAAAGTCGGAGGAGACGACGTCGACACGCGATGCCTCGTCGGAAGCACACATACAGGTATTCCAGCACGGAGAAAAAAAAAAATTCTTACCAACCGCTACGATTGAATCATATGAATTTGCCAAAACCAACAAAGGGGTATTTCATTAGGCTTAGCTAAAATAAAATATAATTCGATGAAATATATTCATCAAATGATATTTCAATCCGCGGCTACGCAGGCTGTCAGCTGATTTATTTACCTGACAACCTAGCCAGTTAATTCAACCCGTTATCTGCGTATCTCAGAATGTGCTGTTTTCAACTTTGGTGATTGTACACGCGCCTCGGAAGACTCATGAAGCTACCGAATACTTTTTAGTAAATAAATTAGCCGCCGTCAGCGTCGAATGCGAAACGTCCGCCAGTGGTATGAAAAGCGCGAAAATGCGAATTCCAGTTTTGGTCGTATTTATTATAATTAATTAATGTTCGCTCGCTGATGTAGGGTGGTTCAGGTGACTAGGGGTCGCGGTAGGTTTAGTCGATAGATTTTCTTTCCCATCGTAGGACTGCCGATAAGTCGCAGAGGTCCATTTTCGGGGCGTTCCTGGACCCGGGACGTCCGCTCGAATCGGGCTCGTAAAAAGGCCGAAAAAGTCCCAGGGCCAAGTTTTTACGGGAGCATCCGTCAATCGTAAAGGTCCCAGGGGGACGGCAATTATTCGTGACGTACCGCATTTCTCGTGGTCCCCTCCAATTTCGAGGGTTCTCCCCCGCGCGGAAATCCCTCGGAAAGGAGAAAAGAAGCGGCTCTACTTAGCGGGGGAGGGAAAAGGATGAAAAAACCCTTCGAGCCGAGCTCTATAATTTTATTGGGTCCGACCGAACCGGGGCCCCGTGCTCGGGGGCCCCACGAGAATTTACGACACTTACTGGAACCGATGCACGCTTCTATACCTGTATGCATGGTTTTCTTTTCCAGGGCTACCGATAACTCACTGGGCCGTTCCTTCAGATTCCCCGGATTCCACCACCCCTCTTGATTAATATACATGTCTATGAAATATACTTGTAAGGGATTATAAATACGTTCATTCGGTGGAAGGCGCGACGGGCAGAGAAGTAAGTCCGATAAAATTTCCTTTAACATATGTAGGTACACGCATACGTATATAATATGTACAGAGAAAGTGTGGTAATAGTCTCAGCACACGTGCAAAAATGAGGGTGGGCAAGGAATTTTTTAAATAAATAGTGCGAATGTGGAATTCTAATCGAAACTTGGATCACCGAGTTAATCATATTCTCTCCCTTAACATATTCTAACGTTAGAATTACATTTTTAGCATACTTAGCATGCTCTAAGGCCCGATGCATGCATAAGATTCATTGACGAGAAATGTTCGGAATTCATATTTCACGCAATAGAAATTGTTTGCAGTGAGTGTTCTCTCGGTAATGCCACGTATTTTCAACCTCAGGCCAGACCAAATGATTGCACTTCAGACATGATGTTTATCTTTGACGAATTATTGTTCACTTAGTTTAGATTAATATTCATGAGTGAAATGTATGTTTCATGGCGAATGATAAATCACTGCTATTGCTAGATTTAAGTACTGTCAGTTTCATGGAATGTTATTTTATGTGGTTTTTAAAATCACGGCTTTACCTCGTGAGATTTTGATCAACCAGGAAAGGTAAGTCGTATCCGTCATGGCCAATTTGCATCGAACGAGCATGTATCTGCGAAAATGTAATCAAGAGATTTAAATGAGACCGTCCGTTTTATGACGTGTTGGGTATGAACGGCTTCATTTAAATCCTGTGATTATATTTTTGATTGCGCGGGTACGCGCTTACACGAATTGGCCTCTATAAAATGCGCAATGTAAGGCCCAGCCGTTAACTTTATATTGCAATAGTAACTCTTAACTGTGCTCGTAACACTATTATACGTCTAGGTCTAATTAGTGCATTCCTTGCAATGCAAGCGCCAGAAGTGTCAACATGCACCGTAGGCGTTAAGTAATTCCCATTGCAACATTGCTACCACCTTAAGTGCACACTATCCATTCACACGCATTGTAACGCGTTAATGAATTCCCCGTTTAAAACAAACCATCGCTAAAAATTATGAATGTCATATATATTTATTAAAACCTGTAAGAAAAAATTAATTTCCGCCGTAGACATACGGAATATTTTTAGAAAAATTTTCTACTAGAGATGTAACATTTCATTTTATCCATTTGCGTGACGGGAAACTTTGAACAATGCCTTTGCCAGGTTTGTGTACATTGTTTATACGGTTTTGCAAACTCGACCCAGGTTGAAGTTCTTAACTGTAATTCAATCGATAGCGGGAAATCAAACGCAATTGCGCAGCCATCGGGGCTAGAATAATATGTAATTATTAATTAAAGCTATTAAGTTATCATACTTCCGTGGGGAGCTCTTCAGGTACGGTGTTCGAAATTCAAGACGCGTATTACATTGTACATGTAAATCCCTACATAAATTCACATCGGAAAATAATAGTCTCTGCAACGAGGTACACCCCTTGGAAGATGTCTGAAAGCTATATATGTAATTATTTATCGGATGGCCGATCCGGAATGGTCGTCACGTACGCTTCGCGAGAGGGACGACGCGAAGCGACGCGACGCTCCGCCCGCTCTACGTATGAGCGTCCCCGCGATTGAAGAATGTCCACGATCTTCGAGGAGTATCGGAAAGTATCTGAAAATATTCAAGGATGTCCAAGAATATCGAAGACAGTCAACGTAAAAATATGCCAGACTGACAGCCACGCAAAATGGTGGATATCTAAAAGTAAAAAATAATTAAAAATACTGAAAAGCCTCAAAGGACATCGAAGAGATTGGGAAGGTTTAGAAAGATAATCGAGTTACATGGGAGAAAGAAACGCTAGCTTCGAGCCTCGTCTCCTTGGATGATGCGTAAGATCGGGAGACAGGTCTCTCGGATCGCTGGACCATCCTGGGATTAGTCGCGATCGCGTGGAAGACCTTAAGGTCGTCGCGAGAAGCGTTCACCTCGACCTTTCCTACCGGATCGCTCCAAAGGCCATCTAAAGATCGCGGATAAATTTCGCTTCCACTTCTTGCTGACTAATTCTCTCAGTCTCGGCAGCTCGATCTTCCCCGTCCCACGTACTCCGACACGCAATCATTCCCAACTGGAAAGATTTTCGCCAGTATTTTATTCAACTCGCGGTGAACCGTAAGACCAACGCCTTAACAAACTTAACAACCGGCACGTATGAAATTATTCAAATTTTCTGTCCTGCATGGATCTCCCGTACCCAGGTATTGCCGAAGGTATCAATTGTTCGCCGCGTAGGCCAATTTGCGTCAATCATTCGGATGTAAGGTACCAACTGATCGCCGCGGAAACCAATTGGTACCGATCATCGATCGGCGTACTTTCGCAACATTGCCGGGAACATGCACTCCACCAGGAGTTGTGCGCGACTTGCGCCCGACTTACGCGTGGGGTGCGTGTCACAGTGGCTGCATACGCGAGCGATAGTTCCCTGCCTGCGTGATACACGAGCCCGTAAGTTCCCGAAGTACTCACGGACACGCAACCGCGATATATCGGGGATGGGCCTCTTCGTTTTCAACTTTTTCACCCGAAGAATCGGCAGAGACCTCGATTTCGCGTCTCGTTTGTCGCGATCGGCTCATCGGAGCATTCGGGACCCGAAAGTGTATCGATTGCTCGATCGATCGACCACCCGAGTTTCGACAAATGACTAACGACTTCCGACTCGTCGTGGGAATCTGGCCCGAGTACTCGCGCTGGATTTACGACGTCGATTTTACCCTTTCCTTCCGCGAGTGCACTCGTGCTTCTCTTTGGATATGAGTGCCCGTACACTGGGAGACATCAATGCCCTCCCGTCCTGCACAGGCGATGTCGTATCCGCAGGAGAGGCATTCATGTCCGCCATTCTACGTGCACGCATTTAGGCACAAAAGTAAATGCAGGAAACACTTTGTAACTGTGACCGCTGAATCACCTACTAGAGATGGAGAAATGGAAAGGAGAAGGCTCCTCCAAATGGACCTCCGTGTCGGTGAGTTTAATTTGTCGGTAATTATGTACAAGTACCCCGTCGCAATTAGTCAGGTGCAGGCACATTAGTCACGGGACCATTTATTCTTATTAGCCGGCCGCGGCCGCGAGGCTTAATTTTCGCCTCGAATATCGGAGAAAAAACCGAGCGGAATACCGCATGTTACAAAACTAACGCCAGATTTATGGGTCGCTCATCGGTACGGGTAGCACGATGATTTTTCTGATTAATATCGCTTCACTCAATTAATTTATGGAATACGTTATCGAGCGTTAAGTAGCCTGTAAGACCAACGAGAGCTTGACCGTTGCGAAACGGGCTCTCGTCCAACAAATTCTGCTTACACGGCCGAATTGAGTGGTCCTGAATGGCTTACATCCTCGAATGATGTGAATTACTATACCGTATGATAACACGCAATTAACGCTTGCGCAGAAATCACGCGGCCGTAATGAAAAAGGTTTAAATCAGAAGGGCTGAAAAGTCATCCGACCGGTGACTTTTATTTTGCCGGAGTTACATGTTTCTTACGAATATCAAGGCGATTAACATCGGTACACGTGGCCATCCGTTTTCGACGAAAAATGCTTTTTAAAAAAGACTTGACATTTGAAGATGAATTGGAAAGAAGAATTCAGCTTTGGTTCCGCAAGAAGCCGGACAGAATTTATTACCATCCCTTAACAGCAAAAGTGGGTCAGTCGAGTCCCTGAATATTCTGTATAGCCATTTAAAGATTACATTTTGTTTGCTAGAAAAGAAAAAGAAAAATAATCATCACCTTGTCTCTTTATTCACTGACCGAAACTTTGTACTCCGAAATACAGGATGCTTAAGGTGAAGTGAAACATCCTTCAAATCAGTCGATTCGAATACAACACTTTTTTTTAAGGGTATTAGGCCAAACTGTCCAAAACTTTGAGACATCACTCCTGATCAGCTAAGAATTGTCCTGACACATTAAAAATTTGGATCTTTCAAAGAAATTTTTTAACTCAGTCCAGACCAGAACCAAAATGGCGTCGAGCTCTCATATTTCGATCAATATACAATTATCGAAGGCTCTGATATGAGAATCGAAAGGGTCAGGACAATTTTACGATAATTTAGAACACTCTGGTAATCGATAAACTCGCATTTGAACGGGATAAAGGCAAAAAAAGTGTTGTATGCGCTTCTTTGCTAAAACGATGGTAATACGAGATCTCAGAGTGAAAATTTAATTGACCTAAAAATCACAGATGGCGCAGGAGGTCCCTCCGCAGTCAATTAGGGCCCAGAAGGCATGAATCCAGAGGATTTCTGGAGTTTTACTTCGATTTCTTCATAATTATTGTACGAAAACGACAGGTGGAATATGCCATTTGGTACAATACACAATATAATTCGACCCAGCTGTCAATATAAAAACCAACGTCGGCAACGTAGGCATTTAGAAAAATCGTCTTTATCGACGTTGATCAAGTTACTCGACGTGTTTCACTTCACCTTAAGAAAATCTCTGATTGAATTCCCATACCAAGATGGAAACGGATCCTCGCGAATGACTTCAGACCAAGAGACGTAGGATTAAAACATTTTGGCATGCCTAGGCCGTGAAAGTCAAGATCTCGAATCTTATCGACAGGGGGATCGTCGATCTCGCGATTCCGGATGAAAGGAGCCGCGAGTTGGCGGAGCGGCTTCGGCTCTCGGGATCGACGGGATCGACGAGATCGGCACCGTCGATCGGGGAAAATCTTTCCGGTGGCGACGTAGAAAGCGTATAGAAATCTCTACACGTCTAATTGGGACTCTTTTTTCCCCCCCCCCGACAGATCTAGGTGCGCGCGTATAAATTGAATGCTCTACGTGGAAGCCGCGCCCGATTTTAGCGCTTCCTACTTCCATTTACCGCCGATCAATCGATCGGATCTCGATCGTTACCTCGCGCCGTGTAACGCGTGTCACGCACGCGTCTATGCGAGTGAAGGTCTGCCCGCGATAGGAGGTACATGCGCGAGATAAATACGTGCATGCCCTGCATACCTAACCCAGGTTTGATACTCTCGTCACGTCTAGGATTCCTTTAATAAGGGTTTGATCACTGCGTGTCATCTTCTTAATTGGCTGCTCATCGTGTCCCCTTAAGTACGGATATTACGTTGCAATTTTCTTTTCCGATATCTGGCGAAATGGGAATTTTGCAAAAAAAAAGAGAACTGTTTACTTCCGCGATTGCGCGGATTCCACGTCGATGATATCTGACTATTTAATGATATCCAGAATTATGAAAGACCTCGTAGCTTTGTTCTACCTTCTTAATATTTGATAATTATTGCCTTACGGCAAATATGTACACGGTAAACTGGGAACTTTGAAAGGAGAAACTTGGTTTATTTATGTAACCATCAGAAGTACGTAGGTACTTGTCGCGTTCAGGAAGTCGATATTATCTACGGACCTGATAGGTATCGAGAACTCTATAAGATACCTGATAAGCATCTACAAATGTAATAGCATCGAGAGCGTGTTATGATTCAAAACCTCGATGGTTATCGAATCACTAGGTTCATTTCGGGTCTACGGCCATTTAAGCGTACATTTGCATCTGAATTTCTTATTCCAATAAATTCACTTAACAACCGATTCACTAGGCAAATCTTAGGAAAATCAATACCATAATATTCGAAATACCTCTTTAAAAATATAAATCCTTAACCGTAGGGATCTTTTTTTTTTCAGATACTAAACATCCATTGCTAGTTTCTAAAAAAAGTGTTGATTGCCGTTCTACGTTCACCGCGGTTGCATTTTTCTCCTCGATGCACATATTATCGGAGCAGCAATGCCGAGAAGGTAAATCCACTTAATAATCGATTCACTAGACAAATTTTAGGACAATCAATACCATAATATTCGAAATACTTCTTTAATACTAGGTTTACGGGCGTTTTTTATATACCTGTTTCTACGAGCACCCATCAAATTGACGGGTAAACGAAAACACACATTTTCTTTCAAAAATCGATTTACTCAAATTAAGTCTGTATTAAATAACACTAGGCTTTCTTTAAATAAATTATTACTAAGTAAAAAGTCCTTTTTTAAAAATTATCACGGAAATGATTGGAATGCTCGTCCTCTCATCCTCGGAATCGGAACTAGAAAGAATGCGCATCCTTTTCTTGCTACGACACCCTTTCAAGAAGTTTTCCTCTTTACTATCCGAAAATCCTTCTATTTCTCCACTTTCAATGCAAACTTTCACTCTCATCTTCGCCTTACACTCCCTGCAACGAAGCAGATATATGTGGATTGTTTATGAAATTAGCTAGTCCGTCAATTTGACGGGTTTCGTAGAGATAGGTATACCACATACAGATTTTAATAATTAGAAGGCTTAGGAAAAAGTAATTGTGTGTACAAATTCTTTGGATGAAATGATTAATTTACGATACAAAAGTGGTTAAAATCAATGCTATGGTTTTTTCGGTATTTCTTTTCGAAGTTTGAATTCCGTCAAATTGACAGGTCTCGTAAACCTAGTGTTAAAAATACAAATCGTTGACCGTAGGGATCTTTTTTTCCAGACACTAAACATCCATTGCTAGTTTCTAAAAAAAGTGTTGATTGCCGTTCTACGTTCTCCGCGGTTGCAGTTTTTCTCCTCGATGCACACATCGGAGCAGCAATGCCGAGAGGGTAAATCCACTTTTCATTTTTTTTTTCCTCGAAGGAACTTCGCTAAGGGTCACTTGCGGGTATGAGACGACCCGTATGAGCGAATCGGAAAAAAATGCCCACATCCCAGATCGAGTACATCGACTCGATCGAGGAGCCTTACGGCGCGTCCGATCTAGGCGACGCATGTGTACGTGCACCATATGCGTCGATTTGGTCTTGCTCGGTAGTGATACGCTTTGGTACTCGCGCGCCGTAGTGCCGGAGCACACGGCACACGGCACACGGGACACGAGGGTTCTTGACTCGGCCTGGTGAGGAAAAACTCCTCAGACTTAGGCATTCGAGAGTTGCGCCCCGGTAATGCCGCTCGGCAACGGCCGCGAGATACCAGTTCGGCGAATTGGCTGTCTCCACTTGGAGTTCCTACCATCGGCAGACATTTCCCTACCAATTATGGCACGCGGCAGGGATCGACGCGATGAAACTTTCAGGAACCTTGGCGAATCGATCAAAGGCCGGCGACGCGAGGAATGCTCCCGCGGACGGATGAACGTAGACGGCAGTCGATCGATGGTTTCCCCCTGCAATTAATTACAATGTTGTAACTCGTACCGAACTATTTTCGAGCCGTTGGTTTTTCGGTCGGAGACATCGGCCGCCGGTTACTCACCGAGGTTAACTTTGATTAAATCACCGCGCAAAAGATCCCTGGTAACGTCGTCAACAGGGTGGATTCTTAACCGTCGGGATTTATGTCGATGAGACGGGACCGGTGGACTCATCCGTGCGTAACATTCGAAAGGAGGGTGCTTTCTACAAAGTACTCTTTAGTACCTTGTAGCTGTCTTTACGACCTTCCTTATCGGTGCCATCTCGGCTCTCTCGGTCCAGGCTGGGACGTCCAGGAGGAACTACGAACGTACGGAAGTGAACGACACCTCCGAACCTGGATTACGCTTAAATATCAGATTTTCCGAGTTAAGGTGAAGTGAAACACGTCGACGAACTTGATCAACGTCGATAAAGACGATTTTTCTAAATGCCTACGTTGCCGACGTTCGTTTTCATATTAACAGCTGTGTCGAATTATATTGTGTATTGTACCAAATGGCATATTCCACCTGTCGTTTTCGTACAATAATTATGAAGAAATCGAAGTAAAACTCCAGAAATCCTCTGGATTCATGCCTTCTGGGCCCTACTTGACTGCGGAGGGACCTCCTGCGCCATCTGTGATTTTTAGGTCAATTAAATTTTCACTCTGAGATCTCGTATTACCATCGTTTTAGCAAAGAAGCGCATACAACACTTTTTTTGCCTTTATCCCGTTCAAATGCGAGTTTATCGATTACCAGAGTGTTCTAAATTCTCGTAAAATTGTCCTGACCCTTTCGATTCTCATATCAGAGCCTTCGATAATTGTATATTGATCAAAATATGAGAGCTCGACGCCATTTTGGTTCTGGTCTGGACTGAGTTAAACAATTTTTTTGAAAGATCCAAATTTTTAATGTGTCAGGACAATTCTTAGCTGATCAGGAGTGATGTGTCAAAGTTTTGGATAGTTTGGCCTAATACCCTTAAAAAAAAGTGTTGTATTCGAATCGACTGATTTGAAGGAGGTTTCACTTCACCTTAACTAACCCTATCGCCGTGCCCATCCTCGAGACGCGGTTGCTCGAGTGATTTGTCATTAATTTACCAACTGGAGCCAATTAATTATAAATTCATCGACATGAGCAACTCTCGAGAGGTCCTGGAGTACCCTTTGGTCCCACCGTCGTTATCTTTACGAGCTGCCTTATCGATGCCGGTCCTCCAGGTCCAGGTCGGCCCGGAGCGGTCCGAAGTCGCACCCTGGCCGGACAACCGCTAAGTGGCAACGAGACCGGCGCATTAGTTACGGCCGGTCGGTAATGACGTTTTCATTCTAACAAATGGCGAGCGCGAGGAGGCGACCGTGGCGGAGTGGGTCGTTGTCCAGGGCGAGGAGACGCGCGCTCTCCGTCTCTTTCTCTCCAGGGTCGGCAGGCATGTAAATCTCTCCGTCTCTCTCGCGAGTGCGCGCCTCTCCGCCTCCGGCGGTCCGTGCGGGCTCCTCGAATTTTCTCGCCGCGCATGCGCGCACCTTCGAATCCGGCGACGCGCCCTGGACTCTCCTCGTCCTCCCCCGTCGCGCCGTCTCTCTCCGACTTTCTCCGTCTCCCTCCGACTCGCGCCGCCACGGTGGAGTGCGCTTAAACTTCGTGAAATGTGTATCGGACCGAAGTCGCAACGTTAAGGCACCTAACGGCAGTGTTAAAAAATATAATGCCCGCGTCGGCGTGACGTCGGCCCGTTAGGGGACGTAATGTCTGTATAAAGTGCGCGAAACATGCATCGGCCCGACGTCGCGGTGGTAAAGTACGTAATCTTTGTATAAAGTGCGCAAAACGTGTACCGACGTGACGTTGGCCGCGCTGAAATATGCCCTACGGGAGGAACGCGCTCTCGAGGGTACCTGAATTCTTATTACCTAAATAATTATTTGATCAAGAGCGAAAATAATCCTCTTTAATTCCCGACCATGAATTGCAAGCTCCCGTAACGGAGATGTCAATGATAATAAATATCGAGGTATCAAACTTGCGGGAAAGACGAGATAGCGTTCCCTAGTACATCCGGTCGCGGCCGCGTATTAGCATTAATTATCCATAAAAAAAATGGAAATTCTTACAAATAACCACGTTCTTCCGCATCTCCCTCGTCCTTAATTCATCTCTAAACGATATCTCAACCAGCGCAACATTATGCGCCCTCATTTTTTTTCCATCTTCTCCTTCCAACGTTGCCATCTCCGCGAATACGTCAAGGTTCTCCGACCCCGAAAATAAATCCCGCAACCCCGAAGGAGTTTTCCGGGTCAGCGAGCCGAGCGAAGCCCTCGGGCGATTCCGGTTAATTCCGGAGCCGTTCGCGCGCCACGAGCGGCCTCGCGCCGACCGCGCGCCCACCCCTCCCATAGGGGTCTCTAATCCCTCGCATTATTTCGCGCGCCATCCTCCCCGGTAGTCGACTTTCTCCGTCTTTCTCCACGTTCCGGCATCTGTTAGGTCGGGGACCGTTTACTCGGGAGCGGTGATAGCGAATACCCGAGGATGTCGATCGGACCAAGCCTCACGGGTTTGTTTTTGGGACTCGCTTCCAGATGGTTGAAACCAGCCAAAGACCTCGTCGAGCAAAGTAACGATTTATTTTCAATGTCTCTTGGTTTACAGGAACGACTCGTAGACTCGGTCAACTCAAGTGGACTATCTTTCGCCGAGAGTTACAGGTGCCTCGCACACAGGTTACAGAAATGGAGACAGTTCAAACTTCGATAGATCAGAGAGCGAGCCTTTTTATACTGACCTAGGATGGTCCTAGGAGTGGAGGAGGATGCTTATTGGTGGGTTTTTAAGATTGAGGAGGGAAATGTCTCATGTGATTGGCTTGGGGACAGGTCGAAGGGAAAACAGGTGGAAAGCGTCTTTTTCCAGAGAATCTGAATGTTTGACGTTTCCCAGGGCTGTCATCTAGTTTGGGGTGCGGAAGTACTCGGATAAACAAAGGGGAGATAAGAAACGAGGGAGAGCATGTCTCCAGGAGCGTTTTGGAGCGCGAGACCCGTTGCTTAGTCTCTTTCTTAATATTACTTAAAATAAAATGTTAGGTAGGGACCTAACACATCCCCGCGGCCGCCTCGTCACGGCGTGGCGTTAAACTCCACAGAGTCCGTATCCCGTATAAAGCGGGTAAAGCGTGTGTAGGTACGCGGCCGTGAGTGCCGCGGATAGGAAGGGAGGCAGGGGGAGAGGACGCAGGGCGTGGCCGCGATCTCCCGCGCCGCGAGACGCGTTTATTTGGTCGATCTTTCCCTCCCCCCTTCCGTCGCGATCCCCCCTCGCCCCGCTCCCGCGACCGTCGCCTCCCCTGCCTCGCTCTTTCTCCGCATCGAGGGATCGCGCCGTCTCTCTCTCTCTCTCTCACCACCCACCTTTTTTTCCTTCTTCTCGTTCCTTGGTTTCCAATCGGCGACGCGGTGAGCGCGTGTGCGTCGCTCCGGTCCCGCGTACGTGGCCGCGTGCTCGCGCGCGCGCCGCCGCCGAACGTGTGTCGCGTCGCATCGGGAGGCGCGTCACGCGCCGCGCTCGTTCGCCGGCGAGCGCGCGCGCAGCCGAACCGCGCATGCGCACCGCCGGCCCGATCGCCGGAGAACGGAAGGGGGCAAAAACCACTCTCTTCCCACCCTCATCCCCG
This sequence comes from Orussus abietinus, assembly GCF_000612105.2. NCBI lineage: Eukaryota > Metazoa > Arthropoda > Insecta > Hymenoptera > Orussidae > Orussus > Orussus abietinus. The sequence continues at coordinate 433,004 of NW_019394962.1, read as the reverse complement.
GCGACCCCGGGGGCCGACAGCCTTCGCGGATGGAAACTGGAGTGTTTTCCAGCTACTCCGTTTTCAACGAAACCACACATAACCTAATAATTTTTTTATTTGTTAATTTGTTAAACACGGTATTGTAAACTACCCCGTATCGGAGTTAGCGGCAATTGCGGGGATTTAAATTCTCTTGATAATGATGCTTCCCGCTTCCTGTCGATGTGTTACCGTGTATGGGATTAAAATGAGATATTATCGGGCGGACAATGTTGCGGTGGAGTTTATTCGAATTAAGCCAAGTCCATTCGAATCAGATAAAGGTTCGTTGAGTTCGCAAGCTTAGCTCGTTTAACCGCGGGGGGATGGCTCGATGTTCTTTCTTTCTCTTCGGTGTACAAACTATCTTCGGGTGGAGGCTTCGCTCGCCGTCCGGGGCGCGCGTGGGCTTCATGTAAATCCGGCAGGGAAAAAAAGTGTTGTCTTTAACTCCATCTCCTCGAACGTTAATACATTTCCGCTTAACATCCTCGTTTTTCTTTTTGTTTGTTTGTATCATCCGGCACGCCATTAATACGAGCCACTTTTCTCCGGGTACTGTCCGAAAGATGTCGAGCGACGAGGAGCGGCTCGACAAAAGGAAAGGTGGAATCGTGAGAAGATCTCGGTGTCTGTCGGGATTACCTACGTACGCGGGAGCCTGAATCCGCGACTAGGAAATTCACGCTTGAATGCAAAGCGATCCCGCTTTGCCCTTCATCTTTCATCGATGCCATCTTGGGAGCGAAGCTGCGCTTCGCGGCGCCGACGAAACGGCGAAGAGTTTGCCTTAATTCATTAACTAATTACTTCATTAATTAATTTTAGTAAGTACATGAACGTAACCGATCTTGCACATGTTTCTGATGGGATGGAAACGCGCAGTTCAATTCCAGTTTAATTTTCAGACCTCTGAAATAATTCCAACTTTTACAGCGCATAGTAATTGGAATGTCACTAATGAGTTTGCATCGATGTTGAGTATGTTATGAAAAGGGGGTGCGACACAAATGAAAAATCCTTAAGATTATGGGTGGAAAGTTAGAACGATTAGGAGTTAATTCACTAGCTTGGGGAGAATCGCCATTTGCGGATCGATGAGTAAATGACGATCGGATATCATTGTGTCTTTTCGTTCATGAGAGTGGCCTGCCCTACCTGGATGTTCTCGGCCATCCTCGGGTTGGTAGCCGGTCCTGGGGACCCTCCTTCAGGTCAAAATGACCCCGATTCTTCGGCCGCCGCCGCCGTCGCCGCCATTACTATCTCGATCTTCGATCGAGGGACTGGAACGCCCGGTTGAAGTCACCGGCACAGGCGAGCACGAAAGGTGGGACCCTACTCGAATCCCAAATCGAAAATCAGGCTCAGATTTCTGAGGTACTCGGCTACAGCTACAAGGAAACTTCCTTTCCCGGGGCATTCTCCAGATTTGGGTAAACGAGCCATAATAGAGGGACGGGATTTGAAAGAAAGTATAAAGGTGCCGAAGGGCGGAAAGAAAAAGATTTGCCGGTCAGCTGACATTTCTTACCGATAAACTGATAGGCGAAAGATGGATTCGATGCTTCACGGTGCACGACAAAATTTAATTCTTTTGTACCAGGAGGATTATTTCGAGGGAATGAATATCATTTTCTCGGATCTCGGATTTTATAACCCGTGCAGATGCAAATCGGAATACATTTACGTGGGTTAAGTGGATTTCTATGTGATGAATGTAACCAATTCGACGGAAGTTCAGCCGAGTTATTAATTGCATTCGGTCTTGTAGGTAGTATTGAAATTTCCGTTGAGTCGTTGCGTGCAATTTTTTTTATATGTCGGATGGTTGAAGTTATATCCGATGTTAATGGCAAGTGGTTACAGTAAATTGCTTCGAAAGAAACGATCCAATAAGCGGGCCCTCGTTGGAAAGCTTTGGGACTTTTGAAAATTATAATTTGCACGCGTCGGCGAACACGCATGGTTAATTTCTTCGATGAAGACGGTACAGCAATGACAACACTGTAATTTCCGAAAATTACGGTTTCCAGAGAAAATCCCCGATGACATTTCGAAGGTAGCTTCGCTTCCTGGTTTGGCAGGTTTCGTGAAAAGCAGGTAAATGGGTCGAACGAGAGAAAAGGATCAAAAGGAAAAGGTTAAGGTTAAAAAAGAGAGAGGGAGAAAAATAACCGAGATGGGGAGAGCGGATCCAGGATAAGGCAGAAAGAAAACGATAGCCAGGAGAGAACGGCCGAAAGGTTCGAAGACGAGAGCCCGAATAATTTGGTATAGTAACACTCTATATTGCGTATACGGATCCTCTCTCGCGATGAAGGCGTCCTTACGGTAGTTTCGTTGAAATTTCTCAAAATTACCCACATTTCAGGTCATTACTTCGGCTTTCTGTAAAATGCGCCCTGTAATCGGCGAGGACGACACTAATTTTGCCAAAGCTTTTCCTCCTCTCATAGGGACCGAACAAGGAACGCGAAGAAATTTAAATGCACCCTTATAAGTATTTTCATACTAACGGTTTCATTAGTATTAACTTGTACACATACGCAGAATGCAAATCCAAGGAATGAAAATCATTTCTTTTACATTTAAACTCTTTCACTAGTAAATCTATTCTGTAAAAGGATTCGTTTCTAAATTAAATTTAAACGCTTAACCTTGTTTCACAGTTAATATAGAACCTCCCCAAGTATGCGAATTAACTTCTGTGCATTTAAGAAATTCATTAAGACACATGCCGATGATTATAAAAATAGCTTAAGTAATTCCTCTCACCTACGAAATTGATTTAACGTTGTTGTAATTTAAACGGCTATAGCACAAAGTATGGAATAAATTTCCCCTTTTTGTTTTAGATTTTTGCGATAGATTACTTACTCATAATTACGGGCACTTATAATGGCCTCGCCTCGTACGGACTAAATTGCAGCATCCTATCTATAAATCGAATCGATCGAAACGATTGGAGTCTTTTTCCCGTGAAAATTCCAACAAAATTACCTGCGCAGCGAAAGAAGAAGAGAAAAACCCCCTAAACAAATTGCACGATTTATTCAATGGATTTACATAATTGGACGAAATTGTTTGAGAACACCCCGGTCGGCGGGTATTTTCTGCAAAAAAAAATAAAAAAACGGGGGACTAACCAACGGACCCACTTTGCAGAAGTTCCATGCACGTAACCGTGAAGATGCGAACTGGCCAAGCGACTATAATCAAATACCGCCACTCGTTTTAGTGTCCAATAAGGTGGAACAAGGTGCAACAATGCGCACTACTGAGACGTAACAAGGTGCAGCGAGTACCAGGGAGGTGCAACCAGGTGGAAACGATGTCACCTGCTTCGTCGGGGGGATTTCCTCGCAAAATGCCTCGCTCTCGCAGAAAAACTGCACGACCGGATTCGGTTTTCTCTCGGTCACTGCAACATCATTTCCGCGCCGTATCGCCGAGAGAAGAATTCCAACGTCGATCGGATTTTTATCCCCGGTGCGTTCACGTGTTTACCCGTTTACGTGTATACGCGTCATAGACGTGCATTCTACGTGCATTCTACGTGCACTTATACGCGGATGCAGAGGTCGAGGACGTATGGGTGCGCTTGAATGCGCCTCGGTGCAGCTAAAGAAACTTAACCGCGGATGCTTTCACAACATTTATCACGAATTCGCCGATCGGACGAGGTGTATCGGGAGAAACGTCGGTAAGATATTTCTCTCTGGTAGAAACTTTATCGTTGTCCGCAATGTCTGGGTCATTAAAACCCGGTGGAACAGCCTACTCCTGTAATGAGTGATTTTACGGTTGCACGTTGCACCGTGATATAGGACCGTGTGCACTGTGTTAGCCCAGAGACAATATCGGGTTTTCTCGACAAATTAGTGTTCCACTTCATGAATGGTTGATCAGTGAGGATTTCATTGAACGAACGAGCATTAGAACTTGGGAATGTCAGTTAAGATCCCGAATGAGAAAGTTCCAATGTGAGTCACCCTAACGACGATTCTTCAATGACCGTGAAAAATCACGATCGATTGGATTTTTAATCCTAACATGAATTACGATATTCTGTCTAATTACTTTAATCCGTGTAAAACAATTCCTTTCTTCCAAATATTAAGGTGAAGTGAAACATCCTTCAAATCAGTCGATTTGAATACAACACTTTTTTTAAGGGTCATTAGGCCAAATTGTCCAAACCTTTGACACATCACTCCTGATCAGCTAAGAATTGTCCTGACACATTAAAAATTTGGATCTTTCAAAGAAATTTTTTAACTCGGTCCAGACCAGAACCAAAATGGCGTCGAGCTCTCATATTTTGATCAATATACAATTATCGAAGGCTCTGATATGAGAATCGAAAGGGTCAGGACAATTTTACGAGAATTTAGAACACTCTGGTAATCGATAAACTCGCATTTGAACGGGATAAAGGCAAAAAAAGCGTTGTATGCGCTTCTGTGCTAAAACGATGGGAATACGAGGTCTCGGAGTAAAAATTTAATTGACCTGGAAATCACAGATGGCGCAGGGGGTCCCTCCGCAGTCAATTAGGGCCCAGAAGGCATGAATCCAGAGGATTTCTGGAGTTTTACTTCGATTTCTTCATAATTATTGTACGAAAACGACAGGTGGAATATGCCATTTGGTACAATACACAATATAATTCGACACAGCTATCAATATAAAAACGAACGTCGGCAACGTAGGCAGTTAGAAAAATCGGCTTTATCAACGTTGATCAAGTTCCTCGACGTGTTTCACTTCACCTTAATCGTCCGATGACAACAGACGTCGATGAGTACCGAGACAATGTTCGGCATGTCATTTCAGTTACTAAATTTCTCGGTTTATATGTCCAGTTGTCATTTAAGAGATATTTTCTATTTTTAATCCCAGTTAACCGAGGAATCAATCCATCTGGCAAAAAGCATTAGTCAGGGGAACGAATGGCCGTCGTCGAGCCGGTAACTGCTCGAAGATTCATGACTTACGTTGGACGGACAAACAAGGGCTTCCTCGGAGAGCCGTGGACAAGGGGATCGCATCGAATTTCAGCCGGGGTTGTGGTTCCTCCGGAACGGATACTCGGTTACGGTCGCGAAGGCTCGCCTCTCCACGGTCTCTTTCCCGCCGGGATTTGCAGCTGTAGCCGCAAGCGTGGTCGCAAGTGGGCCGCGGTAAGGCAGAGTCCTACGCTTACCGGTGGCGAAACGTCTCGTCTCGGAAATTCGTCGCCCACGCTCCGCGCGTCGAGACGCGGAAGCGCGCGAGACTCTGCGTGGTCGGTAACGCAGGAATCCGTCATCGTAGTCTACGCTGGTAAAATAGGCGCCCATAAGGGCCCACGTTCTCAATACCGGGATCAATAACTGAGAATTCCCCTCGAACTGATACTGTTTTCCGAGGCTAAATATACCGATATCATAATTTCCTAGATTTTAATTTTATCCTATTACGTGACTAAGTATCTAAACATTTATGTAAAATAGTGACTTTCTCATATTTCTTACAGCTGCCACTGCTTTGAAGATGTCCCGCTTAAAAAACCATGATTAGGTAAAAGAATGAATGTTTCGCAAGGGTTAACAGCGTGTATACGATCGGAAAACGTACCGCAAGGTTATTCAAATTTTTGATATAAGTTTCCCAAGGATTCTGGAAGAGATACGTTAAGAAAGGAAATGAGGAGAATCAATAACCACGCTAACCTATGAAATATCAGCAGTCATTTATTAATTTCCTATTCGGAGAATCGTACTCAACGAATTCAATAACGCCACCTCGAGCTCTATATAGAAACAATTATTTACGTGATAAAAGTCGCTCATTGTTAACACAAGATGCAAATGGTTCTCGGTGAAATACATTAAGCGGTCGACCTTCGAACCAGAGATCCCTTTTGAAAATCTTGCACTCATACTGACGCAGTATATTTAAAAGACATACAATTTGTATCCAAGCTACTACGACGTTATCCAGGAGTAAGTCAAAGCTGGGTCCCTCGTGAACACGATTGCTCGTAATAACTTGGGTATAAATAATACCAACTCCTATCCTCGTACGTTAATCCACATGACACTATATATATATTTATATATATCGTAGAGTTCCGAGACCGGAAAGTAACGCCGAAGGGAAAGTAATTTCACGTTTCACCCTGCACTTCCCTTAAGATACTGGCTAATCGATGAGATGAACCGCAGTTCAAAATCCGACTTCGAAATTCGATTAATTAATGCATGACGATGTACAGGATGACTGGACCACGAGGAAGAGTCCGACGAAGTCGAGCTCCAGTTTTCGGCCGGTTATCCTTTCCTTCTCGGCCTCCTTCCTTGTCGCCTCCTTTATCAGAGATTACCATATTAACGTGGATTAAGGTGAAGTGAAACACGTCGAGGAACTTGATCGACGTCGATAAAGATGATGTATCTAAATGCCTACGTTGCCGACGTTCTTTTTTCTATCGACAGCTGTGTCGAATTATATTGAGTATTGTACCAAATGGCATACTCCACCTGTCGTTTTCGTACAATAATTATAAAGAAATCGAAGTAAACCTCCAGAAATCCTCTGGATTCGTGCTTTCTGGGGCCCTAATTGATTGCAGAGGGACCCCCTGCGCCATCTGTGATTTTCAGGTCAATTAAATTTTCCCTCTGAGACCTCGTATTCCCATCGTTTTAGCATAGAAGCGCATACAATACTTTCTTTGCCTTTATCCCGTTCAAATGCGAGTTTATGGATTACCAGAGTGTTCTAAATTGCAGTAAAATTGTCCTGACCCTTTCGATTCTCATATCAGAGCCTTCGATAATTGTATATTGATCGAAATATCAGAGCTCGACGCCATTTTGGTTCTGGTCTGGGTTGAGTTAAAAAATTTCTTTTAAAAAATCCAAATTTTCAATGTGTCAGGACAATTCTTAGATGATCAGGAGTGATGTGTCAAAGTTTCGGACAGTTTGGTCTAATACCTTCAAAAAAAAGTGTTGTATTCGAATCGACTGATTTGAAGGGGGTTTCACTTCACCTTAAAACGTCGTGCCTTCGGCTTTATTCACTTCTCCCCGAACCTCGTCTGGACGCGTTTCATCTCCAGAGAGGATACGGAGGACCGGAATCGAGACGACAGCCTTGTGCTCCTTCCTCTCCGTATGTTTTGTTACTATCGCTCTTAAGCCTATCGTCGTTAATATATTTATATATAAGTATTATTAAATGCATACAAGTACCTTGTCGTAACCGTTAATTATTACTAGCTTCCCTTAACTTAGGTGATGCGAGTCCTCGAGGATCGTATCTTTCCGATTGTCGCTCGCCGGCCGAGGAACGCCCCGGCGACGTGCCCGACGATCTCCAACTTCCGGTCGCATCGATTCGAGTCAGCTTATCACGGGGTGGAGATCAATCGATCGTTCCGCTGGATCGGCGATGACCAGCTGTAACGTTATCACGTTTGGTTCCCTTGGTTCGCCCCGATTTGTTCCCATATTGCGTTAATTTGTATATAGGCTTTTTAATTGTCCTCGCATACATCCATCTTCACCGGTGACGATTTCTTTCACAGAAAGTGTTAATTAAGCAACGCTGTCTTGTAAAAGTAGCTCGTGTACGTAATTCCGCTCCCTCGGAGAAGTACTTTTATCGAAAGGAAGAGATGTATTTTGCATAGTTTTAATTGAAGGGATTTAAGGTGAAGTGAAACACGTCGAGGAACTTGATCAACGTCGATAAAGACGATTTTTCTAAATGCCTACGTTGCCGACGTTGGTTTTTATATTGATAGCTGTGTCGAATTATATTGGGTATTGTACCAAATGGCATATTCCACCTGTCGTTTTCGTACAATAATTATGAAGAAATCGAAGTAAAACTCCAGTTTTAGCAAAGAAGCGCATACAACACTTTTTTTGCCTTTATCCCGTTCAAATGCGAGTTTATCGATTACCAGAGTGTTCTAAATTCTCGTAAAATTGTCCTGACCCTTTCGATTCTCATATCAGAGACTTCGATAATTGTATATTGATCAAAATATGAGAGCTCGACGCCATTTTGGTTCTGGTCTGGACTGAGTTAAACAATTTTTTTGAAAGATCCAAATTTTTAATGTGTCAGGAGAATTCTTAGCTGATCAGGAGTGACGTGTCAAAGTTTTGGACAGTTTGGCCTAATACCCTTAAAAAAAAGTGTTGTATTCGAATCGACTGATTTGAAGGATGTTTCACTTCACCTTAAATCCACGGATTAATTTAATGCAATCAGGTAAGAGTGAATTTAAAATGGTAATGTATATCCCGAATGGAATTAATTGGCACGGTCGGTATTGATCCTGTTTCTTTTGTGCCAGTTTTTGTAAGGTGCGAGAAATTATCCCGGGATGAAAATATAGTTCGGATATTGTTTGACTCGTTTCGACGCGACCAATCCTAAAATTTATATGCAATCGCGCTTCTTTTGAAGGATTATCGCTCACCTTCCGAAGTGTTACGGACGACTGTGATACCGATTAATCTTAACCAGTACGTAAGAATCGTCCGATAATGAATATCTTAGGAAATTACGTAGAGTCCTCGATTGGACAGTCGGCTTATGTCGGTTATAAATAAACCGGTACATATACAAAAAATCGCATCAACGTAGTTTCTCGAAAGGAAGAACCCGTGTAGCGAGACTCAGTGCCAAAGCGAAGCAGTCACGAGTGAAATTCATTCCAGGATAAAAAATGCAGTCTTCGATTAAGATTCGAAATTAATTACCGAGCCATTACAGTCCACAACTTTTTCTTCTCGAAATTCCAGATCCTCTTACATACTAGTAAAGTCAAAAGCACGCGTGTACAGCATATAGGATTTGATTTCGCAAGATGGCAACATTTTGTCCAAGTTGAAAAATTAAAAACTCACAAACTGCCCACCAATCACGGTAACAACAATATATAACCGTTAGATGTCTTTGTAACATGTAATGAAACATGTTACATGCACGTAAAATTTATGGTACTATTTCCTACACAGTTATATAACGAATGGTGTAATGTACACTAACATATCGGTACCATATTATGTGATATGTTAATAATATGTAACTGCATTGCTGACAAATTGGTAACAATGTCACGGAACGGAATAATTCAACATTATATGACATCAACGTATCTTTTGAATGACTTTCGTTACATATTATGTTACTTCTGTGTTATGTAACTGTTACATAGTGTGCTTGATGGGTGCAGGCGAAATTTAATCTCGGGTGGTTGTGTCCTATCATAAACCGTTTCGGTAGAGCTCAATTGCAAATCAGACTTTCGAAAGTCCGACTTTCACTTTGGTAACGACCAATCCTCCGATTTCACACTTCTTTATTTAGGAAGGCTTATTTCAAAATTCGTTGACAATGTTTCCGTTCAAGTGTGTTAAAAGTGTGCTCTCGCTCTGACAATTTATTAAAGAGAAAATTTTCGAAATTCAGATCTGAGAGCAAAACACTTTCGGATGAAAACGTAATTCTCAGTGGAAATGTATCTATCTACTATCAGTTGCATAAATTACCTGCTGTGTAGTACATCCCGGGTAACAATGCATCTATTAATGTCTTTACAATATCTAATCATGGTATCGGTTAGTGTGTTATCTCGAAAATCACTCGTGACTACAATATAAACGTCGCTTTTGGTTATTTTGGATACCATTGATTGTGCGATGGGCTCAACACTGACTTCGCGCCGTTCCGCTCGATTTTGCCCGCAGTAAACGTAATTCTTATAAGACGAGTAAACGAGCGTCGCGATAGCGTTCAATTCCTACGGCTTTTGGGCATCGGGTCACCAACGATTTTGAGATGTTACCTATCGAGGACCAACAAGAGATTCTCCCAACAAGGACCTCTCTTTTTCCCACGAATACCAAGACGTCCGCTACACATTAAATTCATAACAATGCACGAATAAATTAAACCAACATTTCCAGTAAGTTGTAAATATACTAATTTCCATACGAAGCCTCTTAAAAACGTCCATTAATTGGCGAACTCTCTAAGATGGTTAATTATTGGTGCAAGCGCAATCTAACGCAGGGCAACCGAGGATTCTGTAATACGCTCTAATCAACGAGGAATTCCTCTATATAAATAATATTGATAGAAACAAACAGGAGTAGAATAAATGAAATGCCGTTTTATAAAGGTGTCGGAAAGATGTAGATCTCCCAGAGGAGACTGTCTTGACCTATCGAGATATTCCTGCGAAATGCGTAATCATTATTTTACGACCGTACCGGGATACCTTAATGACAAAGAAGTTGTAGGATTCCTTGACAAGGAACGTGTAAAAGTCAACAAGGCGAGTTTCTCCTCGTTATCCCTGCCATTTTATTCAGCAAAAGTGTCAATATAACGTGTTATAGAATGTAATAGTATATCGATAAGTACTACATATCTTACAGAAACCTCAGGTGTCCTTAATGTCGACCATGTTGGTCCTCCTTACGTTTAACGTGCAGCGGGTCTAAGTTCCCGCCAGAGTTCCTTCAGCAAGAGATCAGCAAAGATACTTTACCAAATGCTTAAAAAAAAAAAAAAAATAATAAGAAATATACGAAAATGTAGGTGAACAAAAGGTCGAAATAAAAATTCGTTCTTCCACCGTTTGACTATTCAACCTCTTGAAAGGTTACTTGGCCTCTGGATACTCTTCACTTTTCGTAATTACTCGAACGCGCTCTTTTTCGTTCGATGGTCTCTCGTCAAAGCGCTTCTTTTAAATGCGAGTCGAGGGCGACACGGCGCGGCCGATTTTCATCCTAGGACAAATCTGCATTCCGACGCACAACGGCTAGGTTTCTTCTTTATTCTCTATTCTCACTGGAAAAGTGTAGGCGCTCTTAATGGCCCACATACCCGTATACCACCTTATATATCACCGATACACAGGGTACATGAATGTGTAGTGCGCGTAATTTGGCCTGTACGCGCGATTAGACTTGTCATTCTAATGTCAGTCGCGTGCGATTAGGCGACTTTCGAGCGCAGCTCGCGATTGTGCGCATTTCGAGGCGAGAGGGTGCGTCGGTGCGAATTCCGAGGGTGCAACTTGAGAAAACCCTCCGAGGGCACAAACTTTCCACTGACATTTTCGATAAATGATAATTACAATCAATCCGCCCGGAAATGAAAAGAAACGAGCTAGGGGTGATTTTATATGTGAATCACAGGGTGGATGTATATGTATCTCGAACGGTGCTAAATCGACCCCACTTCGAGGATGTATAGATCCGCGATTAATAATCATATTTTAATCATATATATATATTCAAATGATTCCGTCACTTTAGACGTTTGATACTCTTTAGCCGCATCACTTCGAGCTTCCCATTGTATATATGAATTGTGCACATGGAAATTCCCGTTTGCGGAGAAACTGCCGAAATTGTCACAGAATGTCCGTGAGGGGTTTGTGCCGTCAAAGTGCGGACGCGCTCAACTATAATCGTACAGGTAAGTCTACCGAACGAGTATCGCCTTTTACAAAGGATCATTTTGCGTAATTACACTGATATTCATTAAGCTGTCCATTGGTTCTCGCTTAATATCCACGGTAATGGTTTTGTGTCCTCTTATGACTATCGAAGGTCTGAACTGATACACCCACACTTCATGCCTAAAGCGAGTCTCTTTAACGATTCGTCGCCATTTCCAACCCGCGAAACGCACGCGGATCCATAACGAAAGTATTCCCCTATATGCAGGGTGCGAACAATGATTCCGATTAATAGGTTTAAATAACCCAGGCGAGAAGATTTTCATTCGCTCAAAAGATGAGTGAACGTCCTCCGGTTTCGACCGACCTGATCGGTATTGAGAAGAAACTTTTAGAAGTTCTTTTAAGTCTACGAAGTTCGTTGGGTCTCCCGAAGCAGGAGTTTCGAAAGGTGTTAAGCGCGTTCACGCAGACACCTTTGGAAGTTTTACATACCGAGCCTTAGTACACCCACCACGAGACATTGAACTCTATCGTTGCCGCCTTCATGTCGTAAGGTCATTGGTGAAGTTTCATATCCGTCGCTTTGCTCTCGAAGCCGATCGTATAATATTTCTATTAAATTGCACGTATATACGGGACGATGGTCATAATAAATTAATACGTATCGTAAATTCCCCTTAAATAGATTTCCTAAGCGCTCCCTTTTAAGCGCTAATTGAAATACGTTCATATCTGAAGAATTCCTATCTCGGGTTATTTTTTCACAAAAATGAAATTGAATACCCCAAAGCGAAGGACTCTACACAGGACGTCGAGTACTCGTTGGTAACAGCTCATTCAATTGTCAACGCGAAGAGAGGCGTTCGTCCCTGTGACGCATTGTGGAGTTGGAGGCGATAAAAAAAAAGAACTGAAGGGCCATCGTCTCTCCGAAGAGTCCTAAAACAGAGAGAGAACGATCCGCATTTTCCAAACGACCGTCGTAACCCCATCGCATGGACGACTCCCCATACATGTTCTCCCCCTAACGGATTCTCGATATCGCGAGTTCCTAAGGGTGTCGGGTCACCCGGAGCGAGAGACCCAGGAGGGCGTAATAAAACGGTGGTAAACACAGAGGACGCCACCCGGAGCCAAGAGAGAGGTAGAAAGGTAGAAAGAAAGAGAGAGAGAGAGAGGAAAGTCGAGACTTACCTTACCGCGAGCGAAGCCGAGTCGCCGATAAAGGACGCGGAAACGCAACCAAGGCCAAGGCGGATCGGGTCAGAAGAAAGAACCGGAGCTATTGAAGGTTGAGAAAAATTGTGCGTTTATTATAACGAAAGATGCAGGCGAGAAGATACGTCACCGAGCGACCGGGCACGTATACTTTCGATCCTCCTCGTTCTCCACCTCGTCCTCCGTCGTGTGCGCGCAAAAACGCGGAGAAGCGCGAGGAGGTCCGATCGGCCATCTTGGAGAACCGCGTACCGATGGTTCTCCAAACCGCGGCACGTCGGGGCACATAAAGGCCGATCGGTCGCCCTCGGGCAAAGGAAAAGGGCAGACGGATAGAAAAAGACCCGGATACAGAAAGAGAGACAGAGAAACAGAGCAAGAGATAGAGGAAGAGAGAGAGAAAACGTAACGCCACCACCGAGGTACGCGCGGCTCTCACGATTCGCACCCTGCACCTACGTAGAACGGTACATTTATACGTATGTATGTATATATGTATAATATATATATATATTTATATATTAATTTATTATTTGTTCATCCCGTTACGGCGGTGTATACGTATCTATATCTACAACGGGCAGTAGTCGGCAACGCATTCGGCCGACTGTGCGCGAGTGGGTCTTCGCCGTTCGACGAGTGAGTTTCATCCCCTATCTTTGGTATCGTTCCGAGGACGCGCGCGGAGATTTGCCGGCCCCTGGTCTCGGCAGGCGCCCGGGGAACGCCACCCTCTCGGCTCTCGCTCGGTGCCCGGTCGAGCTCCGAAATCGGCGGACGTCTCGGTCGCAGCGGTCACCGCGAGAGCGAAGCTTCTTAGGCCTTGGCTCGGGCCCACGCGCGGCGTCGCGACGCCAGGGTGCGCCCGAGCGGGGGTGTGCGAGTGTAGGTGTGCGGTCGCGCGGCCGCCCGGCACGGGTGGCCGATTGGGGTGGTTAGTGGCAGTAGCAGCGTCGAGACGCGGAGCGGGGACCGCCCGTCGGCGACGCCACGGTCCGGGGAGCGGCGGATCGTTCGCGCGAGAGCGGGCCCAAGCACGGAGAAGCTTATCACAGAAGACGCGCGTTCGTTCCGCAGACCGGACTGAATCTGCTCCTCCGGCGACCGCCGTCCCCCCGGACGTTCCATCCCGCCGGCGAGGTCGCCCTCGAGGTGACCTGGCCATTGGTAGGAGTCCGGAGCGACGCGGGAAGCCCCGAGGGAGAGAGGCTCGACGGGTGGTCGTCGAGGAGTCCCGCTGGAACGTCGAGGTTCCGGGACGCCTCCTCCGCGGCGACCTCCGGGGACCTCGAGGAGCGGCCCCGGGGGTACTCCCGCGACACCCCGTGGCGTGCCTCCGCGCGTCCCTGTGCTCGTGAGTATGCGTCCATTGTTATATCACGTTTGCAGTTGACGTGGCCCCGACTTGGCATGGAAGAGCGGTTATCCTCGACGAATGCGACGACGCCGGCGTGGCTCCTCCGGGTTGTCGCGCTCCCCTCGACGAGGGCGACGCGTCCCGCGACTCCTCGGGCCCGATCGTTGGATCGAGATCGGGTCGGTCCAGGACTCGGATGGGAGGCTGCGACTCCGCCGATCGACCTCGCCGGTGGCACCCTGTCCGCGATTACGTCGCCGTGGACTTGGCTTTGGACTCTTTGGACTTGGACTTCCCGCTGCCGTGCTCCTGGTCGCCTCCGCTGGGGTTCGACGAGCCGTTCCCTAGCCTCGCGACCTTCCGGTAGATCGGACTGTTCACGAAGCGCGGGTACGAGTCCCGGTGCATCAGCGTGTAGATCTGGAGCTGCGCCTCGTCGAACGTGTGCGGCGTCGGCTGCACCATGTTCTGATTTACGATCTCGCGCACCCTCGAATCCAGGCTCACCTGAGAGAGACAAGAAAGCGTAAGGACGGGCCGTACGGGGTGAATAATAAAACCGCCTTACTTCCTCGTTACTTCGCGCATTCGTGGGAATCCTTTATCACGGGTGAGGTTGACTTTATGCCACGTTGGTCGCGAGGAACGACGGGATTCGATCCGAAGTGCATGCTATCGCTGAAATGCGTGCATCGGATCTTGGGAACGGTGATGCGATTTCTAATGCACACCGTGATACGGGAATAAGGTCGAACCGTCTCGTTTTTCGAAATTCCGTGTTTCGTGGCACTCCAGGACTTGCAGCGGAACCAGGAAGGAAGGTACGGAGAAGTAACTCGGCGTAAAATGACTTGGAAGACGGCGACGAATCGCCCCCGCTTTCGGGAGGTAAGAAACCCTTCTTCTTTTACCCTGGGCGAGACAAATGGCGCAATTTGTTACGCCCTACGGAATTCGGCGGGATATGAAACGTTAACTCGGGACTGCAGACCCCGTGAAAGGACCCGGGGAGATGCGCGATGCTAATATCCCGGGGATGAAAGGCTGGAGCCCTCCCGAGGTGCGCTTTTCCACGGCCCGCGGGGGAACTTACTTCTTTCGACGAGAATATCGATATGTAGACGTCGTAGATGTGGCGGGCCTTCTCCTCGATCCTCTCGGGATCGTTCTCCCTTTTGAGCTGCTCGCAGGCCAGCCAAAAGGCGATATTCTCCTCGCTGAACTCCCGCAGGAGGAACTCCCGGAACAGCTTCCTGCCGGCGGCGCTCTTCATCAGCCGGTCGAAGGACGTGCCCCAGGATCTGATCTCCTCCAGGCTGCAACACTCGGTGCCGCCGTCGAAGCCGTCCAGGCTGTCGAAACCATTCTCCGCACCTGCAATCGCGAGTTCAGTGACGCCACCGTCATCGCCGACACCCCCACGTTCACCGGTACCTCCGAGTCCACCTGAATTTCGGCCGACTGCCGCCAAACTGTGAACAAGAGAACTCGATATTTTAATATCTCGTTAGGAAGGTCCTCGAAATCGTTATCGTACTACTAGTTGCGTACTACACTTGTTGCCTGAACATTTTGTTCGAGTACTCGTACGACCCTTTATTAATTATTTATAACACGGAAGATATAAAAATCAGGATAAGAGAACATACGATCGTATGTCAGTGTCAGAATCTTCATCGTACAAATTTTATTGCTAATAAATATTGGTAGCGTACTACACTTGCTGCCAGAACATTTTGTTCGAGTACTCGTACGACCCTTTATTAATTATTTATAATACGGAAGATATAAAAATCAGAATAAGAGAACATACAATCGTATGTCAGTGTCAGAATCTCCATCGTACAAATTTTATTGCTAATAAATATTGGTAGCGTACTACACTTGCTGCCTGAACATTTTGTTCAAGTACTCGTACGACCCTTTATTAATTATTTATAATACGGAAGATATAAAAATCAGAATAAGAGAACATACGATCGTATGTCGGTGTCAAAATCTCCATCGTACAAATTTTATTGCTAATAAATATCGGAGAACGTAATCTGGACAATATGTAATGTTTTATGCTTCGGGTCAATTATACCCCGTGTTAGGATAAGTAGCTGATTAGTAGATGATTATTAATGTATGAAATTCATGACTGAGAGATTCTTTAAAGTATGGGTTCAAATTCAGAAGCAATATATGTATGAGATGGTTATATGCAATATGCACTATAAATTAAATGCAATGCAATGCTTTTGTATATCTCCGACTGTGCACGTACGAGCAATTTTTTGTGTTGTGCATAGCTTATGTCGTGCATATAGCTTTTTCATTGCCGCAAATTTGCTTGCTATTGGATAGGCAATTGTACGAGTCCATCGTACGTAAAGTTACTCGTAATGCCTGCAGGAATGTATATCAGGGTTCGAAAAATATTTTCTCTATGACACGTCATGAGAATAATTTTCCGCTTCTATCATGGCAATTAATTAATAACGTTTCAGCGTTCTAAACATGTCTCGAGCCGCGTTAAAGTTATGAAAGATGAATATCAGTCGAGCGTTCATTGCTCACCATTTATTCCTGCTTGCAGCATGAAACATAAAAAAGGGATGTATACATACATATTTGCCTATGTGTGCATTAAATACCCAGGTAACGTTTTACGCGTAATAGTTTGCAATCAAATGGAATAATGCTGCCGACCTGGTTCTGCATATGGCAGTTACAAATGATTACCAAGTAAGTATTTTCCCTTCCAACAGGAAGGCAGAACAGACACGCAGTCTCTACCGAGGCGAAGTGCTTTTCCTAGAACACGAGCAAAACGATTGCTCGCAGCGATTGCCATTGATAAAAGGTAAACGCGGCACGCGGAAAAAAAAGGAAAAAAAAAATTATGAAGCGAAAAAAAAAGCAAGCAATCTTGCTAATTGAACGAGACAAGTGGAAAGGTGCATCATTCCCTCCTAAGTGCCGAATCAGAACGCAAAGTCTCTTCTCGAACAGCACTATATCGCTCCTCGGTTACCAATTTCCCCCAGCTACAGTACCTCGTAACCGGGACATATCGCGAAAACAAAATTGTATCTATGTCCAAGATGTTACATCGTATTGCATGCAATTAACACTTAACGCTATCACGGTGGCTAGGGTTCTAGAAATAATTCCCGAGATCAATAATATCCAAGATGCACCTTGGATCGACAGGGAGAATATTTCTCCTAGAAATGCACCCACGATGCAGGTTTCGGGATTTTACTACATCGGCAACTAGGGCAGAATGATTCGACACACGGGCAGGAACGAGCGAAGCACACGAGGCCAGCTGTCAGTAGTACACGTGCGCAGCGAGGCGGCCTAAAAAACGGCGTAAGGCAAACAAAAGTACGAGAATAGATAGGAGCGGTAGTACCACGAGCAACTACAGCAGCAGCACCACCAGAGGCAACAGTTGTCCCTCCTGGACCGCCCCATCAGGCCCGGTCGCTGTTGCTGCTGCTGCTGCTGCTGTTGTTGTTGCTGCTGCTGCTGTTGGGAGGACTGTTGCTGGTTCCCGTGCTGGGAGGCGTTCCCGGAGGTCTGGCTCTGGCCCTGGGCTCTTAGGCGACAACCTCCTGCGACAGCTTCACCGCCGCCAGGCCCGTGACTAACACCGATGCCCATTGCAGTTGCACCGAGTCCACTCGACATCTGCAATCGAAACCAAAATAGTTAGGTGTCCCGGAACGGGAAGCGGTTAGATCTCGCGAATTGGCCAGGAAAAACGGAGTTTCTCCGCCCAGGGGGCGAGGAGGCCTCTCTTTGCGACTTCTCCTCCGGCAAAGTACACCGGGAGAAGACGTCGCTACCTCGGCCGAGTAAATCTCGTTATCATTGCCAAGGGGTTCCTCGAGTGGCGATTTATTGATATTGCGAATTGCGAGAGTAGCGGCACACTTCGGCCTCGCTTGACCCATTTATTGTGTGTACAGGTCGCGACGTTAAGGTGAAGTGAAACCCCCTTCAAATCAGTCGATTCGAATACAACACTTTTTTCTTAAGGGTATTAGACCAAACTGTCCGAAACTTTGACACGTCACTCCTGATCATCTAAGAATTGTCCTGATACATTCAAAATTTGGATCTTTGGAACACATTTTTTAACTCAGTCCAGACCAGAACCAAAATGGCGTCGAGCTCTCATATTTCGATCAATATACAATTATCGAAGGCTCTGATATGAGAATCGAAAGGGTCAGGACAATTTTACGAGAATTTAGAACACTCTGGTAATCGATAAACTCGCATTTGAACGGGATAAAGGCAAAAAAAGTGTTGTACGCGCTTCTTTGCTAAGACGATGGGAATACGAGGTCTCGGAGTGAAAATTTAATTGACCTGGAAATCACAGATGGCGCAGGGGGTCCCTCCGCAGTCAATTAGGGCCCCAGAAGGCACGAATCCAGAGGATTTCTGGAGTTTTACTTCGATTTCTTTATAATTATTGTACGAAAACGACAGGTGGAATATGCCATTTGGTACAATACACAATATAATTCGACCCAGCTCTCAATATAAAAACGAACGTCGGCAACGTAGGCATTTAGAAAAATCTTCTTTATCGACGTTGATCAAGTTCCTCGACGTGTTTCACTTCACCTTAATGCCCGTAAATTTTAGAAATTTATTCAATTTCCCTCGAGTGCCTGGCGGCATAGATCGCGAAAAGCGATCCCCGATAGGCCCGACCGTAATGTCCCTCGCAGACGAGAGGCGGACTCGTTTTTCGGAGTATCGACCTCGACGTTTCGACGTTTCCTGCCACCCATTTCTCGAGCACCGAAGATACCCGAGGAAAAGGGATTTCCTGATGGAGAGAGAATTCAGAGGACTCGGGCACGTATGAAGTAAGCGGCGTGTATGAAATCTGGAGCAAGGGACTCGACGCCATCTTGTCCTCGTGGAGTAACGACTTTTCGACACCTCCTAGGATACTTTGGTATCGTGGCAACCCTTCTTTCATTCTCTCGTTCATTCCATTTGTCTAGCTCCGACGCTTTACTTTGCACCTCCTGTCTTTTCCAAACGATCAGATCCCGACCTGACGTATCAAACCCTCGAGGATGATATCTCTTTCCTGAATTTCTCAACCGACCCTTCGGACAGCCGATCTTCTAAAACGTACCGTAACATCTCCCATAGCGCCTGAAATTGTCAGATGATTTATCCGCATGGGATAATTGTGCCCATAATTATGAAAGTGGTCTAAGTCACATATTTTTTGTTTCGAAATTACATTGCATTAATTTCGTTTGAAATAGTATGGCGTGAAATAACTGATAAACTCATTTTTTTTTAATTTTGACTTAGACCACTTTCATAATTATGGGCACATATATCCGAATTGAATGGACCATCTCCATATACTAGAGCTGAGGATTTCCCGAAAGCGCGGAAAGTTCTGCATTCACCTCGGACGAGGTAGCTTCTAGGGACAATCCGCACCGAGGGGGGAGTAAAATTCCCCGGCGGAAGAGCAACCAGCCCCGTAATTCGGAAGCGTGCTCGATCTAACCGACTTACGGAGAAGCTTGAACTGAAAACTCGTTACAATGACCCAGATCGAGCGGACCTATGTACAAGACCTCCCCAAACGCGAGCTTTCCCGGCCGTGGAGAGAACGGAGAGCGAAAGGGGTGGAATCGGGGATGCAGACGGGAATCGCGGTGAAGGATCTTCGCGTGACACGAAATCCCCTTTCGCATCGAGGCTATCCGTTTTCTGGATCGAATCCGACTCGTCGGCCAGGTCGGGGTGCATCCATTACTGCGCCTGGAGGCCGGGGAAGGGACTATTTGACAAACTCCGGCGCTTTTACCGAATTATGCCCGGGATTGGTGCGTCGGTGCATCCGGCTGCCGTTAAATGCATCGGTGCAACCCAGGCGCTTATCGATTGCGCCTCCACCTAGGAGATCCGTTGAGGCGCGAGCGAAATAAAACTCTTGGCCGCCTTTTTTATTCCGGGCGACACCGGTTTCGCGCGAGCGAACAATAACGTGTGACACGCGTCTATCGATCGGGCTCCAAGTACGAGAGCCAGTATTTTCCAGCATAATCGCACCCTTCAGACACCGACGGCCTGCACGAACCCATACCTCGCCCCCGAGTACGTCGGACACACGAACGCGCGGTTCGTCCAGGCTGCCCTGGTCCTCGTAAACGATTCTCCTTCTGGTTCTTTTTTTTTTTTTTTCACGTGCATACGTACATCCGTATGTTTAAGCCCCTTTTTGTTCTCTCACGGACTATCCCAAAAGAGGGTAGCTATTTCGGTTGGACGTGACGGTAAAGCTTTAAGGTGAAGTGAAACCTCCTTCAAATCAGTCGATTCGAATACAACACTTTTTTTTAAGGGTATCAGGCCAAACTGTCCGAAACATTGACACGTCACTCCTGATCATCTAAGAATTGTCCTGACACATTGAAAATTTGGATTTTTGGAAATAATTTTTTAACTCACCCTCGTAAACGATTCTCCTTCTGGTTTTTTTTTTTTTCACGTGCATACGTACATCCGTATGTTTAAGCCCCTTTTTGTTCTCTCACGGACTATCCCAAAAGAGGCTAGCTATTTCGGTTGGACGTGACGGTAAAGCTTTAAGGTGAAGTGAAACGTCCTTCAAATCAGTCGATTCGAATACAACACTTTTTTTTAAGGTATTAGGCCAAACTGTCCGAAACTTTGACACGTCACTCCTAATCATCTAAGAATTGTCCTGACACATTCAAAATTTGGATCTTTGGAAAACATTTTTTAACTCACCCCAGACCAGAACCAAAATGGCATCGAGCTCTCATATTTCGATCAATATACAATTATAGAAAGGCTCTGATATGAGAACCGAAAGGGTCAGGACAATTTTACGACAATTTAGAACACTCTGGTAATCGATAAACTCGCATTTGAACGGGATAAAGGCAAAAAAAGTGTTGTATGCGCTTCTATGCTAAAACGATGGGAATGCGAGGTCTCGGAGTGAAAATTTAATTGACCTGGAAATCACAGATTTCTGGAGTTTTACTTCGATTTCATTATAATTATTGTACGAAAACCACAGGTGGAGTATGCCATTTGGTACAATACCCAATATAATTCGACACAGCTGTCGATATAAAAACGAACGTCGGCAACGTAGGCGTTTAGAAAAATCTTCTTTATCGACGTCGATCAAGTTCCTCGACGTGTTTCACTTCACCTTAAACGAACGTCCTGCTCCGAGTACGAGACAGGAGTTGTAATTATTCGTAATTTTTGGTACATGTTATTCGAAATGTTTATCGATTTATTTTGGAACGCATGTTATTTTGCTTCGATTGACTTTGTGTTGGATTAAATGGTTGTAGGGGAAATAAGTACAAGATTTTCGAGGTACTTGCATGGAATCTTTTGATACTGGGATTTGTCTTTGTTTTATTGGGATAGCGCATTTTTTTTTTTTTTTTTTTAATGGGGGAAGTTTCGTATTCCTGCGGAGTTGCTAGGTTCAGTGTGGCTCCTTTTGTAGGAGGTCGAGGAAAATTTGTGTCTCTTCGGGTTCCAGGAGTTTTGTAGTCTGGAAGACCGTCTTGTATTTATTGGCGGGAAGACTTATGGCTCGCGATAGTGTCTGGCCGTTAAATGGGTTTACTACTTGGAATAAGGGACTGACTGTTATCACTGACTGGTTCTGAGTTGGATGGTCTTGCGATTCGGATACGCGGGTGGTGGACGAAAGCTAAAAAGCTGTTTTACTTCCTTTGTGGAACTTGCTTTTCCGTTTCGCCGTGCACTTTTTTTACTCAAAAACATCGTGCGATGTTTCGGTAATTATGTCGGAATGAATCCTACTAAAGTTATCATTGATACTTAAACCTCAAAATCTTAATTACGGTTCCTTTTAATTTACCGAAAGCTAACTATTATTTTTCCTACATTTACTAGTTGAGGATCGAGTATCTCGTTTGTCCACGCTCTGGAATACGAAAAGGTGCATCGAAACTGATTTACTCCTTTCGAATTTCTTCTTTACTTTAAATTGGCAAACAAAAAAGAAAAACAAGTTACAGCAACGTCTCGTGCAACAATTCTGTGATTTTACTTTTTATTTCTCCAAGTTGTCTCTCGTATACTTTGCAGTATTCTCTGGCTAGAAGACACGCTCTAACTAGATTTGCGAAAAGAATTTTGTTTTGTTTATGCCGAAAGAAACTCTCTCAAAGTTTCATTGCTTTGTTAAAATCTCTTCTTTGAGACGGACGGAAAAATTGTCCACTGACTGTTCAACACTGTTGCTTTTTAACAAAGAGAACCGGGGGCTGTCGTGTCGTTTTGACGGTGCACCGGAAGCACTTTTTAAATGAAATTTGGACAGAAGTACTTGTCTCCGTTTTCATAAGTTTCGCGTCTCGTTAAAACTTCTCCCGAAATCTCTTTAAGAATTTTTACCACCGACATTTGACAATGCGCTTTCACTATTTCCACTAAGAGTTATTTTAAGTTATAAATATTTTGCATAATAATACATTGCCCAGATATCAAATGAAATCAGCTTGGTATTAATAAAATCAATTATAAAATGATCTGCATGAATATATTCCATGTTCTTGCGATCATACGTTCTAATAATATGGTTTTATATTATACAGATACACTTCACCTCTTCTAATTCAACCGTAATAGAAAAAATATATGACACGTAAAATTGAAGTATCGATTTCTGTTGCCAAATACTGCAAAAGTTATACCGTATCGATTATTGAAAAAAGAAGTATGGTAAGTGCAAAATTACGTTTCACACTTCTTTTCGTTTAATTAGCATCCCCTACGGATCTAAATTACGTAACTATCGGTGAATATCAATTTCCAGGGATGAATTAAAATCAGGGAACCGGAAAATCCGATTAGACCGAAAAGAATCGTAAAAAGAGAAGGGGCTCGTGAATTATCAGACCTTTTTCTTTTTAAGCCGTTTTGCCGTATTTGCCGTTTTGCCGTTCATGCCGGCGAAATAATGACCGGCAATTGCTCCGCCGTTTTGCCGGCAAGAGTGCTCAACCCTACTTTCCACGTACACTGAGAGCACTTACTTCATTCTACGAATCTCGAAAAATTCTATAAATTTCGCAAAAACGTCCTCCTCCTTCCATTCCTCGTGCACGAGAGCACGGGGTAAGCACTTCTCAAGTGCCTGGCACTCTTGCCAGAAAAGAAAAAAAAAACGGCGAAACGATCGCTAAACATCATTTTACCAACATAAACTGTGAAAAATCGCGAATCCCGTGCGATACATTTTCGCAATAATTTTACGTGCATAAAAAATAAGCCCTCTTCATTTTATCATTACGTTAAGAAACTATAAAAAAAAAATTTGGTGCTTTCTGCGGTTCCGCTCCAGTTCGGAATAAAAATAACATAAACTGTGCAAATCTACCCGTACCTGTCTTTTCTCAATCTTTGAGCAGAGGACTACGCTTGTATGGAATTTTGCTAATAGAATTTCATTGTTTAAGGTGAAGTGAAACATCCTTCAAATAAGTCGATTCGAATACAACACTTTTTTTTAAGGGTATTAGGCCAAACTGTCCAAAACTTTGACACATCACTCCTGATCAGCTAAGAATTGTCCTGACACATTCAAAATTGGATCTTTCAAAAAAATTTTTTAACTCGGTCCAGACCAGAATCAAAATGGCGTCGAGCTCTCATATTTTGATCAATATACAATTATCGAAGGCTCTGATATGAGAATCGAAAGGGTCAGGACAATTTTACGACAATTTAGAACACTCTGGTAATCGATAAACTCGCATTTGAACGGGATAAAGGCAAAAAAAGTGTTGTATGCGCTTCTATGCTAAAACGATGGGAATACGAGGTCTCGGAGTGAAAATTTAATTGACCTGGAAATCACAGATGGCGCAGGGGGTCCCTCCGCAGTCAATTAGGGCCCAGAAGGCATGAATCCAGAGGATTTCTGGAGTTTTACTTCGATTTCTTCATAATTATTGTACGAAAGTGACATGTGGAATATGCCATTTGGTACAATACACAATATAATTCGACACAGCTGTCGATATAAAAACGAACGTCGGCAACGTAGGCATTTTGAAAAATCGTCTTTATCGACGTTGATCAAGTTCCTCGGCGTGTTTCACTTCACCTTAATTCCTTTCGAGAAGTGGCATGAAATTCAAGGATTGCGTTACTAGGGCGCTTAACAAGATTCTCTTAAATTTTGTATAAACGCCTTTCTAACCGAGTAAGTCTCCGGCAGGAGAGTACGGTTAAACAAATTTGGAAAACTTTCCTGACTAGGTGCGAAATCGAATCAACGAACCAGACAGATTAGAGAATGGATTCCGGAACAATGTCGCTCCGGATTAAACTCGGGCTTGCCACGCGAAGCGGATGTGTCCGCTCGATCTTAGTAGGGAATACCATTACTCCGATACAGGGAGCTAATCCCACGTACCGAAGAAAAGTACTCCACTTTGAGGCAAGACCGGACCATCGGCCCCGAAATACGCGAAAAGCAGCCTTGGAATTAAATTGGAACTCGTCCACGACATGGACTCGTCGGCTCGATATTGGTATGTAATATTTCCGAACATATCGGCCAAGTCCCTATAGAGACGTAATATCAATTTGGACATACGTCGACTATCTCTCTCTCTCTAAAATCAAACTAACAGCGTCAGGAGGGTCTTTGTATAAATTAACATCTCCCTCGAAGCGGAGGACGTTACTTGGCCTTTCCTATAAATCGAACTTCCAGAACTTGGATATAGCACCGAGTAAACGAACTTTCACTTCAGAGCAATCGGTTAATGTCTCTCGAAGCTGCCAAAATTTCTAGAAAGTGAACTCCGAGATTTTTTAACAGGTTCTGTGGTACAGAAATATAAATTAATTTGATAAACCGTGGTGTATTTGTAAGCCGATCTTGCAGTTTAACAATGATCTCAATGTATGCAAGGGAAGAAATTAATAAACTGCAAGGAAGGGAGTAATCCAACAAACCAAATTATCTCCTTTTCATGTAAAGTACATAAACAGGACATTTTTATCAATCCTGGCTGTTACGACTCGGCACTGCGTACTAATCAATCAACACGACGATAAGACTCATACTTTGCCCGGCGCGCTGCACCAGAATCTGCTTCTAAAGTGTTTTTAATCCACCTTACATTAAAGGTCATATTCCCTAGACCGATCGCGGGAATCTCGCACTTCTAGACCCCAGATAGCTCGAGTTCCCAAGAAGTGCCCAATCGAAAATGAAGTTCAATACATGCAACTTCCACTTTCTCTCGCGATAATCAATAAAGTACTCGCATCTTTTCACACAAAAAGCTGAGATATCGAAAAAGCAACATCTTATCAATTATAACACCTAACCAGCTTCTACATCATTGCATAAACGCCCACCAGCGAAGTATCAACAAAACCCGAAATAATGCAACGGAAAAGTCAATAAATCTGGCGATTCTCATAACCTTAAGTTCAATTTATGAATTAATAAACGGCACCAAGTACCTTGATAAATAAAATTGGGCTGCCCGAGATCCAATTCGCTCGATACCCCTCCGACCTGCCTTAGCTCGCCCATCTCATAGGACGTATCGTAACAAAAGAAGAACCGAATAAATAATTGCCATTACCTTAATCAGGCTCCCGTCCCTCCCCACGAAAGAAAAAAAAAATAAGAAACGAAGAACTGTCCCGCCGTCCACCCCTCTGCAAGAATCGTGTTTACGTCCAGGTCCGATTCGGCTCGAAACCGGAGAGGCCCGCCAGGGCGACAAAGGAGCAAGGCACGGGGGTGTAAATCCCGTAGGAGGGTGAACCCACTTCCGGGGAGAGGAGCAATCCACGGCGTCTCACCTCTATCATGTTCCATACGATCGACGGCGAGTCAAGCTCGCTCAAGCCCGGGCGAAGTCGCTGCACGTCGCTCGTCAGGCTAGCAGGTGGAGGAGCGGGTGCGATGTTTATCCCGACCTCGAGGGTCGACCTGGGGCGCCTGGGCCCGGGGCCACATGCCCTTGGTCCGCGCGGCGACGAGGAGGCGGTGCGGACGAAGTCAGGCTCTCGCGCGGTCCGGGCGGCAGGTGCACCCCTCGGCCCGGGTTATTCCACCCTTGGCGCGCATCCTTCCGCCATCGGCGCCGGGGTGCGCCGGGGGTGCGCCGGGGTCCGGCGGGGAGTCCCGACCGGGGCGAGAGGGGGGCACGGTGGTGCGGGCCCTGCGGGCCCTCTAGCTCAAGGATCGCGGGGCCCGCGAGGGGGAGGGCCCCCCGCGCGGTCGAGCAGCCAGGCCCATCCGAGGGCGAGCCGATCTTCCGGTCCCGGTCTAACCTTAAACGCACCTCGCGAGGAGGACGCCGCGCGCTCTGCCGGTGGTGGAGGTGGTGGTGGAGACGGCGCTGGAGGAGGAGTAAAAATAGTCCCTCGGCCGCGCGGGGTGCGCCGCCGCCGCCGCCGCTCGGTGGTGACAGGCGCGGAGAGAGAGCTCGCGGCGCGCGGCCGAGCCCGGAAGGGAGAGGGGCCGAGGGACCGGGCGCGAGCGTATCGATTGGCAGGAGCCGGGCGGCCGCGGGACGCGGGCGGAGGGGGAGGCGAGCCGAGCTTTCGCGGGCCCACGGCTCCCGCACCCGCGGGAGAGAGAGCTCTCTCCTGGCGGACGCGGCGGCCGCCGCGCTGGCGCCACCTGGGCGGCGGGGCGCGCAACCGCGGGCCGCGACGCACGCCGAGGCTCGCCCGGGCGTCGGTCCCGAGGGCCAGGTCGACTCGCGGCAGCCGCGCCGCGCACTGGGTCCGACGACACCGCCGGAGGTCGCGGTTCCCGAGGGTGGCGAGGCTCCGCGCGCCCCGCGAGGTCCGATGCCGCCGCGCGAAACTCCCAAACTTCGGCCAATATGGCCGTCTCTCTCTCCGGGGATACCCGGCCACCACTGCCGGCTCGCCCACGCCGACGCGGGCGTCGCGGCGCGCCAAGCCGCCGACGTCAGGCGGGACCGCGAGCACGCCTGCGGAGTAAGGCGCGAGGGGGCGCGTGCGCGGCCCGAGCTTGCGCCCGGCGCGACCGTCGCTTCCGGGGTCGAGGTTCGCGGACCGGAAGAGATCGACGACCTCGGTCGGGTTGATCGATCCTTGTTTATTTTCCCGTGGGAGGCACGGCCCTCGGGGCTTGACGAATATTCGCCCTGGAACAAATTGGGACGAATGTCGATCTACGGACCATATGTGGCGCGGAGGCGTGAAAATTTAACGGCGAGCCTCCTCCGAGATCGGGAGGGACCGATCGCGGAAAATCGACTTCGCTTCCGGGGGGAAGAGCGGAAATCGGGAGGAATCGATAACCTCGAAAGGACTTCCTCCGTTTCTTCCTTATTTCGGATTGGATTTGCCTAGGCGATTGGCAAGGCGCGATATGCCCTTTCGAGGACTTATCGAACCCAGAGCCATGGGTTGGAACGAGCTCCCGATATTCATTTTTGAAAATTGCTCCACTCGAAAATTGCGCAGAAATTTTTGCCTCCCTCGCTAGTTGCAGTTTTTAGTCTTTCGCCTCGTCGAGACGCTCGGGGACCGATTTCTCTTTTTAAAATCATGAAATATAGACGTTCAAATAAGGTGCGACCACTTTCTCAATGATTTGGCCGGCTTTACTTGCCTACGGGTTTCGTTCAAATTAATTAACACCTCCGTGACTTTCCGATCAGATTAGTTCGCTCTTGGCCATGTCGGATGACTGCTTACTCGAGCGAAGCTTTTAGTCTGGAAAGAGATTGGCGATATAGATAACGATTACTTATATGACGCTTTATGCAAATTTGAAGACACTAAAGTCCCAAACTCTATCGATGCGTTGCTTGCGATCGTCATCTCGGTAGAATATGTAAATATACATATGTATACCTAGTTGCTTTCTCGATTAAAAATCTCGATACCACGTCGAATTATCGCATCATGGACCACTTCAAATACTGAAACATGTAATATCTACGGAAACGATGTACTCGACAACTAAAATATGCTCTCTCTCTTACTGTATCGTAAAGTAGACCCCCGATGTATCTGAATGCTTTAGTAAAATGGAAAGTAATATTAAAAAAGTTTTAGCGTCGTTAGATGCGGTTTTCAGTATCTGTTGCTTCGACATGGAACCGCTAGTTACGTAAGCATAAGCGTACAGCACGTATGCACTAACAGGTACTGGTACTATTGCAGCTGAAGGTTATAGACTGTACGAGTTCAAAGACTCCGCGAATGGATCAATGAGCATAGAAAGGAGAACTTGAACGTAGCACTATAACGATGTTAAACATATGCCAAGACTCGAGAAAAGGAAACTTACAGCGATCGCGATAAGAGCTTGAACAATTGTTTCCAAGGACGCAAAATCGCAGACCACCGGTTAAAGATCGATTGCGATCGCTCTCCAATTTATATCGGACATGTAATGTCCTCGGATGAGAAATGATCGAAGGCAAAATAACCA
This sequence comes from Orussus abietinus, assembly GCF_000612105.2. Taxonomy (NCBI): domain Eukaryota; kingdom Metazoa; phylum Arthropoda; class Insecta; order Hymenoptera; family Orussidae; genus Orussus; species Orussus abietinus. Next base: position 404,405 of record NW_019394962.1, on the reverse strand, counting down.
AGGACCCCGTAAATTGATAAATTGATCCTTCAATGTACAAAAAATAATTGCTACCACGCTCAGTAACGGGTTTCATTGTCTTTTTTTTTTCTGTTCAATCACGAACATTTTAAATGCGCACAAGAGTATATAAAACGTTTCAAAAATTCGTTCGGTTACTTTTCTCACTTTAGAATCTGTTTTATTATTTTTTTTTAACTATTTTTGACTTTTGAATGTTTACAAGTATCGGCGAATTGTCGACGCCTAGCGGCCAAACGGCGAAACTATTTCAGGCCTAGCATGGACAAGTTTCTAAAGTGTTAGGTCCAGACGATATATATAAATTCAAAACGTTTTTCATTTCTACCTGAGTCGAGCCTAATGAGTAGGAATTTAAAGTTATAACTATAAATATAGCCGTAAGTATAATCGAGGGAGTGGAGTTAAAACGGGGATAGAACACGGTTAAAATAAAAATTCCTAATAGTAGTAAGACGCAAAATTCTAGCGTAATTGAAAATATTTGAATAGGGTAATACTGCCTGGAAACAAGAATAGGATCGACCGACAGTCGTGTGGTACTTTCTACATTTTCTACAGTCATACTAGTAAAATGCGTAAAAATCTACTCAGACAGTCGTAGGTAACAACGAATCGCACTCTAGCAGTCGTAGAATGCAGCAAATCCTACCCTAATAGACATGAGATAGACTAAATCTTCTCCTACAGTGGTACAAATCCTACTTTAATGGCCGTAGGGTATATTGTATCCCTTCCAGTTACAGAATGCAACTCCGGTCTCGTTGATCACATAAGGTAACTCATCCGATACCGACAGAGATAGGATACACCAAATCCTGCCCTGGGAATCATATATAACGTTAAATCTTCCTCTCTTATTTTTCGTTTTTCATTAATCTTCTTTTTTTCCTTTTTTAGGGAACAACTTTTGTGGTTCATCCTAGAGAACGAGCTCTGCTAATCTCTAATACATGATTTACCCAGCAAAGATTGAAAACAGCAAGTATGAACCTTCGATTAGTACTTGAAACAGTCGACAGAGTGCGCTGTATGTATTAGCCGTGGAAGAAAACGTAGATGTCTAGAGTCGGTATAGTAGAACTCGCTACTCGACAGGACAGTATTGAAAAATAAAAATGTAGGAAATTAATAATTCTGACAAATCACTGGATCATTTTTAAATTTAGTTTGTCATTTAATGCTGATCCTAAAAATCCTATGGATATACAGGATTTCTATGAAACTATCCTGTAAATAGGTTTGTACTATCAAATTCAACAATACCCCATATTTCACTACTTGATTAAATAAAATGTATAACCAGCTTATTTTATAGTACCACACGACATATCTCATTTTTAATCATTCCTTAATCAGGTCACAGCTACAGTACCGCGCAAAAATGTATCGTTTCCAAAGCAATTTCTCTTCTCCCACATCCACTAAAGAAAAGGCTCTCCTCTGGGAGGAGAATCTCCATTATTCACTCTGCCTTCAGACCTTTAGTTGCGGTAAATTCTAAGAAGCTGATTTCGAGTAGTCCTTTTGGAATCTCGTCCATTCGCTGCACGCCTGTAAAATGTCGCAGGTAAAATCAAACATTATTTTCACCATTAGTAACGAAGTGTCTGTCTTACACAAAAATATTCTGGTTCCATCCGCATATACGTTGCTCTTGACGAATAATATTAATCCGAGAACATTTAATTTAACGCTCGTTCAAAACGTTCACGATTCGAATTCCGAAATTCCCCCATGCCTCTTAAAGGTAATGGGGGGAAAAATAAGCGTGTTTCCTCTCCAAACTTGTGGAGTTCCTTTTTTGGAATCTCGTCCATTCGCTGCACGCCTGTAAAATGTCGCAGGAAAAATCAAACATTATTTTCACCATTAATAACGAAGTGTCTGTCTTACACAAAAATATCCTCGTTCCATCCGCATATACGTTGCTCTTGACGAATAATATTAATCCGAGGACATTTAATTTAACGCTCGTTTAAAACGTTCACGATTCGAATTCGGAAATTCCCCCATGCCTCTTAAAGGTAATGGGGGGAAAATAAGCGTGTTTCCTCCCCAAACTTGTGGAGTTTCTTTTTTCGAGCTATTTTTAGCTGTGCCCTAATCGTCCCCGCCTGGGAGGCCGGACTCGGGTAGTCTGCGTTCCTTTTTCCCTCGTAGATCCAGGATGCACCCTCTCCCAAGCCGAGGGTTTGCGGCTGGGATGGGAGGGTCATTTAAAGGAAGACAGAGCTCGTTAGCAGCGCACCATACAGGCAAACATAGAGACATCGAGTCGCAAGGCAGAGAAACTTGTGGAACACCCTTCCTCGAACAGCAACCGTCCCGTCCTCTACCGCCATCTCCACAAGCCGAAGGAACTACAAGTCCAAGCAGCGCAAGGAACATGTACCCAAGGAGAAGACACCACAATCTTGTACCAGTAAGCCGCCTTAATTCCAGGGCGGACTCTTAGTCGGGTAACTTCCATCTAATCCACCCCTGTACCCTGGTAATTCCATCTACAAAAAGCGAGAAAGAAAGATAATCAGAATCTTTCAGAGAGAAACTTCGGAAAGGGGTCCACTTTAAGTTTGATAAACGGAAAATCCTGGCCTGCGCCTTCGGCATTTCTCTCTGCGGATGAGAGCACTTTCGACCCATGATAGAGCCTTCGGGGCGTGGAAAAGAATACCCCACGGAATGTCTCTCCAGCTAAAAATCCCAGCAAGCCTTAAGGTGAAGTGAAACATCCTTCAAATCAGTCAATTCGAATACAACACTTTTTTTTAAAGGTATTAGGCCAAACTGTCCTAAACTTTGACACCACTCCTGATCAGCTAAGAATTGTCCTGACACATTAAAAATTTGGATCTTTCAAAGAAATTTTTTAACTCGGTCCAGACCAGAACCAAAATGGCGTCGAGCTCTCATATTTTGATCAATATACAATTATCGAAGGCTCTGATATGAGAATCGAAAGGGTCAGGACAATTTACGACAATTTAGAACACTCTGGTAATCGATAAACTCGCATTTGAACGGGATAAAGGCAAAAAAAGTGTTGTATGCGCTTCTTTGCTAAAACGATGGTAATACGAGGTCTCGGAGTGAAAATTTAATTGACCTGGAAATCACAGATGGCGCAGGGGGTCCCTCCGCAGTCAATTAGGGCTTCAGAAAGCATGAATCCAGAGGATTTCTGGAGTTTTACTTCGATTTCTTCATAATTATTGTACGAAAACGACAGGTGGAATATGCCATTTGGTACAATACCCAATATAATTCGACCCAGCTGTCAATATAAAAACCAACGTCGGCAACGTAGGCATTTAGAAGAATCGTCTTTATCGACGTTGATCAAGTTCCTCGACGTGTTTCACTTCACCTTAAGACTCCCTTGATATCGTCCACCTGCACCCCGCGAGGGCAACTCTTGCATCTTTCACCGAGGAAGTTGCAAGAGACCCGTCCTAGTGGGAAGCCTCATGCCGTGACGGAGATTCCGCATCCATAACGGATTCCAAGCCAGAGTGTCGCCCACCGACGCCTCCCTGGCGGCCATATTCTATACGTAGCCGCAATTTAGCACCCCGAACTCGTTGCGCCATTCGTGCATCCCATGTAACGAGCGAGGGTCTCCTCTCGGCGGAAGGTAATGCCGAACAACGTCAATTCCGCATCCGGAACAGATCCCCGCTCGCCGAGTCCCAGCGGTTTCTATGGTTCGGCAGTCTGGGAGACGACTTCCCGTTTCCGAGAGGCGTCCGGGCTCCTTTTCCCCCATAAATCCGGGATGCACCCTCTTCCAGCCGGAGGGTATGCGTCTCGTTGCGAAGGTCTGCCTGGAGGGGAGTGGTCGTTAGTGCGGGTCTAGCAGCCGGAGAAGCGGACGAGGCATTGCGGCGAAGGCCGCGAAAAGCCTTTGCTTAGGCTACACGGCCTATCGCCGCTTATCACCGCCTATCGTAGCCCGTTCGGCCAGTCTCTCCTTTCCAACGCGTCGCGGAAAAGACGCGGACCGCTCTACCTCCTCGATCCACCGTATCCTTTTCCTCATGGTCTCCAGTTTCTCGCATCGTTACAACGCCGAACTTTACACCTTTTCCAGAGAAATCTCTGTAGGAGATCTAGTATTCACCGTATCGTGTCAAAAAGTGATACGGTAAAAAATCATAATGCATATTACTACTAATATGTACTGCAATCCTATTATAGTACATCACTAGCGTTACGAGGTTTAAGTATCTATTATCACAACATTTAGTTCTAATGTTTATTTCCAAAAATAACGCTAGTCAGTATTTATTGAATATTTAAATCGGAGAAATGACTCGCGCATGGAAAATCAGAAAAAAAAAAATATATGAATGCAAACGAATGAAAATCATATTAGACATAACTGGGTTAATATAGCAACAGAAACAGTGATTTAGATGCACAGATGTACAAGCCCATATAACGAAAACAATAATTCTAAATTTCCAGACAATGCCACGGCGCACAGAATGGAAATATGTGCCCATAATTATGAAAGTGGTCTGTCATATATTTTTTGTTTCGAAATTACATTGAATTAATTTCGTTTGAGATAATATGGCGTGAAATAACTGATAAACTCATTTTTTTTTTTTTAATTTTGACTTGGACCACTTTCATAATTATGGGCACATATAATCAGATCGTAGCTCGTATGTTACTGACTCGAGGAAATAAATTAAGCTGGTTTGTGGGTAATATTGAAGAGCAAAAGATATGCGTCGCTCTTCTCCGCCTCCTGGACCGTCGTCCTCTGCGTGGCGCGGTTTTACCCCTAGTGCCCGAAATCGTGCCCACTCTGTAAATCTGATACGATTACTGCGAGGTAACATCCGCGTCTTTGAGGATAAATCCGCTTTCAACGGAAGCCGAGATCCTCTTCCGGCCTTGGGCGAGTCAGCGTCGTCCTGGTTCCGAACCTGGGGGCGCCCGGGCCCCCCTTTCCCTCGGAGGGTCGAAATGCACCCCTTTTTGGGCGGGCGGTGGTAGGTCCGATGGGAAAGCAGTGGTTGGTAAGAGTGCACCAGCCTGTAGGAAGCCGGGCTCGGAGTTGAAGGCCGCAGAGGGCCCTCGCCTAGGCAGCCGCCTACCTCCGCCTACCTCCGCCTGCCGACGCCAGTCGCCGGTACAACGCCCCGCATTTTATCCTCGCATCCTTACACTCCTTCGCTATGCAGTAAATCATTTCCGGTGTAAACGCGAGGACAAAAATGTAAACGCGCGGTGTCGAACCCACCACGAGGTCCACCGTAAATCCCGCCCTCTCGGAAACGCTCGACAACGGAAACGAGACGTTGTAACGTGTTCCGTAACAACGCCGGAAGTACCACTGGAGGACCGACGTTCAAAATGGTGAATATATCATTTATTTCCGAGATCCCATAATTATTGGATCGACTTACCTGCAACGCCAGGAGGCAAGTTAGACTAACCAGGGGCATAAGCGATGAAATTTAGAAAATCCCAAGTACCGCAATAAAAATCTATTAACGACAAATGCATCGGTAACATGTTACGGTTATATCATAATTGTAGTGGCATTTTGTATAAAGGGAATTACTCTCTCAAAAGCGACTTCGACTAATTAATGGGCAAAACGGTTGAATTATTGATATGTTATATACGAATGTGTCACGAGTAAGAGTCTCATGAAAAAAGTTATCCTAATCATTTTCAGACCATGTTACGTTACATGTTAGCAGTTCCTAGTACTGCGCGGTTTTGACCTTTTGTCTGCAAATACTTAAAGTATACTTCAAGTGCAATGGACTCGAAACCGGGACCTTATCGAATCGAAACGTAGGACGAGTTGCACCGAAAAGTCCTACGAGGAGATCTACAATCTGCATCGCGTAATCGCACGGAATATACCATTCTGCCTACCATTTTTTCGAGAGTACTCGAGTCTCCCCCACCCCGTGATACTCGGGATGCACCCTCTTTCATTTTGAAGCAGGAGGTTCACCCACGGGGTGGGGGGCGGTCGTTAGAAGGGCGCCAGGCATTGTGCGTCGGCAGTGAAAGGGATTGCCAACTTCTTCGAACGAAACCGATTTGGTTAAAAACCGCTCAGGGTGTTCACCCTGCGACGACAAATATAAATAAACCACCCGCTCCACCTGATCGAAGTACGCATATCAAGAGCTTCCCCAACATGGAAATCGGTGAAAACGATATCCTTCATTCTGAATCCACTGTCTTTGATTTCATACGATAAACAATGCCACTCGGTAGGAAGTAAATTCGTTCTAGACATTGCGAGAGTAATTCCAGTGATCTCCACCACGGTTTAAGGTGAAGTGAAACACGTCGAGGAACTTGATCAACGTCGATATAGACGATTTTTCTAAATGCCTACGTTGCCGACGTTGGTTTTTATATTGACAGCTGTGTCGAATTATATTGTGTATTGTACCAAATGGCATATTCCACCTGTCGTTTGCGTACAATAATTATGAAGAAATCGAAGTAAAACTCCAGAAATCCTCTGGATTCATGCCTTCTGGGCCCTAATTGACTGCGGAGGGACCCCCTGCGCCATCTGTGATTTCCAGGTCAATTAAATTTTCACTCCGAGACCTCGTATTACCATCGTTTTAGCAAAGAAGCGCATACAACACTTTTTTTGCCTTTATCCCGTTCAAATGCGAGTTTATCGATTACCAGAGTGTTCTAAATTGTCGTAAAATTGTCCTGACCCTTTCGATTCTCACATCAGAGCCTTCGATAATTGTATATTGATCAAAATATGAGAGCTCGACGCCATTTTGGTTCTGGTCTGGACCGAGTTAAAAAATTTTTTGAAAGATCCAAATTTTGAATGTGTCAGGACAATTCTTAGCTGATCAGGAGTGATGTGTCAAAGTTTTGGACAGTTTGTCCTAATACCCTTAAAAAAAATTGTTATTTTCGAATCGACTGATTTGAAGGATGTTTCACTTCACCTTAACGTAAATCCACATTTTTACAATTTATTGCATAACGGTTCTACGGCATATCCGCAAGACGTAGCCGTCCGGTGCGCACGGCGACGTCGATGTCTGTACACCGGGAATGGAATATTCATCGGCAAGGGACACCGCTTATTTCGCATTCGTCGAGTGCCCGTCAAGAGAATCGAAGGCTGGCCGCCTCGTACGCGAGTAAGCGTCGGCCTAGCCCGCGCCTAGGATTTAACCGGCACCACCGGGGCACCTCTCTCAGTCCGGCGGTCTCGCTCGGGTCTCGGCCGGCTCGGCCGCACACGGATGCGGGCGTGGGCCGGCGGAGCTCGGCGCGCCCACACGCGGCCGGCCGCTCACGCACCGCACACGCAGCGCCCGCGCGCGCGTAGGGAGCGCGGGCGGGGAGGGGGTGGGGCGGGGTGCGCGCCTGTCCGTGAGCGCGAGGGAGAGGCGCGGAGGGCGGCTCGACGGGAGCGAGGGAGCGCGCGTCCCGGCGTCGGCGGAGCGAGGGAGAGAGACAGAGGGGGAGCCGGCGGCAGGGGAGAGGGGGAGGGAGGAGGGGGGAGGGGACGGAGCGACCGATCCCGGCACACAAAGAGCCGACTCCCCCGATGGCGCGGGATTGAATGGGCGAGGGGGTGGTATCGGGACCCCTCACCCCACTCCACCCACACGCTCTCGCCCACCCACCCACCGGGCCACCCCGCCTGCCCACCCACTCGCCACCCGACTGCCGCCGAGGAAACAACCTGCAACCGAAGCCAGCATAACGTTCCCCGGTGGAAAAGGCTCGCGCTCTTCCGACGCCGACGTCGCCGCCGTCCGGGTGAGTACTGACACGCCACCTAGTGAACGCGCGCCCGGCCCCGCCGCGCCGCGCCGCGACGCGCGTCGTGCCGACCTCTTCCTCGAGGTCGCCGCGTCCTCGAGGGCCCCGCGTCTCGTTTCTCCGGGTTCTCGGCGCCTCTCTCATGCCCGTTGGTCCGTGCCCGACGGCGCGGCGGCGTGGGGTGGCGGGCGCGCTCGGGCGTGTTCGTGCGTGCCGGTGCGTGGACGCGCCCGAGTTCCAGAGTCCGCGGCGAGGGGCGCCCTAGTGGGCGGGCGGGCCGACAGCGCGCCCTGAGCCGAACTCTCTCTTCCTCTCTCTCTCTCTCTCTCTCTCTCTCTCTAGCTCTGCCTCTTCCTCTCTCTTGCGCGCGCGTTGCGGGGTTAATTCGGAAGCGCCGCAGCGCCGCTCCGTGGCGCGCTTGCGGATCGAGTCTCTCCGCGGGGAAAAAGTATCTAGAGAGGAGGACGCGGGATATAGACGGAACGGAGGACCGCCGAGCGAGCGCGTTACTACGCGTGGGTGCCCCTGGGAGCGCGAGAGAGAGAGACGCCGCGTGCGTGCGCGCGCCGCCGCCGAGTGGGCGAGAGAGCGAGACCTGAGAGGGAGAGAGACAACGGGGAGGGGAGGATCCCGGGTTTACGGTTATGCCGGGCCTGCTGCTCTCGGCGTCCTTGGGCTCTACCGCGGCTATAATTTCCGGACGAATTTGAATGGCGCATGGGAGGCGGGACAGAGGTTCTCAACGGGCGCCGCCTGGCGGCGCTGCGCGCGCATCGCCCCGACGGTCACCGAGACGTGCGGCCCTTGCTGGAGCGGCGAGCGCGACCGAGTCGCCGCTTGCGATTGGAGAGAGATGGCCATTGAGGTACGCGTAGAGATAAAGAGAGAAGGGAGGACCGGGGTTGGGCCACACGTGGGTCAAACTTTTAACCGAGGCATCTTTATTGTCGGGGTAGATTTACCTTATCTACGGCGGGTAACATTTCTATGGGGTGTACCGCTCGCGTCACGATGTCGTCGATGTTTATCACCGTTCATTATCTGGGATTTGGTGCAGTGTTAATTCCACGTGCATCGTTGAGACCAGGAATTTCGAACTCCATCATTCCTCGCGCACCGGGGGATGTTTCCAACGATGATTAACACGGTGTCTCGTTCGTCTCGTAACTCCTAACGTAGTTTTCCTTTATTTTTTTTTTATTTTCGACGAGGCACGTGACCGAGGACTAGTGATATGCCGAGTCGTCAGGAGGGTAGTGACAGTGAGATCGAGGAACGGTAAATAGCTCAGAAACTGTTAAATGTACATAAAATGTGGCATATATCGATAGGAGGAATTCCGATATCGGTTTTTTTTTTCGAGCCGTATTCAAGGGTACACGTGGTCAAGTAATTATTCCTGATAAGTCCTCATCGTACTTTCTCTTGGAACCTTCGAACGCCAGGCCACCTGTGCCTCGCCATGACTCACGGTGGAGTAATCGTCCCGAAGGAAGGGACGCGCTAAGCCTATCCCGGGTTAATCCTAATCGTAAACGAGGAAACCCATAACTCTCGCAGGCCGCGTTATCGAAAGTCGACGCGCGTCCCGGTAACTGTTTCTCGTTACTTCGCAATCCGATTAACTCGTAGGAAAAGGTAAATATCTCCCGGGGAAAGGAGTAACGTTGAATACCTCGTGGCGCGAGGTCCTTTGAGAACCTCCACCTTCTAACCTTACTTGAGAACCTAACACCTCGAATAAATGCACTTTTTCGACAAGTGTACTCAGCTCGCATTTGATTCGGCGCCGAGATGGGCGCCCGGCAAAGGTACGAATAACGTCCCGATAAATTTGAATGGCGTACGGAGCGTAAGACCGCCAGGGGTTCTCAAGGGCGAGAGCCGGGGCGGGATGCGCGCGCATCGGCGCAACCCCCGTCCGGCGAGAGCGGCTCGGGGAGAGGGGGTATTGATTTATTCCTCCCCTCCCCCGGCGGGCCTGACGCACCGGAGTTCCCCTTTCTCGCCACCCCTCGTGGCCCGAGCGATCAATACACCCCTCCCCCTCCCTCGGCGACCCTTTCCCTTTCCGTCCTCCTCGGCTCCCTATCTTCCACTCTTCGCGTCTCTCGTCGTCCGCGGCTACGCTTCTGTCTCGGTTATTCCCTCTTTACCTTCCGTTTCTTCCTTCCCCCCGTTCTCCCCTCGCATTTTCTCCATATGGCTTTTCCATACGACTTAAGGTGAAGTGAAACACGTCGAGGAACTTGATCAACGTCGATAATGACGATTTTTCTAAATGCCTACGTTGCCGACGTTGGTTTTTATATTGACAGCTGTGTCGAAATATATTGTGTATTGTACCAAATGGCATATTCCACCTGTCGTTTTCCTACAATAATTATGAAGAAATCGAAGTAAAACTCCAGAAATCCTCTGGATTCATGCCTTCTGGGCCCTAATTGACTGCGGAGGGACCCCCTGCGCCATCTGTGATTTCCAGGTCAATTAAATTTTCACTCCGAGACCTCGTATTACCATCGTTTTAGCAAAGAAGCGCATACAACACTTTTTTTGCCTTTATCCCGTTCAAATGCGAGTTTATCGATCTTTCAAAAAAATTTTTTAACTCGGTCCAGACCACTAAATTCTCGTAAAATTATCCTGCCCCTTTCGATTCTCATATCAGAGCCTTCGATAATTGTATATTGATCAAAATATGAGACCTCGACGCCATTTTGGTTCTGGTCTGGACCGAGTTAAAAAATTTGTTTGAAAGATCCAAATTTTTAATGTGTCGGGACAATTCTTAGCTGATCAGGAGTGATGTGTCAAAGTTTTGGACAGTTTGGCCTAATACCCTTGAAAAAAAGTGTTGTATTCGAATCGACTGATTTGAAGGATGTTTCACTTCACCTTAACCGTCTCTCTCGCCCTCGCGGGGACTCCCACTGGAGGGAGCGAGACCGAGGAGCCTCCCATATTGGCGATCGATTTCCGGTCCCCGTCTTCCGTCGTCTTATGGACGATCAGAGGTACAACGGGGACGTTGCGGCTGCAGATGCCCTCCCCTCCCCACCCCCTACCTCGAACCGATAGCTGATTGTTAATTATTACCACGGTAACGGAATGGACAATGTTGACTCGTTAGCTGGGGCTGTAGGGATATGTCGCATACGGTTAGACATTGTTTACCGCTCCTGTGGCGTTGATCACTGATGCTGTTAGATGCACAATGCGCCTCGGGAGAGGGAATTAATGAATTTAAGGGATGGGGATGCGAGAACGACCCACCGACTTTCTTTCTCGTTTCAATGTGTCACATTGTCTCGAGCGAGGGCGCATGATGTGGGACGTCGTCGCGTATGAAATTGAAATATTGTTTCATGGAAACTACCGAATCGGTTTCGGGGACGAGTGGTATAGGAAGCGAGAGTGTACATAGGTACGAGTACGCGAATCTCCGCGTTTACAACCCTCGTTGGGATGACCGACGCCCTTCCCTCCGTCCAGGATTTCCGCGATCCCTGTTAAGGTGCAGTGAAACATCCTTCAAATCAGTCGATTCGAATACAACACTTTTTTAAAGGGTATTAGGCCAAACTGTCCAAAACTTTGACACATCACTCCTGATCAGCTAAGAGTTGTCCCGACACATTAAAAATTTGGATCTTTCAAAGAAATTTTTTAACTCAGTCCAGACCAGAACCAAAATGGCGTCGAGCTCTCATATTTTGATCAATATACAATTATCGAAGGCTCTGATATGAGAATCGAAAGGGTCAGGACAATTTTACGACAATTTAGAACACTCTGGTAATCGATAAACTCGCATTTGAACGGGATAAAGGCAAAAAAAGTGTTGTATGCGCTTCTTTGCCAAAACGATGGTAATACGAGGTCTCGGAGTGAAAATTTAATTGACCTGGAAATCACAGATGGCGCAGGGGGTCCCTCTGCAGTCAATTAGGGCCCCAGAAAGCATGAATCCAGAGGATTTCTGGAGTTTTACTTCGATTTCTTTATAATTATTGTACGAAAACGACAGGTGGAGTATGCCATTTGGTACAATACCCAATATAATTCGACCCAGCTGTCGATATAAAAACGAACGTCGGCAACGTAGGCATTTAGAAAAATCGTCTTTATCGACGTTGATCAAGTTCCTCGACGTGTTTCACTTCACCTTAAGGGGCTTTAATAACGGATAAGATCCGCTTCTCCGCACCCCTTAACCGATCCAAACCGTCCGCCACCCCCGGCGACGTCTACGGCAGAAGGCCGCGTTGACCTGGCCCTAATCGCGCCCGTCCCCAGGTAATCGCAAAGTCGTTACCCGCGGCCGCCTTCGGGGGGAGAGTTTCGGGGAATTGCGATTCAATTCCGCGGCAGTTCCGCGCCGGCCCGGCCGTTTCGGGGTCCCGGTTCCGCTCCTCGGCGACGCTTTAACGTTCCGCCACGAGGAGCGGCATACCGCGTCGGGCTGACTGCGGTTTACCGAACTGACGGGAGGGGGCCGCCTCCTGGTCCCGGGTGCCTTTGTGCCGAAATTAGTATTCGGACGGGAACCTCGTTACTTTGAAGTCGGCGCTGCCGCCGTCGTGTCCCCAGGGCTGAGCCGAGGACGTACCCCGGGGTGCTGCACCCCCCGCGAAACGGGAGGAATCATTTTCCCACCCACTCGCTCCCTCCCCCCGGAACGTATGGGTCGGTGCCAAAATGTCGGGACATCTTTCGATGTCCATCCCTTTGAGCCAGGGAGAATAATCTGAAGTTAGAGGGAGAATTATCGACGATCAAAATGACGATATTTGGAAAGGTCCTGTGATCAGCTGTTTTCTCCGCTAACTCGCGCGAAGCACGTGGGAGACATTGCACAGGTATCGTGAAACTGTCATTTTCCCCAAAATCGTGCAATTCCCGCTCTTTGCTCTACAACGTTATCAATTACTTGTTACGCATGCCTTTTCATAATTACACAAGGTCTGGCAATTAATTGAGCTAAGTACACGATAAGAGGAAATGTTTGGTCGGGAGGTTTAGATATGACATATTTTTTGTTTTTTTTTTAAATACGCCCACAGGATCAAATACGGTCGAAATATGTGAAGTTTTTTTAGAAGTTGACGAAGGGTGTTTGAGCGATGCCCACGGTGGTCTAAAAGAGATGGCGATAAGTGTCAGAGGCGTGATAAGTGGCAAACGCGGTCGTTATTTGGCACATATTGTTTCGTACACCGCCGGAAAAGCAACTATCCCGAAAGGCTCGGTAAAAAACGATGAATCCCGAAAAAAAAAAAGAATATACCCTCTCGCTTAAAAGTTAAAGGTGTCCGGGACGCGCAACTCCATACCCACGAGAGTACTCATCCCTCTCGCGTCCTTTTTCCCCCGCACTCGAGGATGCATCCTACGGGAGAGAAGGCACATACCGCCGTGGGGAAACGGGGCCCCTTCTTTTTTTGCACGTTTCCCGCCATCCCAGCGCCGAACGAAGTATCCCCCTAAGAAACGTGAAAGCTTTCTCCGGGCCACTTTAAAGCCCTTAACGCGATGCGAAGTCTCCGCCGGAGATTTGCAGGGATATAAAAATTTAATAGAGCCTAATACAAGGCGACCTTCGTTATTTAAATTAACAAAGAGACCCGAGCGTCGAAATGGCCGACATACCAGTTTACACCAAAACTTTGACACATCACTCCTGATCAGCTAAGAATTGTCCTGACACATTAAAAATTTGGATCTTTCAAAAAAATTTTTTAACTCGGTCCAGACCAGAACCAAAATGGCGTCGAGCTCTCATATTTTGGTCAATATACAATTATCGAAGGCTCTGATATGAGAATCGAAAGGGTCAGGACAATTTTACGACAATTTAGAACACTCTGGTAATCGATAAACTCGCATTTGAACGGGATAAAGGCAAAAAAAGTGTTGTATGCGCTTCTTTGCTAAAACGATGGTAATACGAGGTCTCGGAGTGAAAATTTAATTGACCTGGAAATCACAGATGGCGCAGGGGGTCCCTCCGCAGTCAATTAGGACCCAGAAGGCATGAATCCAGAGGATTTCTGGAGTTTTACTTCGATTTCTTCATAATTATTGTACGAAAACGACATGTGGAATATGCCATTTGGTACAATACCCAATATAATTCGACCCAGCTGTCAATATAAAAACCAACGTCGGCAACGTAGGCATTTAGAAAAATCGTCTTTATCGACGTCGATCAAGTTCCTCGACGTGTTTCACTTCCCCTTAAAAGACTCATCATGATGTCTCTTCGGCGCATCTCCGTAATCACGGTCAAAGGACAGGGGTGGATATCGGAGGCGAAAGCATCATCGAAACCAAGGGAAGCCGCTGATAAACGTAATTCGTAATAGCCCCTTTCGAGGCCCATGGAAATAGAAATTCCGGCGAAATGCAGGTTTCCGTGGATTCCACGGCAGGTTCTACGTCACCTGGATGACGGTCGTAATCGGCAACGAGGGGGAGGCGTGGCCCCCCCGGGCGCATGAGTCGGAATTTTCGGGCCCAAAAGCGGGAGGGGCGGGGATGGGGGGCCCCAGTCCGAAATTCGGGGCCAGGTCAACGGTTCGCCGCGCAGGGGGCGGTGGGGGAAGCGAAGGGTGGCCGAGAAAGTCTAACCGTTGGTGTTCCTGGGGCCTTTTCAGGTAGACGAGTCGGCGCAGAGGAGGGACCCGACCGAGCCAGGGCTGCCAACCGGGGCCCACCGAAATGGAGGGTAGCGGTACGGGGATAAGCAGACTCGACTGCTACGAAGACATGTTCAAAGAGATCACCAGGAAACTCTACGGGGAGGATCCGGACCACCGAAGTAAGCCGCGGATTCGGGGTTGGCCGCCCTGCCGCCTCTCTCTCTTTCTCTCAGAACTCGAAGCTCGAAGTACCCTCGCCACGAGGGCTCCCCAGGGGCCGGGGGGTGTTCCGGGTTCTTCTTGCGCGCGGAACAGTGAAAAGGGGTTGACAGAGGGCGGCGAGGCGCGTCCTAACCCGGTCCGATCCGATGCACCGCGAAGGCTGTCGACGTAAAATGTGGAATAACGCGACGCGCGATAACGCGATTACGCCGGGTAATTAATCTGCTCCGGGCGCCGGGAACTTTTCAACCGGTAGGTTTCAATGGGTACGGAGAATCCATTTAACTCCTGTATGCCGACCGCGAGAAGAATTTCGGGATTTTGTCGAGTCGATTTTTTCTCAAACGAGAAAAGAAAGTCCTGGAGGGATCGCGACCAAAAGTGAAATTCAGGGAACGTGGAGCTGGAGCGGATAATTATCGTTACGTATGATTATGTGGGTTCGAGACAGTTAGGATTGCGTCCAGAGATCGTGCTCGAGTGGCGGTCTCCGGAGAATTAGAGTCGCAACCCCCGAACGACCTAACCCACCCCCAATGGTTTTCCTTTGAAGCGTCGAGCGTGCAGAACGAGTTCGAGACCTCGGTGTCGTACAAGAACGAGGAGGACACGGAAAACGGGACCGACGGGAGCGACGACGGGAATTGGACCTGCGAGGAGGAGCCCCTGAAGGGGACGGAGGGCAGCAGGATAGCCGCGTACCACGCCGGGAAGTCGACCTGGAGGTGCTACGAGTGCGGTCAGTTTCAATTGTCCTGGAAAAGGACGAGCCGTTAGGCGTATTCGGACGGGCGAGGAAGCCCGAAGGGCATCCGAGGCGTCTGGAGGCATCCAGAGGCGTCCAGGGGCGTCCCAGAGGCGTCGGCCCGTGGGTGAGTCAAGGCCCCTGAGAATGACCGGAGGGGGTCGGTCGCCCCTCTTGATTGCAGGCGACTGCATGGGCGGAGGACCGCGCGACGTCGCCGAGCACTTCGTCGAGCTCCACTCCTCCAGGATCGTGGCGGACGACGCCAGGAACCGGCACCACTCCCCGCGGAAGGACTACCTTCAGACCGAGCTCAAGATCGAGGACGTGGTCGCCTACCTCGAGAGGCTTAGGGACCGCGCCGAAAGGGCGGCGCCACCGTCGCGTCGCACGCAAGAGACGCAGACGGTACCCGCGGCATTGCTCCCGGCTACCTCGACGTTCCTGCTCCAGGAGCTGCCCTCGGCCCCGGCTCCGCAGCACCTGCACCAGGTATCCCCGTACCCCGGCCACGAGGACGGCAAGTCGGCTCTTCCTGGTCCGTCTGTCGCGCTTCTCGCTCGATACGCGACGCCGGTTCGATGGTCGGATGGTTCGGTCAGCTGATGTAAACAGAGGGAGATGGGCTCAGTGGCGTAGACTCGGTCGAGCGGGGAGCCGGAAGCGGAAGGTTGGGTGGGTCGATCGCGCGCGAACTTTCTTTGAGAAACCTTTCGCATGGTTTTTGGCTTTATCCCGCTGGTGGGACGAATTGATAAAAAATCATACCTTCGTTAGCGATTCTTTTCGATTGGTCAAGATTAATGAATCATCTGCTTCTCTCTTATGAATTCATTGAAACATCTGCTTAATTATTTTCTGATTGTCTGCAAAATTATTAAATGAAATTTAATTCTCTGCTCGGAGTGGCAAACAAAAATTGATAGTTTAAACACGTGACAACTGTCACCTCAAAAAATCTTACCTTCGTTAGCAATTCTTTTCGATTAGTCAAGATTAATGAATCATCTGCTTCTCTCTTATGAATTCATTGAAACATCTGCTTAATTATCTTCTGATTATCTGCAAAATTATTAAATGCAATTTAATTCTCTGCTCGGAGTGGCAAACAAAAATTGATAGTTTAAATATGTGACAACTGTCACCTCAAAAAATCTTACCTTCGTTAGCAATTCTTTTCGATCGGTCAAGATTAATGAATCATCTGCTTCTCTCTTATGAATTCATTGAAACATCTGCTTAATTATTTTCTGATTATCTGCAAAATTATTATATGAAATTTAAATCTCTGCTCGGAGTGGCAAACAAAAATTGATAGTTTAAACATGTGACAACTGTCACCTCAAGGCTAGTACTTATTTTATCTCTATTGTTTATTCTGCGTTATAGATGGCAAATTACTCAGAACTTTTCCGTATTCATATTGGAGGAGCGATAATTCCACAGCCGACTAGGTCGGTTACGCCACTGAGCGTATATCGTCTTCTGTAGTAGGCGCGAATGACGCATCGGAGCATATGAACGTTCAAATTTGTTATGCTGTATATCTTTTAAAAGTTCGTAATTACCATTGAATCGTTACTCGCAACGGTTGGATGGAGCGACTTTTCTAATTTTAGTATAATGGGGATTCCATAAATTATTAATAAACCATAAATTTACTACGTCGCTAGTAACCCTCCAAGAATGGCAGATTATGCGTATCGTTTATTTTCAAATAATACACGTTTCTTTTAAAAATCCCAAAACCGTACCATGGACTGAACGAAGAATTTTATTTTTTTTTAATGCGAGTATGACTTCAATGAGGAGTCATTAATTTCTTCGTTCCATGAAATAGGTTTTTTTGGGGCCACTGAAACTTTTCGAAATAGTTAATTCCGAGTAAATTATGCACGCGAAGAGATCGGCATGTCATATTTAACGATTATTATTTTTCTGTTCAGAGTGCCGCAGCAATGCCGTCCTCCGCGGCCGCTTCCGGTAGCGGAAAACGCTACACGTGTCCTTACTGCCCGTACGGGACCGACCGGAGAGACCTTTATACGCGGCACGAGAACATCCACCGCGAGGAGAAACCTTTCCATTGCTACATCTGCTATAAGCCCTTTAATCGGGCGGATCACGTGAAGAAGCACTTCCTCAGGATGCACCGGGAACACGGCTACGAGCTCTCCAGGATACGAAGGCCTGCCGGATCCGGAGGTACGCCCAAGCCGCTTCCGCAGGACTCCGGTTCTGGCACCAATGCCAATACGAACGCGACACACCAGACAACCTATCCGCCGGGGTATAACAATAACAAGGGATACCAGATCCAACAGAGTCCCGGAAACGGAGGAGGACTGTACCAGCCGACGGCGATGCCGGCCCCGGGGATCATGCAACCGGAAGCGGCATGCGGCCGGAGGATACAGAATGGCGGATGTAACAGCAAAAGTCATCTGAAAGGTGGTTCGAAAGGAGCCCAAGAAAGAAGGTGAACTTTCGGATCGGCGGATATCATATAAAATGGCACATTACCTGCATCGGAATGGAACATTAGCATTTTCGAGTATATGGATTTTTATGTAAATCCGAATGTCAATTGCAGGATACTGCGATTTATGAAGTAGCTTGCAAAATAACGCGGTCATTTATTTACAGTGATTTATTCCCGATTCTTCATTTATTATTTCTGTCCTGCTAGTTTAGTATTGTTGAGTGTATGAATCTAGGAGTTCATCGCATGAATTCCGATCCGATGCTTGTGATGGCCGTGGAGAATTTCTTAGCGCGTAGTGTAACCGTTGTATTGCGGCTATTTGATGTGCTCGGTATAACCGGCGTCTTAGGATCATAATGTTTATACCTCGCCTATCATTGTGCTTCAATGTATAATCATGGACTGTTCGTGGGATAGGTACACTTGCTGTTACTGCTCGTGGAGCGGGGTCGACAATTGGTGCCTGAAGCGACACTTGAACACACACCTTAAACCTTTCGCTTGCGCTCTCTGTGAGTACAAAGCAGCGAGAGCGGAACGCCTCGCTACGCACGTGCTAAAGGTCCACAACAGGAGGCAATGCTCGCGGTGCTCCTTCCTCGGGGAAGACGCGGCGCAACTTCAAGCCCACCAACTCCATGTGCATCGTGTGAGCGGCGCAAACGCCCCGGCGTCCTCGCCTCAGAATGCGCCGCCGCCGCCGAACCCGCGTCACCAGCAACCTTTACAGTAAGGCGTTTCACCATTTTTCCCAATTAATTTTCCTTTGGCCCTTAACGAGGCAGTATGTCTTTCAAGATCGTTGAGCCGTCCCCCGTTTCATATTTCTCAATTGGACCGCTTAATCCCTTTAAGCTCAAGGTAACGACGATCCGATCCTAACGAGGTGACTATCGTTGATCTTAAAGGGATTAAACGTCCTCTACTATTCTTTTTCATTTTACCGCCAGAATTTTTTACCGTTTATTCGAGAGAAGTGCTTTGGTCGACCTCTTGAATATATTTCTACGTAGTATCTTACCGTTTTAATGGATGTTAAATCGTCATTTTAGAAGTGTATTAAAATTTTACATGTTTTCTGCAGCCCCGTTGGAGGTGGTCGACCACCTCCTGGCCCACCGGTATTTCCGGCACCGGCACCAGCAATAGCACCTGCAACTACCGTGATACCACCTACTACTATTCTCGGGTAAGATATCTTGCGATTGTAAATTTTCTTCGTTTATATCAGTGTGATCATGCCGTGCCTGCTTGTTATATTTTCTTTTGTTTGTAGGTGCTCATTAGCGCTTCAGGTTGTTACGTAAAAGATATTTGATGTTTTGTTTTTGTTCCATACGAGATACTCGAGCGGCCGCCTACTCTTGCGCGTAATTAGAATTGTAAACTCTTTTTGGAAAAAAAAAAAAACTATTGGGTAGAAAGTAAAGCAGCCAAACGTGCACAATATAAAGTTTGATTCTTTTAATTTGTGTAGTCTAGTCGTACACGAAATACCATCACTCGGTGTTTGTGGAGTATTAAAATGGCAGTAAAATCTCGCGACTTGCTTGTGGTCGAAAATTGTGGTCGTTATTAAAAATCACCGGACGATGTTTTACCGTAAATCTCGCAAAAACCCCGACCAAGTGAAATCTAACTATCGTTATTGCACGCAGTTGGCAGGCCGCTCGAATCCGACAGCTCTCCCTTACAGCTCGTTTAAGACGTTTCGTTTTTCGTTATTCACCGTGGCCCCGATGCTAGGTCGGCATTTATCCCTTGGTTCGAAGTAGTCGCAGCTGCGAGTCTCGTAGGCGCCTGTTCGGTGTGTAGAAGTACGTGTGTATCTGAGAGGGTGTACTCGTCGAGTCTTGCACGGACGAGTGCACCGGTTCGCCAACTGAGAGAATGACGCGAAACCTATAACTTATATGAAACAGTGCCGCGGTGGTTGCAGCCACGAGATGGTAAACCGCATCGCTGTACCTCAGGAACTATGAAGTCCCCTCTCGCGGGTAGAAGGCTCGGGCTACGCGTCCGGTCGAGCGACGCGACCAGTGCTCGGTGCTACGAGGATGACCTTACCTTGAGCTGTACCGCGCGGCACTAGGTTACTATCATCGGGATTAATCCAGGCATCACGGTAAAAGGTCCTAACCGTCAATTTTGCAAATCCAGCAGCAGAGAGTGCGAGCCGAGGCCAACCGAGGCCGGCTCGATCGTGTCAACCCGACACAAGAAGAGGGTCCAGATAGCTTCCCGGCCCATCAAAGTCGACAGGCTCGAGACCAGGAAGCCTCAGGAAGCGCCAGGAAGCGTCGTTAAGAAGAGATTCGTCGAGTCCGAGGTACCGAGCGGCTCGAGGAAAAGGCCTGCCGACCAGGAGGCAATTAACGTGGTCAGGAAGAGGATAGCTGGCAATGAAAAGCGGTCCAGGAAGCAGCGCAAGCCAAGGAAGGTGACACCGCAGGACTTTCTCGAGGACCTGGAAGAGGAGTCGTCGAGTCTTCTGGAGCCCGGTGGCATCGATTCCGTTGGCACGAGGACGCCCATCTCCAACGAGAAGAAGAAGTCCGGCTCGTTGCTGAGAGAGCTGCGCGATCGGTACTTGGTTCAGCTGGTCTCTCGTCGTGGACTTCTCAAGTGTCACCTATGCCCACCCACCGCGTCGGCGAAGGCTCTTCTTTGGGTGCCGTACCACACCAGAGCTTCCCTCACTCTGCATACTCTGTGGAGACATCGTAGGGCGAAGTTTCGCGATGCCGAGGAGTCTCGTCTTCGGCATCAGGCTACCGTCCCATCGGCTATTACCCTGAAGGCGACGGTGTGTTATACCAGCTACCGTAGATAGCATTCGATGCCTTGGTCTGTCATCGATCCGAGTCTGCGAGCTGTGTATGACTATTGAATGACTAGGTTCTATAGTGAATCCGTGAGCTTTTCGAATACGTCGTCTTGAAGTTCTGCGCCGCAAAATGTGAGCTTAATGTTAAAGAGTGATACGGGGGGAATGTCAGAAAGTACTGTACCTTCGAGTCTGGGTTACCGTGAGTGGAATTAATCCCGGCATCACGGTAAAAAGTCCTAACCATGAATTTCACTATCCAGTAATCCAGCAAAACGTCACACGTCGTAAAGGCTGGATCGTGTTAACTCTACGTGAAGAGGGTCCAGGTCTCTTCCGATGTAACCAGGGCACCTTGGGGGTGTCCTGGAACATGGAGTCGACAAATCTTCATGACCTGAATAGCTTCTTAATAGTAGGACATTTAATAAGAGGAGAAAGCTGTACGGCTGAGGAAGAGATGTGATCGTTATTAGACTGGTGTCAGATTTCGTTAGAGACTTCCTAATATCACTTGCGTTCGATGCATCCACGATTTCTCGTCTTCAGATGCTTCTGTCAATTGCGTATATTATAGAAATATCATATTGAAGAGTTCTGTTTTTCTATTTTTTTTTTTTATGTTACTCCTTAGTTGAATATCCCAATAATGAAAGCGAGTTCTACCAACTATCACAGATCTCAGTCAGTACTTTGGTCAATTGTTGACCGCAATCCGTGACCTAAGGTTAAGTTCGAAGCGAAAACTTATCGAAAAAGACTTGTACTCAGGATGTTGTATTTTTCTTGAGGCTCTTTTATAAAGAGCGCGAATTGATACTATTCAGGTGGGGTGTACCACCGAGGGAAATAATTTAAAAACAATAGGGAAAGTGTTTCAATTTTTTATATCGTGAAAATAAAACGAATGGCACAATGTGCCGCGTCACAATGTTCGGTATGATGCAAAGTGTTAATTTGAAATAAATAATCTTTCGTTTATTAATTGACATCGGAATCATTATTCATGCGAATGTAGACGAGCGTTAAATGACCAAACCACCGTGAATTCCAGGCTACACGGTTTCAAATGAAAAAGCGTCGTTTATGTATCTAAGTCACCGAATAATTACTTTTTATTACTCCGTATGAAATGTTTCAATTATAGTTTTAGTTTATCTCGCTAAAAGAGGTCAGCTTCATACGAGGCGGGGTCATACTTTCTGGAACATGTCAAATTTCAGCGATACTAATTCGAACGTTTAGCATGTTAGTAGAGCAACGAAACAGAGGTACATAAATGATAGGATCTTCTTTTAAGCTCTAGGATTAAGTTCTAGATCGTAAAAGATGGATGTCAAAAAATTCACTGCAATTCTCTGGAGACGCTCACGCAAATGAAGAAGCATGTAATATGAGTACCAGGACAAGTGTTCGGATTTCGTTTGAAAGTTAACTGAAGATATAAGCGGACGTTCCTTTCGGGTGATATAATTCTCCACTTCTGTCGGACGGACAAAGTTAATTATTAATTACGCCGATAACTTGCGGCGAGCAAGTCGCGTAACCCTGGATGTTGCTTTTCGTCGGGGTGAAAATTTAGTTGATAAAAGAAACGAGAGCTGGGTGTTCCGTGTACAGTAGCGATAATCCTGACAATTGCGTTGACAATTCTCAATCAGAATCGCCAGCGATCCCACGACTCCTTTAAGTTTAAGTACCTAAGTAAGAATCGATATGACTAGTGCTTTCTCGTTTTTTTTTCTTTTTTTTTTTATTCGGTGTTCTACCAAATCCTTGAAGACGTTTCCGACTATTTGGAATGACGTACTTCGAATTAGCGCTCTTCACTTTCGGCGGAAACTCTCACTTCGTGATAAACCGAGACGAGACGATCTCGGGAGTCGTAGATTAATGTAATGTCCTGTAAATGTAAGTAAACTTCGTCGAGCAAGCATCATTTTTTATATAACGCTATTTGTACAAAACTTATCTTGTTTACGTTAATACATGAAATATATTATATCTATTATACTTGAGACTCTTTCGCGGTGCGTCAAAAGGCGGGATTTGTGATAAACTTTAGGAAGGATCTCGCGGGGGATTTATTTCAATGGTCCAACTCTGTTCCGATGCCGCCCAGAGGGAAAACTAACACTTTTGGCATGACAAATACTCGGCGCAAGTTTGAAACATTTTATTTCGTATATCTCGCGGAGTTGGATTTTATAGACTCTTGCCGGGCTTAAATGGAAAACTTTAATTACGGGATAGTGGCATCTTTCTTTCGAAGAAAAAGAGCTTAATTGAAAAGTTGAACCGTAGATGATAACATTTGTTGAAGCGAGCTTCAAATTTTCCCGGCAGTCGATAAAACACGTCGGGAGGTCGTAACTCGCCGAGGCGCCACCAGAGGTCACTCTGTTACTCGAAATCTCGAAATATTTCGAGAGACACGAGAGTCGCCCGACTAATAAGGAAACATTCCCAAGTGTCCGCCGCCGATCTTATTGATTTTCATATATGTTGAAGAACATAAAAATCTAAGAAACACGTTTTTTTTTTTTATCTGCAATGCTCCTCATTTAAGGAGCGAATCAACCCCCCAAAGTTTGGCGAAAATTCGATTTTCATATTAATTTTCGTAGAAGCAGTGGAGGGATTTCGACGAAACTTGGCATAAACGAATTCTGTATAAGGACGGTGGTGGAAACACAATATTGTCCAGTAATGTTACAACACCTGTCTCTTAGGTTTTGGTGTTCTTCAACATATGAAAATCAATAAGATTGGCGGTGGACACTTGTTTCTTTGTAAGTTTACGGGTCTCCTGTTTTATACCGAATGTGGTTATTCATTTTCACGACGCTTATGTAAATGTCGGAAAGTGAATGCACATTATTTGAAGCAATAACCTGTGCCTTTGAGTGTATTACTTCATGAAGAAATTGTTTTCCTTCACTACTAATAAGGACGCAGTCCACTCTATAAAAAGGTAATATTCTTTCAAGATAGAATTTTTTATTTAACAATTTGTTCGTTTTGGGGTGATTCTCAATCATTTCCGGAAACAGATCATTTCAGATTTTCGTTTACGAGTAAATCCTCATGATACGTTTTGTTCACTTTTACTGTACATGTATGTACGTATATATGCATAATGACTAGGTTTCGTTGAATTACCTACGGTATTCCTTCATCTGTGTATAATACAAGTAGACCGCACTGTATTAAAAATTTAATTCCTTTTTATTTTTCATCCGTTGCATTCTGGCTCGCTGCCAAATCGCCGGGCGAGGCAATGTTTGGTAAATTGCACCCTCGCCTCAGCGTGTATGTATTCTTTAATCATATCTCTATGCAAGAAATAACAACGTTTGCATTCCATCTTCATTTACCTGTTTTACTTTTCTCATTTTTCACCGCAACTCGCGCGGATAAAATCATAAAGCTTAATACACGTGCTTATAACTTTCAGATCTTTTTCTTCCGTAATTTCATATCGCTCTCATTATCACGGACAATGAAGATTTCGCAAATTATGACAAATTACCGACTCAATTAAACGATATTGAAAATTCAATTCAAGTTACTACATTTTAATTAATATACGTGCACCTTTGATGTACATCGCTAGATAACAAATAGCATTACGCACAGTTCACTTAAAATCGGCCATTCGATTCCCCGAAATTTGGAGAAAATGAAATTATCGATAAAAAGTACGGAAATACATCCACGATATCGGATAATATTTTGCAGCACACTTTAATCGACCAACTATCGTGCACTTCATTTCGGAGCGCCCTAAAATTTCATTTTTTTTTCAACATACACCTCCCGAATTATTACAATCCCGCAGAGAAACAATTACATTTGCATTTTATTTTCAGCCATCCGCCCCACTTCCACGATAAAATTTCCCGGAATAAATTAAAGGTGAAACCATAAAATTTTCACGGCAAAGTTGTGAACCATTTGCATTCTCTTCCCCCCCCCCCCCCCCACCGGCCCCGGAAAATTCATGTACATATGGACGGTCACCCGAGCAATGATACATACACGCCGAAAACCGCACAATACTGAAGTTAAATTTAATTTAATTTCATCTCATCTTTCGTATTTGTCGACTGCTCGGCAAACAGGCGGGCCTCGGCCAGCATTTGCTAAATTACAATCTCGCTCGAAATGTAGAGCCATTTCGTAAGCGCATTAATATTTAATAAATAGGCATCGCCTTCCTTCGGCACGATACATTATCCCTAACGGAAATTGCTTGTCCACGTCCCGGAGTAAAAGTGCCTTAACTCCCGCGGAGTAAATTTAAAAAGCGCGGTATGTACCGAACGCTCGCAGAACCTCCGTCCTCCTCGATATGCCGCATTATCCATCGTACCCCCCTTCAAATCAGTCGATTTGAATACAACACTTTTTTTTAAGGGTATTAGACCAAATTGTCCGAAACTTTGACACATCACTCCTGATCATTTAAGAATTGTCCTTACACATTAAAAATTTGGATCTTTCAAACAAATTTTTTAACTCGGTTCAGACCAGAACCAAAATGGCGTCGAGCTCTCATATTTCGATCAATATACAATTATCGAAGGCTCCGATATGAGAATCGAAAGGGTCAGGACAATTTTATGACAATTTAGAACACTGGTAATCGATAAACTCGCATTTGAACGGGATAAAGGCAAAAAAAGTGTTGTATGCGCTTCTTTGCTAAAACGATGGTAATACGAGGTCTCGGAGTGAAAATTTAATTGACCTGGAAATCACAGATGGCGCAGGAGGTCCCTCCGCATTCAATTAGGGCCCAGAAGGCATGAATCCAGAGGATTTCTGGAGTTTTACTTCGATTTCTTCATAATTATTGTAGGAAAACGACAGGTGGAATATGCCATTTGGTACAATACCCAATATAATTCGACACAGCTGTCAGTATAAAAACGAACGTCGGCAACGTAGGCATTTAGAAAAATCTTCTTTATCGACGTCGATCAAGTTCCTCGACGTGTTTCACTTCACCTTAATTGCGGATCTCCCAGCCACGACAAACACCCTTGGAGAGAAAATATCTGGGGAAATTATCCCAACCGAGTGGCCAGGTCGGCGGCCAAATGCATATTTACCTCTCAATCGCATCCTCGCGCAACAAATACCGCTGTTTGCATTCCACCTCCAGGCGGGCACTCGGCACTCGGCCGGTAATTTGGCGAGCGTAACTTACGGGCGGGAGCGTAAAATTTTAACTGCGCATTTGTGAACAATTTGGCCCCCTCTCGCGAGTGGAGGGCTAAAGATGTCTGGTGGGCATATACGGACGCGTGCACACGTCCGAGTAATGACTACCGGGATACCCGGCATGCACCAGTCGTTCTCGCAAGTAAATGCGGATGGCTTTATGCGTACATCTGAGCCACGTTTATATCGGCTCGGCCAAAGCACGTACCTACGTGTGTCCATCATTGCGTACTTCCCATCGATCGTAATCCTCCTGAATACTGTCATCAACGAGCGAGTCGATGCCGGACAATCCAGCCGGACGGCCGCGCAAACAAAATGGACGCCGGGCCCAGAGTCTTTTGGCGAGTCGCCCCTGAAAGCGATCCCGGGACCTGTCCGGACGAATCCGGCCGAGGGCGAGGACAAACCTCGACCTCGACGACTCGTTTCGAAAATACCCACGAAATTCGGGAGTTCCCGCCGGACGTGGACCAGGTTAAAGAGCTCAGTCAGCCTCTCGTTACGTCGCGTCGTTCGCCAGGGAGAGAAGTGCGATTACCTCCGATCTAAGAGGAAAAGGGTGGAGGGGACATTTCTACGAAAGTGAAAATAACAATTTTAAGGGGAAGGGACTGGAGGCCATGTTACCTTGTAACCTTTATATGGAAATTCGGTCATTTTTACCGAGTGTCATTGTTACAGTGAATGACCGAAATTGGAGAATGTCGACTTTCACCGGTGAAAGTCGACATTCTCCAGATTTCGGTGTTTCACCGTAACGTCATCATATCGTGAATCTGCACTTTGCATATGCAATCTGGCACATTACCATACTTTCACGTAGGTGGTAGCGATTAATGATAGTCGGAAGGGAAAATAGTTTTTTAAACAGGGACGTTGCTCTCTTTTTTTGTTTTTTGTATACGATTATATGTTCAGTCTAAATGACCAAATCTTCGTTTACAGGTTAAGCGAACGTGAGAACAATATGAAGTACGTGGTAACCGTTGATGTCATTTATGATTTTTATGTACCCACGTGGAATACAATTTCCCAGTCTTTGTACCTCCTTAAGCAGACTTTATCAGACGTTGGAATAAAATGGACGGACGCTTTGGTTCCTGCTGTTTATAGATTGCTAGGATGTGCGTAGCAACGAAAGATGGCCGCCACAGTCCTCTCCCTTCGCGTCCGGAGCTTCGTCGAAAATCACACTTTATGCTCCATCCACTTCATCATAGATAGATGCGATCACCCGATCTCGTTACCCGCGGAAGAGTAATTCCCGAAACCAGGGGAAAAGAGCAAGCTCGAATATTTCCCGAACCGCGCTCGAATATTTTCCCCCGGATTTGATGCCGACGGACGCGTGTTTGCCCTCGTCTTTGATTTACGTACCGAACAAAGTTTCCCCTTTATTTTCCGGGGGAATCTGATTTTTCCTGAATGCGGGTAAATAGCGCGCTGTTTCGCGTCCCATGGTCCCGATAGGTAGGAGTATGTTGATTCGGCATCAACAACTTTCCTCCGGTTAATGCTATATTCCCGCCGGAATCAGGATATTCCGACAAGTCCAGGAGTATGCATTGCAAACGTGCCCCGCAGAATCGCTAAGGCATCGGTTTTCCTCCTAAATTCCGCAGGTTCGGTTATCCTGGTTATCCGTTTACCCTGGTCAGCGGTGACGTTCGTTGCATCGCCAAGGCCTGTAAAAGGCAGACCTTTAAGGTGAAGTGAAACACGTCGAGGAACTTGATCAACGTCGATAAAGACGATTTTTCTAATTGCCTACGTTGCCGACGTTGGTTTTTATATTGACAGCTGTGTCGAATTATATTGTGTATTGTACCAAATGGCATATTCCACCTGCCGTTTTCCTACAATAATTATGAAGAAATCGAAGTAAAACTCCAGAAATCCTCTGGATTCATGCCTTTTGGGCCCTAATTGACTGCGGAGGGACCCCCTGCGCCATCTGTGATTTCCAGGTCAATTAAATTTTCACTCCGAGACCTCGTATTACCATCGTTTTAGCAAAGAAGCGCATACAACACTTTTTTTGCCCTTATCCCGTTCAAATGCGAGTTTATCGATTACCAGAGTGTTCTAAATTGTCGTAAAATTGTCCTGACCCTTCCGATTCTCATATCAGAGCCTTCGATAATTG
The DNA here is from genome assembly GCF_000612105.2 of Orussus abietinus. Lineage (NCBI taxonomy): Eukaryota > Metazoa > Arthropoda > Insecta > Hymenoptera > Orussidae > Orussus > Orussus abietinus. The sequence goes on along the minus strand of NW_019394962.1, from coordinate 376,289 downwards.
TATATTGATCAAAATATGAGAGCTCGACGCCATTTTGGTTCTGGTCTGGACTGAGTTAAAAAATTTTTTTGAAAGATCCAAATTTTTAATGTGTCAGGACAATTCTTAGCTGATCAGGAGTGATGTGTCAAAGTTTTGCACAGTTTGACCTAATACCCTTAAAAAAAAGTGTGGTATTCGAATCGACTGACTTGAAGGATGTTTCACTTCACCTTAAACTCCCGGAAGCACTCCTCACCGGGAAACTTACATTTGCAGTACACTCGCGCCTAGCGCTGTCATACACTTCGGTTAATTTCCCTTATTTGAGTTTACCCCCGCCATTACCGTGCAACGGCTGCGTAACGCGGGGGGGAATATGAAAACGACGCTCAGGAGGTACGCGGGAGCCCGGAAAGGAGCCGCGGCATCTCGGGTGGCCAAACTTAAAAGTCAATATACTCAAGGACCCCGCACCCGTTAAACGGGTCGTTAAGAGCAACGAGGCCGCGACCCCCAACGACTCGGCGTTTCCGAGATGTCCGCGGATGTCACCGGCACATAAGCTCGCGCACGTACGTCCCGGGAGGTAGTGGCGGGACCGGGACCTGGGAAAACCCTAGGAAACCCCCAGAAACCCCTAGAAACCCCTAGGATCTCGAGATATTAGTATTCGAGGCGCCGCGGCAATGGTAGTCATGGCGGGCGGCTAATTAGCCCCACGTGACCAGCCGCCGCCTTCGAAGTGTCAATAGACCTGATCTGATTAAGAGTGGCGGTCGCGGGGACAAACATCGCGCGCCCGCCGCCCTTTCGCAGCTAATTAAATCCGCCATTTGCCCCGTACACGGTTTTGCGCGGCCACGGAGCTCACTTCTACCGACTTATACGGAAAAAAGAGGAGCCGCCGGTTGGCGCTTCTTTACCGACCTTCCCCTTTGCGCGATCCTCCGTGTTACGGTGGCTCTTTAAGGGGAAACCCCCTTCAAATCAGTCGATTCGAATACAACACTTTTTTTTAAGGGTATTAGACCAAATTGTCCGAAACTTTGACACATCACTCCTGATCATCTAAGAATTGTCCTGACACATTCAAAATTTGGATCTTTCAAAACAATTTTTTAACTCGGTCTAGACCAGAACCAAAATGGCGTCGAGCTCTCATATTTTGATCAAATACAATTATCGAAGGCTCTGATATGAGAATCGAAAGGGTCAGGACAATTTTACGACAATTTAGAACAATCTGGTAATCGATAAACTCGCATTTGAACGGGATAAAGGTAAAAAAAGTGTTGTATGCGGTTCTATGCCAAAACGATGGGAATACGAGGTCTCGGGGTGAAAATTTAATTGACCTGGAAATCACAGATGGCGCAGGGGGTCCCTCTGCAGTCGATTAGGGCCTCAGAAAGCATGAATTCAGAGGATTTCTCGAGTTTTACTTTGATTTCTTGATATTTATTGCACGAAAACGACAGGTGGAGTATGCCATTTGATACAATATCCAATATAATTCGATACAGCTGTCAATATAAAAACTAACGTCGGCTACGTAGGCATTTAGAAAAATCTTTTTTATCGACGTCGATCAAGTTCCTCGACGTGTTTCACTTCACCTTAAGTCCGTCGGTACCCGACGTAACTTTCAACTTTTCGGCCTCTTTTAACGAGGAAATCGTGACCCACCTAGGGAAAAGTTAATTTCCCTCCGATCGATTACCCTCCTCTGGGGAATTAGCATCTCCGAGTTATCCCTCGCCAGATTATCTTGGATTTAGCCGGTAATGCCCGCGGATCCGATGATCCTTCGCGATCTACCCCGGATCGCCGCGAAATAACGTTTATGGATTCAACGGGTCTTCTTCATTTTTTTAATAAGCTTCGCAGACCGTTCTACAGGTCGATGAGCCTTTTTGCGTCGACATTTTACGGGCCGCCGGTGGATTTTCAAGTACGGGGATTAATTAACCAGGGGAGGTCTTATTTGTCAATAGAAGGCCACTTGTGCCACTTGTGAGTGTATGGGAAAAAATGGGGTAAATACTGTATATCGTTCGGTTTAAAATTGCTCGGTGCGGGACTTTGCACGGGCATGCGGTTCTAGTACATGCTTTAATTCGACAGAGCCACAGGACGTTGATCCTATCTGCATCGGGGAAATTAGATTACACTCACTACAAATGAGAACGTTACATATGCGAGCACCTAGCCCGCAAAATGAAACGCACCGTAACGTTAACGGTAATTACCTCCTTCCTTATAATTTAATTGTCAATATACAGAGTTCTGTGTCCCCCGCAGTGATACCTATCGGAAGTTAATTCCACTTATCAGGCCTTGAATTATCCATCTCATAAAATCCACGATAAGGGGGAACCACAAGATCAGCCCAAATTAAGGTGAAGTGAAACACATCGAAGAACTTGATCAACGTCGATAAAGGAGATCTTTCTAAATGCCTACGTTGCCGACGTTGGTTTTTATATTGACAGCTGTGTCGAATTATATTGGGTATTGTACCAAATGGCATATTCCACCTGTCGTTTTCGTACAATAATTATGAAGGAATCGAAGTAAAACTCCAGAAATCCTCTGGATTCATGTCTTCTGGGCCCTAATTGACTGCGGAGGGACCCCCTGCGCCATCTGTGATTTCCAGGTCAATTAAATTTTCACTCCGAGACCTCGTATTACCATCGTTTTAGCAAAGAAGCGCATACAACACTTTTTTCGCCTTTATCCCGTTCAAATGCGAGTTTATCGATTACCAGAGTGTTCTAAATTGTCGTAAAATTGTCCTCACCCTTTCGATTCTCATATCAGAGCCTTCGATAATTGTATATTGATCGAAATATGAGATCTCGACGCCATTTTGGTTTTGGTCTAGACCGAGTTAAAAAATATTTTTGAAAGATCCAAATTTTTAATGTGTCAGGACAATTCTTAGCTGATCAGGAGTGATGTGTCAAAGTTTTGGACAGTTTGGCCTAATACCCTTAAAAAAAAGTGTTGTGTTCCAATCGACTGATTTGAAGGATGTTTCACTTCACCTTAAGTGTCTTTTGAAACCGATAAGGGAAAGACTAATCACTCCCTACCGGAAGGCAGGGCTCGGTGACTAAATATCATTCCCCCGGAAATCACTTTGAATTTCTGTTGAATTTTCTCTTGAAATAGTGCCAGAGATAAATCCAACACCGTGCGATAAGGCCGAACACGGAGGTCAGCACAAAGGGGGTCGCAACCGACAGGGAAGCCCAGTCGCTATCGTATCCCCAGAAAACGCGATTCGATCACTCCCTCGTTAAAACTCACTTCCGGCATATTCCGCGCGTTAAAATGCAATCGGAGTGGCGCGATCGACTTTCGGACAATTCGATTCGAATTAGAGTCATTTAAAGGTACGCGCGCGAGCGCCATTGACGTGACGCTGATTGCACGTCGCTTCATAGAATTACCTTAATGCCGCGATTAATCATTCGGCTCGATTACGAGTGACCGTAATTGCGCTAATTCCATCGGCCGGAATCGCTACTTTTCGACTTGGGCGACTTCTTCCTGTTCCAGGATATCCGCTCGGCGGATTGTCGGAGCTTTTATCTGTTCTTCTGCGCCACGCTGCACCTTGTGGTCGGATTTACTTTGGCGAGGACCTCCTTCGTCAGGTTGCCGATGATCCACCTCACAGGAGAGGATTCCAGGATCGTCCTTGCACTCTGCGGCTACGTGCTCGTGGCCGGCGCTCTTGCGCTTCCGGTTTCCTGCAGCGCGTACCGGGAGCACAATGCGGCTCGTTCGCGCGGCACGCTGCTTCCGGTAAGGAAGATAGCATTGTAAAAAACCACGGTTTAAATTAACGCCCTCTCCCCTGACCCTAATGGCGGCCCCTTTTCGGGAAAGGGAAGGCATTCGTGGACCCCGTTTTCCTGGGTCGCAAAGTCCCCCGTAACCGGGCCGAAAATTAATCACGTTCCCTAAACTGACTCTACATAAATATCCCGACTAATGTAATATGTAGAATTAGCCATTAATATTTAATCCTTGCTTTATGTGATTACGTTGTCGGTAGTTTTCGGCCGAACCTCCCAAGAGATCAGGGTTATTTGCAGCCGCGATAGGTTAAGGTGAAGTGAAACATCCTTCAAATCAGTCGATTCGAATACAACACTTTTTTTTAAGGGTATTAGGCCAAACTGTCCGAAACTTTGAGACATCACTCCTGATCAGCTAAGAATTGTCCTGACACATTAAAAATTTGGATCTTTCAAGAAAATGTTTTAACTCAATCCAGACCAGAACCAAAATGGCGTCGAGCTCTCATATTTTGATCAATATACAATTATCGAAGGCTCTGATATGAGAATCGAAAGGGTCAGGACAAGTTTACGACAATTTAGAACACTCTGGTAATCGATAAATTCGCATTTGAACGGGATAAGGGCAAAAAAAGCGTTGTATGCGCTTCTTTGCTAAAACGATGGGAATACGAGGTCTCGGAGTGAAAATTTAATTGACCTGGAAATCACAGATGGCGCAGGGGGTCCCTCCGCAGTCAATTAGGGCCCAGAAGGCATGAATCCAGAGGATTTCTGGAGTTTTACTTCGATTTCTTCATAATTATTGTAGGAAAACGGCAGGTGGAATATGCCATTTGGTACAATACACAATATGATTCGACACAGCTGTCAATATAAAAACCAACGTCGGCAACGTAGGCATTTAGAAAAATCGTCTTTATCGACGTTGATCAAGTTCCTCGACGTGTTTCACTTCACCTTAGCCCTCTTTTTCATTTTATTATTTATTACGATTTTGAGGATGGTATTATAGATTATTTGCTGTTATCACTTAGCTCGGGGGAAATCTTTAAATGTAGCGCCTTGGTGGAGCCTATGGTGGATATTCAATTAGAAACTCTCCTGGGCGCTGCACCAGCGGCCATTAACGATAAGCATGGTCCTAAGGAATTTCATTATGGAGCCGAGTATGAAAATCTAATGAATATACTGCCCGGTTGAGCGTTTAATACTTAATACCCGGGAAAGTGTCGATTTTTTAGCTTTTTTATCGTGCTGGGGGCTCGCGGTGAAGAGCACTGACTAATTAGAACGAGTTTGGCCGCGTAAAAGGTGCTTCTCGGATTTTTGTGTTTGCAGAACGGTCTGTATTGAATCCCTTTCTGGGTTTTAGTTCAGCCGAAATGTTGATCAATCAATGGCAACGGTCAATGCCGACCAAATGCGGATATAAGCTGAGCTTAAACTCAAAGCGATCGCTCTACTTTTTCTTTACCTCGGTTTGCCCTGTCAAGTCCCTAATAGGAGGTTTACCCTAGATTCAGGAAAATCCCGATATATGGAGTTGCAATAAACCTCCAAATATTGCATTTAAACATATTGATTTTCCCGGAAAATACCAGATTGTCTCCATACACATATCACTTACGCCGTTTAGTTCAGTCCTGAAAAATATCAGATTTTCGGGTGAACACAACATATCAATCACTCCTAGCAACGAACATGCTTTAAGTTTTTAATATCGACCGCTTTGATATTTCAAGTCCGTAAAACAATTTATCGTGTTATTCATAATTGGAGAAATTAAATGGCATTATACCCATTATTCGAATCAGCAATTATTTTCTATACCTTCATAATACTTACGATGGCTTTATCGAATCTTTTGCAGGACGGATGCAATTGGTCGAACAGACTTTTTTTTCATTCTTTCAGATATTAAATCATTTCCGGAGAATATAGACCCGGCAGTCCTGTCGAGCGCGAGGGTTCACGAAATTGACCTAGATATTGAAAATTAATTATTTACGCCGTCTTGATGAATTCTCCCAAGATCGGTATGTATTTAGTTAACCGTCCTGATAGATAGGTACAAACAGTAATACGCAATTCCTCTAACACAGGAGTTGGGATCATTTTCCATGAGCGTAGATCACTAACCTCGTCCGAATGCACAGACACGCACGTCCGGATGAACGGTTTGTTATCGAATACGATATCGGGGGAAATTATACGGCGCGCGCATCACTCATTACTTCCGTCATCGAGTAATTTCCTCTTTATCCGGTTGGACCGCGGACACGGTCAGTCGGTAATGCGTCAACAAATCGGCAAAGAGCCAATTGGCGTTAACTTTCCCGAGTTACCCAGAGGCTGCGTATCGTATGTAAAGCGAATAATTCGATAGGAATATTACTAATGGAACCCGGTAAGACCTCGAAAGAGAATATTGCCGGGAGCAGCATGAACGGGCTTACATGACACTTTGCATATTGCAGTCCAGAAAGCTTGTTAATAAGGATCAAACCAGATAAAACGACGTTACCAGTTCTGCATTTCCTCTTATTCCGAATCCATATACGCCGGATTTATCAGCAATAATTATCAGACAGATAATATAAACGGTTTTATCAATTATTGCTGCCGAGTGGGATTTTTTGCGATCTTGTATGTCCTACATACTACATACAAAGTCCTACTGAGGGCTTGAAAGTAAATGAAATGACAACACCTGCCACCTTGAAACTGTGTACCCTTCTACGGTAAACTCAGAACCTATTTAACGTGCAATTAGGTAATTGCTGCAGTCGTGCTGTGTTATTTTTCAAGTTCACCGACCACTCCTCTGAGGGCGGATCCTTTCTCATAAACCTTGCCAGAAGCTCATCCAAGGTTAGCACCGATCCGAGTGGTCCTATCGCAATTAGGCCCCGGGTGGAGTACATTTCCAGGTTATGTAACCGCGGGATTACATAATTTTCGTAACTACGAGGCGTCCCTTTAGCGTTTCCCGGATTCGAGGAGCTCCCACTCGCGCGGGTCGGCATAACTTCCTCGAGGTTCCCCTTTCCCCTCCCCCCTCGATATTACTGATGATTAAAGTCGCCATTTTGCAATCAGGCCAGATTTGAAAGGGGGCAACATTGGCTGCTACTTTTCCACTTCGGGATGGAGTATTGTACGACGACTCACAATAGGAGCCAAGAAGCGGAATGCCGACGAGGAAGAAAGGCTTAAGTCTCGCTGTCTATCTCCTATCTCTTATCTCTTATCTCGCGCGACGTCTCCGGCGCTCCCGAGGAGCCGCGGACGTTGCATAATATCGGTATTGATTGCCGGATGTTGCACGTAATAAACTATTGTCGGTAGGCGCGCGCAGGCTCGTTAGCAGGATTCGGGTTAAAACGAATCGTCGCTTTTGGCAATAATTCCCCCCTTTGTTCTGGGGGGGGGAGGGGGAGGGGGAGGGGGAAGGGGCGGCGTTAAGTGTTCGCGTTGAGAAATCCAGAGTGGAGGAAGAGTCACGAAGCATGTGCTGGGTCCCTTCTGCAGGAATACAGAATCCTCGTTAGTTTGTAAAGCATTCGATACAGCTCCCGGGATCCCGACCCTCTTCCGTTTTGCATCCAATTTAAACGCCTTTACCTCGGGTGCTTCCGCTCGGAGTTCCCCGACTACGTGTTTCCGGTCGGGTTTTCAAAACGAGATATCGATCTAAATTTATAATCGCAATGAGTTTTTTCCCCCGACCTTCCCGAGGGACTCTCCTGGGCGGCTCGCTTGCCAGATCGATTAACGCGGTGATCGAGGTTTAGGTGGAGACCAATCAATTAAACCTCCGATTTGACGAGCGTCATTAGTGAGCTGTTTTTAACGTTATCGGGGATAGTTACGGATACCGAGATATGTGTGGAAATTACATTAACTCGAGGAAATGCTCTCTGGCCACGCCGTTTTATCTGTACTCTTCGTCTACGGGGTTTAATTAAGTTAACGCAATTTAATTAAATTGATCTCGAGCAAGAGGGTAGGGTAATCCATCCGACTAGGTTTTTAATATTTTTTTTTCCCCTCTTTTTAAGCCAGATTGCTTTCCGTCCTGCTTTTCTACGAGGTTGCGAATCGAAGAACCGACTCGATATTGCAGGCGGCTACGGATTGGGAGAAGGAGAGAGAATGCCGCCACTCCGATAATGCGGCATACTTAATCGATATACGTCCTCCAATTTATTTAATCCTCTTTGCACCTCCTGGGGGCGTCACAGGTGGACCGACCTATTTGGTGGCGAGGTACCGACATTGCAAGTGCATCTGCCATCCATGACCAAATATACGCAATGACAGTACCGACCTGCCGATTCGCTTCCGCACGTGCAACCTATGAGTACGTCCCTCCACCTATGACACCACAACCTTTCGCAAACTGACGCGTGTCATTGCCATATGATGCTGATCAATTCCACGTAATTAATGTTTAGGCGAATATTAAAAAAGTGAGTTATTAAAAATCCACGGGGAGATGGGCCTGACTTTATGACTCCACGAGTGCGACCTGCGACTTCGATTCTTCCAACCTGACTATGTCTGCATAATTATTACTTCCCTTCCTATCGAATGAGTACCGCGCAAAATTGTAATTAAAAGTAACTTGGAAATAGACTATGGAGGGAATAAACCGACGCGTTTAAATTCCCGGAAAATGGAAAAACAAAGGAGAGCAAAGGCGAAGATTTATGCAAGCGTCAGTGCGCGAAACGAAGTACGAAAAAATGCACGGTAATCGGGCATGTAGCTGCCGGGGGGAGGGGGTGCAGGATGTGTGTAATAGCAGTGTCATGTGCCGTAACAAATGGCCGCTGCTTTTTTCCGTGACGGAGTCGGTTCGTTAGTGCAGTTCGTTTTTCTACGAATATTGAAAATGTCGGGGGCAAGCTTACCTCAGTGACGCGTTTAAATGTCGTAAAGAATCGCGGGAGGAATCAGGAGGAGAAACGAAGGGCGGAAAAATGGAGAGAAATCCGACTTCGGGGGTGCCGAGGGTGGAGGGTGCAGGATGTGTGTAATTATACTGGAAACCCCACTGTGGCTCGGCCGATGTCGCGACAATAACCAGTCGTTCAATCGATGACTACCGAAAACGAACAGAAGTGCCCATGTATTGTAGTTTTCGTCCAGCCTCCCTCCACCCTTCCACCCCCCGAAGAGCCGCTACAAAAATGAACAGAAACAAAGAATCGACGGAAACGAGAAATCCGTGAATCGAACTCCCCGTTTACGCTTCGAGTAAACTCGGTCGCTTCGTTCCTTTTTCCTTCTCCCCATTTTATTTCTTTTTTTTCTTTACTCCTTTCCACCGCCACGTGCCGATGGTTATTAATTACGTTCTCGACTGGCTGGGACCAAGTACACAGCGATATTTCACGAAGAGTGCCCTGCCGAAAATAGTTAAATGAAAATAAATCGAAGGGCGGATTTTCGGCAGTCTGGATTTCTCCATCGATACCGATTGTTATAACCAGGAGAAGTTTCTTTATCAAAATGTAAGGCTTCGTTATGAAATATTTCATGTTCAGCTTTCTGATACGGAAGTCATATGGTGGTCCCCTTTTAGAATCTTCATATATCAGAGAGGTTTCACGGTCACTTCCATATTTCTCCATTTGCCGAAGAAGCATTTCGGGAGATATTCCGAAGGAATGATGATATTTCCCTAGCTGATGTATTTTATCGCTGCCCAACTCAATGGCCGATGAAAAAGCCGAAACGGTAGAAAGAGGTTAGGAGGTTAAGGTGAAGTGAGACACGTCGAGGAACTTGATCAACGTCGATAAAGACGATTTTTCTAAATGCCTACGTTGCCGACATTCGTTTTTATATGGACAGCTGTGTCGAATTATATTGGGTATTGTACCAAATGGCATATTCCACCTGTCGTTTTCGTACAATAATTATGAAGAAATCGAAGTAAAACTCCAGAAATCCTCTGGATTCATGCCTTCTGGGCCCTAATTGACTGCGGAGGGACCCCCTGCGCCATCTGTGATTTCCAGGTCAATTAAATTTTCACTCCGAGACCTCGTATTCCCATCGTTTTAGCAAAGAAGCGCATACAACACTTTTTTGCCTTTATCCCGTTCAAATACGAGTTTATCGATTACCACAGTGTTTTACATTGTCGTAAAATTGTCCTGACCCTTTCGATTCTCATATCAGAGCCTTCGATAATTGTATATTGATCAAAATATGAGAGCTCGACGCCATTTTGGTTCTGGTCTGGACCGAGTTAAAAAATTTTCTTGAAAGATCCAAATTTTTAATGTGTCAGGACAATTCTTAACTGATCAGGAGTGATGTGTCAAAGTTTTGGACAATTTGGCCTAATACCCTTAAAAAAATGTGTTGTATTCGAATCGACTGATTTGAAGGATGTTTCACTTCACCTTAACGTGGCGGAAAGGAAACCCGAGAGACGCCTTTTTATTGCAGATTTAAATTTCGGGAGGGTATAAATAAAAACACGGCAGGATTCCCTGTCACTTCGGTCGACACTTAGTCCACGAGGCCTTTTAAATACTATTGTAAAAGCTGGTTGACCGATCTCGGTTGAAATTAATTCCAAGGATAAATCCACAGCTTCGGAGCCGTCTATCGGAATGGCCCATTGAGAGCATCGGTTTATCCGCGGTTTATTTTTTCCCGAAGGATCGATCGGCCTTTAAAGAAAGGAAGTGCCCTTTTTATCCGTCGTTAATTTCTGCGACTCTCATTCGGGGATACCTCTGTACGTCGGTGGATTTTTCAACAGCCTCTCAAAGAGTCCGAGTAATGGTTTTCGGTTCGCGGTTCCGCGGTAACCGCGTCGTCGGATCACCGTCGAATCTCGTGAAATTTAAATCCGAGAGAGAGAGAGATACCTAACTTTAATTAAAGGTCTTTTGATCCATCTCTAATTAACACGCTCAGTGCGACACGCTCGCATCGACATTGGCGACGCGTATATTATCGGGATAAATGTATTCTTCTATTCAGAGGTCCGCGTTACTCCGCGGCATAACTATTCTTCTGATATATGTCGCTACGCGCGGTATCGTCGAAGATAATAAATTCACCATAGTGCATCGGAATCCTGCTGCGTGACTGTTTTTCCATCTGATAAGTCGTCTCGGTGAAGAATGCTAGCAAGGGGCTATACGCGAAAACGGTTGAAAGGGAAATTATTCCCTATAAATCATCCCACCACATCAAGTTCTCGCATAAAATATGTCGCCCCTAAAAAAATCACTAAATAGTATTTTGTGATATTATTCCTCGAGAAGTCTGCTCCGGATTGTGTGAACATATTGGGTCGTTCGGAAAGTAATTTCGTTTTTTTTTTTTATGAAAATGAAAGACGATTTTCTTATAGTGAATAAATATTTTATTGAATTAGGCGTTTCAAATGATCACGAACAGTCGAATTCGATCAATTTAATCTCTCAGCGATTTCAGGAGTTGTTATTCGCCGGTTTGCATCAATTAATGCCTTTATGGTGTTTTCATCGAAATTTTGCAAACCAGTTTTGACCCTGGCGTTCTGTCAATACATCTTCTCCATACACGTCGGATAATTTTTTCTTGCTTGAACAGCATTTTTACCTTTTCGATAGTAAAAAAGTAAAATATGCCGAAAATGCCGCTTTTCACTTTCCATATTTGAAAGGGTACCAACCAAAAACCACTGCGTAGAATCAATCAAACTTTTTCACAAGCAAGCCTTGCTAGATCAGCTGTCAAATGATTATGCGGCTTAAGTGTGAATTTGGCCGTGAAAAAAAAAAATTAAGTCCTCTGTTGGGAAACAACGAAATTACTTTCCGAACAACCCAATACTTATCATAACCGTTACTGACGGTTTTTAATTCTTGATAATACATCCCCTAAGGCATCTACCGCATATACTCATTCGAGTGCGTTTGAAGTTTCGATTAATTCGTTGGGCAAGTTCGTTGCCCAGTTGTCGATTGTTTCTTAATGTTCTCTTTTTCAGATGTTCATTCTGGTTTGCTTAAGCACGATCCTCCTGATTTGCGTGGCCACACACAGTATCGTATCTCGGAAGAGCGGCCACTGGCTGCCGGTCGGAGCACTGCCCGTAAATATGTAAATCGATAAGCGGCGTTACGAGAGCACATACACGTGCATAGATGGGGATAGGTGCATAGAGGGATGTACACCCCGCGTGAGAAAGCGAGAGAAAGGGATGATAACGGGGAGGAGAGGAGGCAGAGCGGGAGATATATCCGTGAAGCCGAGGAGCGCCGCTCGAGTTCTGAGGTCAGCTCACCGAGAAAAAGGCTTAATGAAATTTAAACAGGGATTTGAACTTCGTTTTTCCCCTCCGTCGTTCAAATTCCGAAAATTAAATAGCCAGGAAACGGGTAATGGAAGGGGCGGCGAGGGTATCCGTGTAAACAGAAAAACAACGTCGAGTTCCGTCCGGAAAGGAGCGGCAGGAGTGCAAGCGTAAATGCTCCTTTTTTCACTCCCTCCTCGGAGATTTGTTCAAATTGCGGAAAACAAATAGTGGGGAAAATAGGTTGATGGAAGTGGAGGGAAATGTAAAACTGTAATTTTAAGGGAGGAGGGGGTGAATCTTCTTCATAGGAAATCAACCAAAGAGGGAGATCCGAATGCCCTGGGTTTTTCTCCTTCACTTTTTCAAGGAAATACTCGAAGTGCGAAAATTGATGTAGGAAATGAATGCTCGGGTAATGGAAGAATTGGTAAATAAGTGGAGACGAAAATTGACGAGTTAATGAAATTTTGATGTTCTGCCTAGGTGTTACCCTTTTGAAAGGCTTGCTCAATCTCGAAAAGCGAAACCGAACGGTGAGAAAAAGAGTACGATAATGCATGCAGGGATAAACGTTCCCGAGCGAACGGTGGCCAACGAACGTGTCCTGTAAACCAGGATGTGTGGGGAAGAGTTAATGAAATTTAAATGTTCCGAGTTTTTCTTCCCATTTTAGAAAGGGCTGTTCAAACATGAGGGAACTAAATAGTGAGAGAAATAGCAAGGTAATGGAAACAAGGGTAAACAGTGCCGTGAAAGCGGCGGGCGCAACGAGCGTGCCCTATAAGACAGGAGGCGAACGAAAAGAGTTAATGAAATTCAAATGGGCACTCCCTTTCCTTTTCTTCCTCTAAAGGTTATTCAATCACAAAGAATAAAAAAATGCGACATATGTCGAGATGACGGACGCGCCGAGATTACCTCTTTCCTTAAAGCAAATAAATTTGATGGTACAAAGTACTAATAATTGCGTGTGAGCGCAAGCTCGAGAGTCCTCATCTCCAAGTATGAAATTTTCCCAGGGGGTAGTCAGTTTTTTAAAAGATCGCTAAACGGTGGCAAACCACGGCAAACGATTCAAAGAACGCAGAATCAAAAAATGCGACATTTGTCGAGATGACGGACGCGCCGAGATTACCTCTTTCCTTAAAGCAAATAAATTTGATGGTACAAAGTACTAATAATTGCGCGTGAGCGCAAGCTCGAGAGTCCTCTTCTCCGAGTATGAAATTTTCCCAGGGGGTAGTCAGTTTTTTAAAAGATCGCTAAACGGTGGCAAACCACGGCAAACGATTCAAAGGACGCAGAAATCAGGCGAGGAAAAGAGGCGAGCTAGTAGGGTGTCCCAAAGCCCGGACGCAGTTTTCTTTTTCGGAATTCCGGAGGCTATTGTCGAGCCTCTGGAAACCCGAACCCGAGGAACACAGCGAGAGGATATAATCGCGGGTAAACACCGGGAAAGTTTCGCCTTCGAAATAAACCCGGGTTTTATTTTCCGGAGTGAAGCCGGCGCGCCGAAGGCGGGGATAAGTCTTCGTAAAGGAGTAGAAGCGAGTTTTACGCGGCAAAAAACGCCGAGGGAAAGAGTTAACGATATTTAGTTGGCTCTTATTTTGCGATCCCGAGGGGTTCCTCGAGTCCCGAAAAATCGAATGGGGGACAATGCTCGGAGGAGAGACGAACGGAGGACTCGGAGCTTACGCAAGAACTCGAGCACGTTCTCAATACACCGAGGGTATTCCCTGCAAATTCAGTGGAGGGCGAGAGGTGGGACCAGGGGGGACGGAGATTGTTAAACTTCCGGTTGAGGGCACATTAAGACGAGTGGCGTTGACACCGTTCTCGCCAAAGCATCCGAGTTTCGAACGGAAGGGCGCTCGTTACGCGAAAGGAGAGACCGAGAAAAAACGGCCATGGGGAGGGAAAAGTATCCCGGGTGAAAAAGAAAGTAGACTCAGGTTGTGATGTTAAGCGTTTTGTTATTATTTTCTCACGTTTTATCGGACCGCCGCGGGAAATGGCCTGCGACCCGGGCTGCGTTTTTCCCATTTACAGGAACGCCACTCCAGGGAGATGTAATCACTCGGGAAGAAACGAGCGGGATGTTGGGACACGGAGATGGGGAGATTTCAGAAGGATATTCTGCTTACCGCCGCGATTACAATTAGCCGTATGAATGTGGGTTCGAAGGTTCCTTCAGAGTCACGAGTACTTTTTGTCCCAGTAATTGCATACTCGCGAGGGAATTTTATTATACCATCAACTGGTTAAGGTGAAGTGAAACACGTCGAGGAACTTGATCAACGTCGATACAGACGATTTTTCTAAATGCCTACGTTGCCGACGTTCGTTTTTATATTGACAGCTGTGGCGAATTATATTGTGTATTGTACCAAATGACATATTCCACCTGTCGTTTTCGTACAATAATTATGAAGAAATCGAAGTAAAACTCCAGAAATCCTCTGGATTCATGCCTTCTGGGCCCTAATTGACTGCGGAGGGACCCCCTGCGCCATTTATGATTTCCAGGTCAATTAAATTTTCACTCCGACACCTCGTATTACCATCGTTTTAGCAAAGAAGCGCATACAATACTTTTTTTGCCTTTATCCCGTTCAAATGCGAGTTTATCGATTACCAGAGTGTTCTAAATGGTCGTAAAATTGTCCTGACCCTTTCGATTCTCATATCAGAGCCTTCGATAATTGTATATTGATCAAAATATGAGAGCTCGACGCCATTTTGGTTCTGGTCTGGACTGAGTTAAAAAATTTGTTTGAAAGATCCAAATTTTTAATGTGTCAGGACAATTCTTAGCTGATCAGGAGTGATGTGTCAAAGTTTTGGACAGTTTGGCCTAATATCCTTAAAAAAAGTGTTGTATTCGAATCGACTGATTTGAAGGATGTTTCACTTCACCTTAATCGTATACCTCGGGAAAAATGAAAAATGTAGGTATGGGATTATCAAAGTTTCTCGTAATTAGGCCTCTTCCAAGAGCCGGGGGAGTCGTTTTGGAATTTTAACGTCAACCCATGTCAACCCCGAGTAGCGCACAAGTTCGATCGATTACTTTTTCCCCGGCAATGGTTGATATGCCGAACATTTGTCGTTACGCCGGAAATTGGCCGAAAATGGCCGTAAAATGACTGAAAAATGGCCACGACAGAAACGTAATGAAATGCTGTAAATAAAAGGGTAATTCAATATTGGAGTTGAAATTGAGTCGGGTCGATTCGTCATTCCGCTCTTTGTCAATGATTCGTTGGTAACCAAAGTGACGTCGATGCTGCGCCGGAAATGTAGAAACTGACAAAAAAAAAAAGAGAACGAGGATGACTGGAACGAAATTATTCCTATATTTCCTCATAATGTAACAAAATAAATTCCCATATAAAGCGTCATATTGACTAAAACGGGAGACGAAAGGTACTCCAATTCCATTCGATTCCAGACAAATTCTACTATCGTAAAAACCAAACAAAAATTTCTAAACGAGACTTCATCCAGTCAGGCGAATGAAAATGAAACAAATTTTTAAATTTCTCTATAATTTCCTCGATACTAAAATTTGATGAAGTCGCGCGTAAGAAACGGGAATTTTACCCCCATTAGAGTTCGAACGATTTCCGCCGAAACGACGGCCATTCCGTTCTCACTTCCATCCCGATTCTTGCCGCTTTCTCTGGTAATTCGCAGGATTTCCTCTTTGTGCGTGCACTGATAAGATTTTCTACAAGCCCCGGGCAGCCCAGAAGGCAACCCCACTGGGTGCGGAGGAAACGATCGCCCCGGCGGAATCGGTAATCGGGCGATTTCAGGCGAGCGGAAGCAGAGGGACGAAGGATCGAGCCGATCGATCGCCATCGATCGGAGCCGATCGATCCGGTCTCGGTCGGCTGGTGAGGGTTCGTGAATAATCGAGCAGCCGTCCTTAGCCGATGATCGATAATCGGACGCGATTGGCGGACAAGAAGAGGGATCGTTCGAAATCGAGCCCCAGGTAGTCTGCCGCGGAACATCTAAGGAAGGTACCTGAGGTGTCCTCCTCCGATTTTGTTCATTTTTAAATATGTTATAGAGGACTAAAATCTAAGGGACCCGTGTTTTTTTTCATCGGCGGATAAACACTTTTAGGGGGTGAAATCAGGCTTCAAGGTTGGCCGTGCAAGGGGGTGAGTTGGCTGTTTCATATAGAAACACTCGACCGATTTTCACGAAACAACCGTCAAAATGTAGGGAACAAAGAATTATGAAACATGCATTTGGGATTTTTCGAAAAAATTCATTTTTAAGGGGTGAGCCACCCCTTTGAATACTTCTTTTACCCCTTACGCGAGCAGTAATTGCTCTATCCAAATGAAACTTGGTTAATTTACAGACCAGAACAATACAAAAAAAGTTTCATTTGAATAGAACAATTACTGCTCGCGTAAGGGGTAAAAGAAGTATTCAAAGGGGTGGCTCACCCCTTAAAAATGAATTTTTCCGAAAAATTCCTAATGCATGTTTCATAATTCTTCATTCCCTACATTTTGACGGTTGTTTTACGAAAATCGGTCGAGGGCTTCTATATGAAACATCCAACTCACCCCCTTGCACGGCCAATTTTGAAGCCTGATTTCACCCCCTAAAAGTGTTTATCCGCCGATAAGAAAAAACACGGATCCCTTAGATTTTAGTCCTCTATAACATATTTAAAAAGGAAGAAAATCGGAGGGGGACACCTCAGGTACTTTCCTTGTAAGATTAAAGCTCGTCAAAGGGAATCCGGAAGTGAAGCCGGTTTCAGGAAGGAATTTCTCGGTGTCTTTCGCCGTTTTTCCTCCTTCTCTCCTCCTCTCCGACCCTTACCACCCTCGTCCATTTTCAGAGCCACCCTGGCGACGTCATCCCGGGAGGACGACCCGACCCGGCCAGATCGCGAGGACAGGACCGGACGGCGATGCGGTTCGGCGCGCTGCGAGCGCGGCTTAATGCGGCGCTTACGTCGCGCTTACGAGATTACCGGAACCATTCGTCCGACTGGGATTTGGTCCAGGTACTGTGCCCTCCACTCCCGGAGATTTCCATCCGGCGATTACCACTTTTCGGGGATCGGTTTGGCGCCCCGATGGAAGCGTCCCCGTCCGAGACCGCCGACTTGCGACGTGATTTCCTCGGAAAGATTGCCTCGCCTGAGATGTGGCGAGAAAAGAGGAAGTCGAAGGAGGACTCGACCAAGGACCGTCGTAACCTTAAAAGGAAAAGGGAGGGGGAGGAACCTCTCAACCTGCAGTAATATTAATAACCAAGGATCAATTCGACTCCGAAATGAGAGTACCTCTTTTCTTCCTACTTCTCTTACCTTTGCATATCTCTCCGGGGATGTTGCACCGCATCCGTGGATCTGGATTTCGAGTCGATGTTCTTATCACGTGTATTCTTTTTTAAAGTTGACCCGTGATAAGACCTGTACTTGGGTATCGTAAATGTGGTGTCAGGACCCTGTGCGGTATAATATAGTTAATAGAATAAAAAAAAAGGATGAAAGCGTTTAGCTATAGGAATAGTTGTGTCGCCAATAAGGCAATAAAGATTAAGAATAAGACTAAATAGAAGTTAGAGTGTAATGTAATGTTTGTATGATTGTGGGGTGAAATGAAAAGTATTTAGATTGAATGACTGCTCGATAGGTGATACCGTTTATGCGTGGTTGAGAGTTAGTGAAGTGCGAGCGGCCGTATGACTCAGTGAGTGAGAATTTTCACGCACAAAGAAATGTATTGATGAGGGTGGGAATGAGAGAGGGAGGAATATGAATTGAGTGAGAAAGAAATTAGAGTGAGGCTGGATCAGAATGATCGAATGAGAGTTAGTTCTGACTGAGGAGAGTTCGAGCGAAGTCGGAGGGAAAATCATCGTACTCTTCAATGTATTCAATTTCTTTATATTCATTTTTTTATTAATAAACCAACCGTTCGTGTTAATCCTGACACTTGAAATTTTATCCTACATAAATAAGGATGTAATGGCGATGTCGATGCGAGAAGGGGTGCTAGGAGGAAATGTCGAGATTGATTTTTCTGACAATAGAGGGAATTTACGTACTAATCGGTCCTTTTGCTTTCCGCTACGCAAAATAGGCAGGGTGGGTAATAAAGATTGCGTGGTGGACGTGCGAGCGCGGTTTAACGCGGCGCTTAAGTCTCGCCTTACGAGATTACCGAGGCCGTTCGTCCAGCTCGGATTCGGTCCACGTAGTGCTCTGCGTTTTCTCTGAAGTGGAGACCGAGCGGAGATTTCCATCCGGCGATTACCTCTTTTTGGAGATCGCTTTAGTGCTCTGGATGGAAGTGTCCCCTCGTCCGAAAACGAGTCCTCCCGGCTTGACGCGATTTCCTCCCAAGAATTACGCGACCCGCGTCCGAGATGTATGTCGAGGAAGAAGTAAAAACTAGAAAAAGAGAAACCGTGCCAAGAAAAATAATCCAATCTGGAAGAAATTCCTGATCTTTCTCGGCATCGCGAGCTACGATTTTTTTTTCACTTAAAAACTGTGAGAAGAAAAAAATTCATCGAACCAAACAAACTTTGAACGGTATCAATGAGATATTATGGTAATTCAAAGAATAATCATCTCACTCGAATAGACTCGAATAAACTGGATGCAACATTTATTCGATAGTTAATGCAACTCGTTTGAGTTGAATAATTATTCTTGGAATTAATAAAATATTTCTTTGATTCAAGGACATTTTTTTTTCTTTCTCGGGGTATTAAATCCCTTTACTGGGATCGATCACCTGTCGATTCTCATTATTTTCCTGATTCACTTACGTATTACGTTCGACTACTGTTAACTGTGGTTGGGTATGAAGAATTACGCAAATTGTCATCTCCGTTGTTAACCCTTTGCACGCGGAATTCTTTTTATGAAATCACGTTGTCAGAGGTACTTCAGGATGCAAAGCCGTAACTTCCGACCAACCGTACGACTGATGCAGAAGACACTCAATAGGGAACTTCATCAGGGCATTATCAATCACTTTATGAACCGAGAACAACGAATTAACGTTTCCATGCGACGTTTAATGCGGCGGGTAAGGCGGTAATCGCGCTTACGAGATTATCGGAGCCTTTTGTACGATTGGGATCTGGGCCAGGTATTGCAGGTTCCCCAGAAGTGGAAACCGAGCGGAGATTTCCACGCAGCGATTACTACTTTTCGGTAACTTTCCAGCCCCGGACGGAAGTGGGACGTCGCGCTTGAAAACAACTTTCGGTTACTTCCGCGATTTCCTGACAAGATTATCGGATTTAGATAGCCTGCGTTCGCGTGAAATGCCATTATTCGATGTATAAATCGAGTTAACAGGAACTCGCCCTTACGGTCTAATATCTCATTTTTCAAGGATATTCCCTGGACATTCCTGGATGACATTCCGGAAATTTCCGATAGACCGTTTAAAATTAGTTCCGTGCCTTTTAGGCGGCTCGCGGAAATTGTTGAAATAACTTTTCGCAGTGAGGTTCAATCCGGATGATTTCGGTAAGCTTCGTTTTCAAATTCCCGGAATGTCAAGCACTCACAAGTGATGGAAGCCATGAAGGTCTATGAAGTATCTGGATTTCCATGAACCACGTGGAGTCGCGAATTTTGTGCCGCCCTTCTCGGCTCTTCCCGGCAAGCGCACCTCTCTGCGATGAATTCCCAGCTCGGCCTGATCGACCGCACCTCTGTTAATTATTGTACGGACTTAAAAGTCTAAAATAGTGCGGTTTTTACGCCGGTAGCGCGGCTTAATGCGGCTCTTACGAAATTATCGGAGCCATTCGTCCGGCCGGGCTTTGGTCCAGGGACCGGGAAGCTGCGTATTCCCCAGAACTCGGAGATTTCCACGAGACGATTACCACTTTTCGGTAATCGCTCTCGTACCCCGGATGGGAATGTCTTGTCGTGCTGGCCGACTCCTGGCAGCTTGCCATTACCTCCAGAAAAAAGATTGTCCGACCAGGACCCGGAAATCTCTTCCCGCGTCGGGATTATTTATCATTACGGAAACTTTCAGGACGCTGTCAAGACGTTAGCCAGTAATCTATAAACAGGATCGTCCCTTATCCCGATCGAGGCATTAAGGTGAAGTGAAACATCCTTCAAATCAGTCGATTCGAATACAACACTTTTTTTTAAGGGTATTAGGCCAAACTGTCCAAAACTTTGACACATCACTCCTGATCAGCTAAGAATTGTCCTGACACATTAAAAATTTGGATCTTTCAAAGAAATTTTTTAACTCGGTCCAGACCAGAACCAAAATGGCGTCGAGCTCTCATATTTTGATCAATATACAATTATCGAAGGCTCTGATATGAGAATCGAAAGGGTCAGGACAATTTTACGACAATTTAGAACACTCTGGTAATCGATAAACTCGCATTTGAACGGGATAAGGGCAAAAAAAGTGTTGTATGCGCTTCTTTGCTAAAACGATGGGAATACGAGGTCTCGGAGTGAACATTTAATTGACCTGGAAATCACAGATGGCGCAGGGGGTCCCTCCGCAGTCAATTAGGGCCCAGAAGGCATGAATCCAGAGGATTTCTGGAGTTTTACTTCGATTTCTTCATAATTATTGTACGAAAACGACAGGTGGAATATGCCATTTGGTACAATACACAATATAATTCGACACAGCTGTCAATATAAAAACGAACGTCGGCAACGTAGGCATTTAGAAAAATCGTCTTTATCGACGTTGATCAAGTTCCTCGACGTGTTTCATTTCACCTTAAATAACATCCGATAAAGCTCCAGGGAGGGATTTACAAACGTGCCCGCGTCATCCGCAAACACGATAATCTCATAAAAACGTCTAAGCGAACGAAAATTTCGCCCGGTAATCAGATTTCAAAACTCGCCGGAAATCGCCCTCGTTTTTCGCGCCGTCATATTTTCCGGCTTCGGGCGAAATTCAAGCCGCGAATAACCCGGGCGAGTCAACCCTTAAAACCTGAACATCACCCCTCCCCCAGAATTAAATCCGCATAAATGCCATTTTGCATATAAATTATCGACCTTTGCATTGGTTATCTCCGCTTCGAGACACGGGGCGTCAAACGATCAGCTGACGGATTCGCACGGAGTGCGGGAAATTCCCGAAATTCTTCTTCACTTTTTTGGGGTCCACTAATTTAAAAAAAAAAAAAGAGAGAAGAAGAAGAAGAACGGATAACAAAAATAAAATGGATTTCGGATTCGAGCTTAACGAGTCGGCGGAAAATATTGGCGAACGAGACACGTTCGTCTCCTCGTGGCGGCGAACTCGGCGCGGACGAAATGCCGGAGACTCGGAAATGTACTAATTGAATTTTCCTTCGATATTGTGTATTTCACGGTACATGTATGCGTTATGTCAACCCACAGACTCGTCTACGTTGCTGCGGCGTGAACGGCTCTGGAGACTGGCTTTCAGTACTCGACAGTCCTCCGTTGTCCTGTTTCCCCTCTAGGAGAGTAAAATGCACACCTCGATGTGCGGAAAATATACGTAAACGCGGTAGTACGTATTTATTTACGAATATTCGTGCGTGCACGTTGCACGCATTTCCGAAAAAAAAAAAAAAATGTCTGGGGGGTGGATCGAAATCCAGGATGCCACAGTCAAAACAAATTCGACAATTGATGGTTGAAATTAAAGCTTGATTAAATGCTCCATGATAGCAATAAGTCTCGCTGCAACGGGATGGATTTGCTGATCCGAGGTTGAAGACTAATTTTCAATGCTATGGGTGTGTTAAAAGTGTCTTGGTATTTGTTACATTGAAGGCACCTACCTAAAAATTTAACTCGGCCGAGCTGTTCGATTTTCCAAATTTGTTGGGCTTTGTGATAACTCGATGAAATAGTCGCAATCGTAATTACCAGAGATGTCTCGGACAGGAAAAGGCAACGACGTGGAACTCGTAGAGAGCTGTCGCTGTGCGTTCTGCAGAGAAGAGGGGCCAAAACGAACCGGCTATCGGGATGGTCGACAAGTTTTGCGCCATTTCCGTGCTATGTCATTTTGCATTAATGTCGCCCGAGGATGGGTGAAAGGGGTTACTGGTTAACGCGGGGGATGGGACCGGAGGCAAAGCACCACCTGACATATTTTCCCCTATTTAAGCCCGCTTGCACGATGCATGAGAGCTCTGGACATAAATCCCAGAAGAGCATCGAGGATGCTCTCGGCAATGTCCCCGAAGAGCTCGATCGCGACAAATCGAATTCGTATCACCGACCCGACAAACGGTCGCATCATTGTACCGTCATTGTCATTGTATTCCACAGAGATGGCTTGTGCATACTTCTGGGACGTGATGAAGAACATTCGCCCCCTTTGTTTTATGTATCATGAGGGGGAAAAGTGGGGTTTACCAAACTATAAGTCTGAACATACATACGTCCAAGCACGAAAGATAATACAATTACCCGGTGATAAGAATACGTAATTCGATGATCCAAGAAGGAAGAAATAGGTACACTGCTGTGCCATTCGTAATGTTCATATGGGATACATATTTTTCTTATTTATCCTAGCAGGTGAAATGATGCGAAATATTGTTACATTAATTTACCTAATACGTTCACCTGCGTTCATGAATCATTTTATGTCAGGTGAATGTAGAATTGCTTTGGAAAAGACATATGGCAAACACGGAAACGCGAAACGATGGGGAGGTAGCTCCATTATTGGATGGCAACTATTAATTGCAAACAATACATACGCGTTCAGGTGTGAACGTCAATAGGGTCTGAAGGCAATTCTCTTTTGCTCGGATGGTGCAAAGATATTCCCAGGGTGAACCGTAAAAGCTTACAGCATTTCGCATTGCACTCACAGGAAGAGGAGCTAGTAAGAAAGAACGTGCACCAGGACACGTCGTAGGAGATGTATCTCTGAAAGATTTCATAAGGTCCTCGAGATCTCCTTCGACTCCTCACATTCTTAAGATGTTTCATAAAGCGTCTTTATGAGACGTTACTTTGAGACCGAAAGAAGTCCTAAGGTGTCGTTGAGTCTTTTGTCAAATTTACGGACGTGAACACGACTGAAAGGATGGTACAAGCTGCTTGGCGGAGCCATTCGAGACACGACTTCTGCGTTTTCTTTTCGGGTTCAATCCGCGGACGTAAACCCGTTTTCCATGGTGACACTTTTTCAGCTCTCGGTGCTCTTTGCAACTCGAGAAACATGGAGGCATTTTCAATAACGGATCGTTTTTAGACGTGGCGTTACCCTTCCGCAATCATTGATTCCGAAGGCCGGGAACAGGATTAATTATCCGACCATACTAATTATCGGGGAGAAGTTCAACGCTTTATCATCCATTGATGCTAGAGCTGATGATCATTAATATCAATGCAAATTCGTAACCGATGCACGTACGTCCGATGTACATTTTGCATTGTCTGAGCAGTAACACGAGCGCGTGCTTCAATGGTACGCTATCGCATGTAATCCCAATTGAATACAAGGATTGTAACATTTGTGAGGCGATATGCTACAACGGAATCATCGCAAATGTTCATGGTTATAGGTTCGCATTGATCGGCATGACGATCGTAGCAGTTGCACAAAAAAATATATTGCCGCAGACGAACGGACTAAAATAAGGTGCAATACTTCCATTTCACTTTTATTATGTGTTTTTGGAGACAGGCGATATTTCCATGTACCCCTGTGGTATAAAAGTAAAAGAGTAAAGCAACATACAAACGGCGGCCGTTATTTATCGACCTCTTCTTTATGTAACTTATACCCACGATAGCAACAGATTCAACCGTGCAAAATCCTGACTGCTTATTTTTTCTTTTTGGGGAGCTACCAACAGTTTTTCGATATTCCAAACCAAAGGATTTTTTTTTTTTTAAACTACGTCGGTGCTAAAATAAAATTCATTTGAATTTTTTTCAGTAATACTGTACACTAATCCTCCGGCAGTTTTATATACCCGGGAACATTCCTTAATTATCCGAAATACGGTATTAATTCTTGGAGTCCGAACAACATTTAAGCTCCGCAATTTAAAACCATTTCGGTGTATACCCTAGCCACGAATGTTCGGCATTAGCAAGTGAAATGTCCGCTTTGTAGGACCAACGTCCTGTTCGTAATCACCGGCTAAAGTTTCGGAAACTACATTCACGGAAAGTCACTTTTAAATTTCGACTTACAGTCACCTAAGTTTACCTTGCCCGGTAGTTCTTTTATTTTTTTCTTTTTTTTTCAGTATCGTGCTCCCGGCAGCTATAGAGTTATTCCGGACGATATCATGCGCGGTCTCGATACTGTCGCGCTAAAAGTTTTTCGCAATCCCGCTCAAATCCGAATGCACGCGTACAGAAAAAAAGGAAAAAAAGAAAAAACAGAGCCCGAAAAAGTGCAGTGGTTTTACGCCGTTCGTGGAACGATGCCGCTACACTTTTTCCTTCTATACGTCAAAGTCGAAAAATCGTTATCTCCACCTCTTGGACACGATAGTTACGTTTAACTTCTGATTACTGGGTAATTCAGTTTATCAGAACTTTCAACGGTGAAAGCGATCGGTGAAGGGAAAGGGCATTTCTTTCCTCGAAGTTGCCGAACATCTATCTATACGAAAAGCATCTTTTTATCAATTACGCCGCCACGTAGGAGGTAGATCCAGAATTACTTCGACGTGCTGTATTCATGGAACACGTCGGCCATTAACCACCGATATATGCGCGAGCTTTCACGGCAACATCGGAATAATAAACAAATCAATCCCCGTTCGGTAGTAGTGTTCGATGTTTGAATTACCACTGTTAACAGTTTTAACCTTAATTTTCCGGTGAAAAATATCCCTTCCTCCGTGGACAATTACGTACCGCAGGATTTGGATATGCACGTTACGTAGACGCTTTGACGTTAATGTAATCAAAATTATATATGCAGTATGTATAAAAACCGATTTAAATAAATTGCAAATTACAAGCTGCCCTTGTTTGGCATCAATCAACGGAGTCGTTATGCAAGATACAGGCATTATTTGAGCAAATTATGTACCGCGTATTATGTAACGCGCGAAATCGACCAATTTCACGTTCGACCCACAACTCCTCGAGTCGCCCTTTCCATTTACGTCTTCCCGGACAAACGATTTCCCCAGGTGCTGATGTCACTTGGGACGTCGCGTCTTTCGCCACAAAGTCCCCGCTCTGACTTGTCGAATTAATCAAAATAGTTGGTCGGTGTAATTCGCGAATCCGCCTGTCCCCATCTAACGGGCGAGATTCACCGTGCGGTTTCTTGGCTTTGGTTAGAGGAACTTCAACGCTCGTATGGCGATCGTTTTCGGAAATTAGGTATCCCCGGGAACTCCCCTAAAAATCTCAGGAGAATAATCGAAACAATCAACGGGGCATCGTCTCGCAGAAACAATCTTAGTCATATGTGCCCATAATTATGAAAGTGGTCTAAGTCAAATTTAAAAAAAAAAATGAGTTTATCAGTTATTTCACGCCATATTATTTCAAACGAAATTAATTCAATGTAATTTCGAAACAAAAAATATATGACTTAGACCACTTTCATAATTATGGGCACATATAATGCTACCTATTGGCCAACCAAGTTAGTCGTTCCTGGATTCGCAGTCCCGCGGCATTTTCGAAGGCAAGACGACGATTTGGAAAAATCGATATAATTCATCCTAACCCCCGATCCAAGCAAACGACGCCTGACATCGAATCGCTAGAATCTATTAATCCAGCCCCTGGAACCGCAGTTTCCCTCAGTTAAGGTGAAGTGAAACCCCCTTCAAATCAGTCGATTCGAATACAACACTTTTTTTTAAGGGTATTAGGCCAAATTGTCCAAAACTTTGACACATCACTCCTGATCAGCTAAGAATTGTCCTGACACATTAAAAATGTGGATCTTTCAAAAAAAATTTTTAACTCGGTCCAGACTAGAACCAAAATGGCGTCGAGCTCTCATATTTTGATCAATATACAATTATCGAAGGCTCTGATATGAGAATCGAAAGGGTCAGGACAATTTTACGACAATTTAGAGCACTCTGGTAATCGATAAACTCGCATTTGAACGGGATAAAGGCAAAAAAAGTGTTGTATGCGCTTCTTTGCTACAACGATGGGAATACAAGGTCTCGGAGTGAAAATTTAATTGACCTGGAAATCACAGGTGGCGCAGGGGGTCCCTCCGCAGTCTATTAGGGCCCAGAAGGCATGAATCCAGAGGATTTCTGGAGTTTTACTTCGATTTCTTCATAATTATTGTACGAAAACGACAGGTGGAATATGCCATTTGGTACAATACACAATATAATTCGACACAGCTGTCAATATAAAAACGAACGTCGGCAACGTAGGCATTTAGAAAAATCGTCTTTATCGACGTTGATCAAGTTCCTCGACGTGTTTCACTTCACCTTAACCCCACCACGGACCCCGATGCAACCAACTTCCTTGAGTACAGATCTGGCTGGAGAATTGTGCCCATAATTATGAAAATGGTCTAAGTCATATATTTATTGTTTCGAAATTACATTGAATTAATTTCGTTCGAAATACTATGGCGTGAAATAACTGATAAACTCATTTTTATTTTTTAATTTTGACTTAGACCACTTTCATAATTATGGGCACAATTCTTGGCTCCCGGGGCGACACCTCGGCGCCATCTAGCGGCCCCGCGGAATAAATCGAAACACTCGGTCGCGATAATTCCCGGATCCGGCGCTCTGCGGGGAGGGCTCGGGACTGGAGGGAAGAAATTTCCGCGACTGTCGCGAGCTCATTTCCGACAACCGGCAGCCAGGAGACGCGGTTCGGATCGGGCCGTACGCGGCTTTTCACTTAACGCCGTCTCCGGGAGTGGAGCTACCGAAAAGCCGAGAGAGAGAGAGAGGAAGCGGCCGCGCTTATCGGCGAGCTTTCTCCGCGGTTTCCCGAGGTTTTCCTCCGTCCGCGGGCATTCCGGGGCCGCTTCGCCTCTTCCGCGGGATATCGGGAGATCCTGGGAGGTCCGACTAGCGGCAACGACAAAGGCGGCCAAACGCCTGGGAGGAATAAATGGAAAAACGAGAGCCTGCGGAGAGAGGAGGCGCCATTTTTATCGCACCCGCGGCTTACTCGGCGACGCTTCTCGCCGAGGTAAATACTTCCGTTTCTCGGTACTCCTCTTCCTCCTCCTCCTCTTGGCCTGCCCCGAGTTCCCTCGGCCATTCATGGACTCGCTGTGGACGAGGCCGGCAGCGCTCCGCAGGCGTCGCGACGCTCATCTCCCTGGCCGCCCTGGAAATGCGTTTCCACTGCCGGAAAACGCCTTCATGGGGCACTCTAATCCTGTTTAGCAACATCTTAAAATCCTATACTTCCCCTCCCTCGCTTTTGCGTTATCAAGTGCTCTATGTTCTAGGGCAAGATTTCGATAAGCTTGATTTTTTTTTAATTGTACGGACTGAATTTTTATGAATAAATTCATGGAGCTCCTTGATACAGCCCTATGATATATTTTCATCGGAATCAATTTATTAAATGAATATTTTCTTTAAGGTGCTGCTAATTACCTTCTTCGTCTCATAATTGCAAGCTATCGAGAAAAGCTTTGGAGGTTAGTTGTATACGATTTCGGTAGTATTGTAAAAATCCTCGATAATCCCGTGAAAATTGCAATTCCACGCGTTAAGTGTCATCAGCCAAAATTGTCCTTTTGGCGAATCCTTTTTGCTCCAACGCCGAATCGAGCTTTAACCTCAACGAGCTTTTCATGAAAACCGCACTCAATAACGCTGCAACTATGTAGTCGATGTCGAACTGCTGCTGGTCCTGAAGGCAAATCATTTTTGGCATTCGGGTGTCTATTTTATCCCCACCTGCACGGATACGTGTTACGTCTATCGGTACCAGGTTTGTTCCTACCAGGATTGATATGGAAATGTTTGGCCCATTTATGCCAATACAGGAGCAGTGTTTTATCGGCTGATTCCAACAAGTTGTGGACGTCTATTATAATGCACGCGAAAGGTCCGCCACAAAACTATCTGGGCCGTTACATATAAACATAGGTGTATAGGTCCAGTTACTGAATATATTATGGCCAAAGCCTCCATAGAATGTATAATGATAAGCACACACCGCAAATCTGGCAGGTCCTGATACGGCTTACAAGCCTGGAAGGTACCGTCATAAACGTCATGGCAGAAGCTTTAATTATCGAGTTGGAAATAGTTAAAATTTCCAAAGTGCACGTTATTCGGTGGGATCGATATTCTTGTTTTTTTTTTTAATTTTTTTTTTAACGTAACATCTCTCGTTCCTCTCATCTCCCGGAAAAATGTTTTGCATTTTTGAGTACACCCCTCCGTGTTAATTAAAAATTTTTATCGGCAATAGTTAATTGCCCGTCGAGCCGTCCAGTCTTTATTTAACGCCTCGTCCTCCTAGAAAGGACTAAATAATTAAACGAAGAGCTGTTAAGAATATTTCATAACTTTCAATACCCCCTAAGACTCGGTGCGTTCAAGTTCAAGATTTAAGACGGCCAACGTTTCGAAGTTTTCCCCGAGTTCTCGGTATGACTAACGATTTCGAATCGCTTTTCTTTTTATGGCAGACTTAGAGTGCATTTTTTACTTCCGCGCATCTATTACTGTACGAACTTTTTCTAACCGCTCGAGGGATATACTCCACGGGATGCAGACTGTCCTTCCACTTAATATATCCGCATTTTTGACTTATTATCATTTCTACGTTATTCCTCCGTATATTTCATTGTGGAATTACGGGGAAAGGGATTTACCATATTCTTCTACTTTATCCTACCCAGCGAAACGATCACACCTTCTTATAATCGTCTTTTAACCTTTTTCCATTCGTCTGAATCTGCCATTTCTGTAAAATGGCGGAATGACAGAAAATGATTTCTTAAGGTGAAGTGAAACACGTCGAGGAACTTGATCAACGTCGATAAAGACGATTTTTCTAAATGCCTACGTTGTCGACGTTCGTTTTTATTTGGACAGCTGTGTCGAATTATATTGTGTATTGTACCAAATGGCATATTCCATCTGTCATTTTCGTACAATAATTATGAAGAAATCGAAGTAAAACTCCAGAAATCCTCTGGATTCATGCCTTCTGGGCCCTAATTGACTGCGGAGGGACCCCCTGCGCCATCTGTGATTTCCAGGTCAATTAAATTTTCACTCCGAGACCTCGGTTACCATCGTTTTAGCAAAAAAGCGCATACAACACTTTTTTTGCCTTTATCCCGTTCAAATGCGTGTTTATCAATTACCAGAATGTTTTAAATTGTCGTAAAATTGTCCTGACCCTTTCGATTCTCATATCAGAGCCTTCGATAATTGTATATTGATCAAAATATGAGAGCTCGACGCCATTTTGGTTCTGGTCTGGACCGAGTAAAAAAATTTGTTCGAAAGATCCAAATTTTTAATGTGTCAGGACAATTCTTAGCTGATCAGGAGTGATGTGTCAAAGTTTTTGACAGTTTGGCGTAATTCCCTTAAAAAAAAAGTGTTGTATTCGAATCGACTGATTTGAAGGATGTTTCACTTCACCTTAATCCCAGCTTTAACCGAAGTCCCTGGACCTGTCCCTGCATTTTCCGCGAAGGTTTCCCGAGGGTTATCTTTCATCCGGGAAACCAATTAACGCGAGACGAAACTCTCCAATAATTCGATCCTCCCTATCGGCAACTATGGACCCAGATTCTTAATTTCGCTTCGCCTGGTCGGAGTAAAAAAACCAAAACGAGAAGCGTTCCGAACCGAGGAATCCGATTTCTCGTCGCGGGAGGTAAAGATTTCATGTTCCTTGTAAAAGCGGATTTTATTCTTCCCTGCGTCCCCTCCTGACATTTTATCGCCGTGAATTCGACTGCCTTCGCCACTGATATCAATATCATGGATAAGGGGAACTACTCGGCAAGCCACTCACGAAGTCGGCTACCCTTTTCGACCTTTATTGTCCATTGAAATCATTATCACCTACCCCACCATTTTAACCGAAATTCCCGTATTCGTTTACAACTTTACTTCCTTCGTTGTCTATCCAAATACACTTTCCCGCATTTCCCATTATTCTCGTATTGTTTCCAATTATTCGCGGTACTCGTATTTTTCATGATATGAAATTTATTCCCAGGGGAACTTATTTGAACGAGTTGCGTGTCGTTGCACGAGAAGTAGCTTCCCCGAGTCGATTTCGAGGGAGAAGGAATATATCCTTTGAAACGTTTACACCGAGAGATGTTTGCCGATTCGAAGAAGATGACTCTTCGTTTGAGCGGTAATCGCGCGAGAGAACCGAGTTGTTCCGGTTTGCGGTTTGCGTCACATATCTCGCTCCAGTGCGGAATACCGGAGAAATTCGCCAGTTTGATCAGTTAGAGAAATTCTGTTTCATCAAACGACTCAGTTTCACATGTGATAGAGCGAGCTTCAAAGCCTAGGTTGCCGACACGAGGATACTGCAAAGAGGATTAAGGTGAAGTGAAACATCCTTCAAATCAGTCGATTCGAATACAACACTTTTTTTTTAAGGGTATTAGGCCAAACTGTCCAAAACTTTGACACAACACTCCTGATCAGCTAAGAATTGTCCTGACACATTAAAAATTTGGATCTTTCAAAAAAAATTTTTAACTCAGCCCAAATGAAAACCAAAATGGCGTCGAGCTCTCATATTTCGATCAATATACAATTATCGAAGGCTCTGATATGAGAATCGAAAGGGTCAGGACAATTTTACGACAATTTAGAACACTCTGGTAATCGATAAACTCGCATTTGAACGGGATAAAGGCAAAAAAAGTGTTGTATGCGCTTCTTTGCTAGAACGATGGTAATACGAGGTCTCGGAGTGAAAATTTAATTGACCTGGAAATCACAGATGGCGCAGGGGGTCCCTTCGCAGTCAATTAGGGCCCAGATCGATAAACTCGCATTTGAACGGGATAAAGGCAAAACTGGACTGAGTTAACAAATTTTTTAGAAAAATCAAAATTTTTCATGTGTCAGGACAATTCTTAGCTGATCAGGAGTGGTGTCAAAGTTTTGGACAGTTTGGCCTAATACCCTTAAAATAAAGTGTTCTATTCGAATCGACTGATTTGAAGGATGTTTCACTTGAACTTAATGAAGTAACGGATAAATGACGTATCGAGAAAATCTTGAGGGTCCACTTAGAGCCCTTTGTAATGCATTTTAACGTCCTTTAAATATCCACCCTGTGCCACTACATGCCGAATGGCAGCAACAAGTCTTTGCTATACGTAATGGAGAAGATGGATTCCATTCTGGGCTCCTTTGCCCTCGGAGCTGTCGGCGAAATGGATGCAAAACGAATGAAGCATGCAGAAACCAGAGTCACGGCTGCTACTCTGGAGTGAAGAGAGCCAAACGGACGAAAAAGAACGAATCAGCCGAGGTTGCGGCGCCGGAAGAGAGAGAGAAAGAGAGAGCCGTATTTCGTGCCTACTATGTGTAACTACCTCATAATCGTTAACCGCTTCAGAAGAAAAGATTTCACTTCCAAGTGGTTTTTCGAAACGTACCGTTTCCTCCGCACTCCACTCGCAGTCGTTCTCAATTTAACTCGGCATTTATATTGAAACGCGTTTGGAATTTCCAATTCATTTCAATATTCCACCGTTTAATCAGTGGCACGCTAAATGTGACAAAGCTCCTGAATATTCTTAGGGGAAAAACATGAAAATCGGTCTGGTAAATAACATGGCTTTTATAGAATTTTTTTTTTACGGAAATATAAATCCGTACTTTTCCTTCGATTTCCAATAGTATTCCCTCCGTCCCTTCGCCAACGGCGCAAACCCTTACCGAAGTTAATGAACTTTTTTACGAACTTCGGCAAAGCTCTCGAGGAAATTTTTCGATGAATCCGTTTATCTTCAAAGTGTCCTTTCATGGAACAATGAATTCTTATAAATCCTTTTTCCCTTAACACCGATAGTCCCGCTCTGAACAGTTACAAACTTCGGCCAAATTTCTGGAACGTTTTTACAAACTTTAGGAAAACTCCCGGAGATAGTTTACGATTATCTTCCCGGACGTCATTTTATATCAAACAATGAAAAGGAAACAAAGCCACCCTTACGATTCTCCCCTTCTCCTCCCCACCCAACGGAAGAGAAATCCCTTTGGAAAGATGGCGAAACACCGAGAGTAAGTGAAAAAAAAAGGGAAGAAACTACTCCGGGAGCGTTATCGCCGGTTCTTTTTATCAAACAATAAATTCCTACATTCCCGATCCCCCCTTTGTCTGGGTACCGATGACTTCCGGTCCAGAGAGATTCCCCTGGAGGGCGGGATGCTCCTCGGCGATAACGGCCGATCTGGCATGGATAACGAGCCACGTCACCGGGTGGTGCTTCGTGGCGATCCTGGCACACGTGATCGCGATCCTGCCCGCGGGACTCCTTCGGCGACCGGCTCGTGCCAGGACCTCGTAAGAACGTCGACCTCGACGTCGACTCCGACGCTGACGCCGGAAGGAGCGCGCAAGGACGCCCGGTGAATTCCTGGCCCCTGCACCCTCTACCTCTACCTCCCCATGCACTCGTGACGTCGTTGACATTTTTATTAGGGGAATGCAGACGCTCCCGGAATTTTCCCAGGGGCGTTTCCGCCCGGCAGCTCCACCTGCTTTTCTATCTGCTTGCTTAATTGGACCCGCGAGTCCTGCGAGGAGCTTCTTCACGAGGAAGGCCCGTTTCATCTCTTCAACCTTACCGTCTGCTCCACGTCCTGGAATGCCCAAAACGACGCGAAATTTACCCAAAATGGAAATTTTGCAACGACACGATTACCGAGTGTCGCTCATACTCAAAGATTACCGGCGCCTGGATTTCTGAAAAATGTACTCTGCATGATTAAATTTGGAACGATGATCGCTACTATCACTTATATCTTAGGTATTATATATATATTAATCGGTCATTTTTTCATTTTATTCGAGTATGATTATTTTGACCATTCGGTAATTTAAGTTAGGTAATGCAGTGCCGTTTTAATGATGACATCGCTATTGTTGCTTAGGCAAATTCGTTTGAATTAGTCTTACTTCTAATACTGGTAAGGTAATGGGTTTATCAGTTTATGTGTTGCGTCTGTGTACATGATACCTGTGAGACTTCTTATTGGCACCTGCTCTGTAGGAATGCAATTCGGAATTCGCCCAACGGCGCTTCAGCCCCGCGTTTAATTAATGCCGAGAATCATGTGAAGAGATTCTCTTGGAACGAGAGGCCCACTCCACCCCTTATATCTTTCCAATAACTTAAATGTCCGTTTTACTTCGCGTAATGGCGAAACTTCCTTATGAATAAATATGAAAATTCTTTTCGGGCTCAATGGGATTGCGTGACGCACTTTTCGCCGATACTGCTTAAATTCGTTCTGTATTTTCTAATGGTAATGTGTTTGAAAATTGTCTGGTATAAATGTTGTATCATGATGTCCTGATAAAGTTTCATAAATAAGATTACTATAAACCTTTCTGTTACTTATTATATAAGCCTGCGTTAAGTACCCGGGCTGTGGATTTACCGAACATAAGAGAGGGTAAACATTCTTGTAAAATTAGAAATGACTCATGTATCACGGAACTGTTACTTTTATTTACCGACAAAAGATGCTGGATCTTTAGAACCGATTTATGCGATTTATTTGTCTTTAATTGCATTATTACACAATCCTCTTCGTCCTGACACGTTGCAATGCGAAATCGTAACATCGATCGCACGTGGTACAATGAGCTCAATTGATCAATCACACAGCTCTGTGTTCATGTGTGCCGGATAAAAGGCAATCAGTGTTCACCGATTTATCTACCCGTAGAGAATCTCTCTATTCATTCGCGTCATCTCGATTTCTCCGAGCACGGATTCAAAACGGAACAACCCCTTGTAAAAGCTCGGGATTTAAAAATCCTCCAATCACGTCCATAATAGCTTTTGTTTTACATATAGGTACGTATTAACGTTCGAGGCAGTCTGCCTTTGGCAAAGGTCCCCCTGTAAATTCCCGATATATTCTTTTTTTTTTTCTTCCTACGTCTGGAACGCCGAGTTATTTAATTATTCTCAAAAGGGAAATCTGAAATATCTACTTGCCCGAATCCAACGAAATTACCCCCATTTACACATAACTAGATAAATTAAATGCATTTACTTTACGCGTGTACCAACTTGTTACTCTTTAAACAGAACTTCCGATGGATACCTGTATACTGCAATTGCCTTGAGTTTTCGAAAAGTTTTAATAACATTACTATCTCCGACATGAAAAAATATTTACGAGTCCCCGCGTTTCTAAAAAGACGGAAGGGACACATAGTCGGCTAAATAAAATGCAAGGAAAATTCTAGTAAACATCTAGCTAATTGACATCAACTAGAAATATACACGTAAATGGCGAAGAAAATTACAAGGGGATATTAGGTGTGAAAATATACCAAAACCTGTGCGCAGAAATTAATATTCTCTTGTTA
This sequence comes from Orussus abietinus, assembly GCF_000612105.2. Lineage (NCBI taxonomy): Eukaryota > Metazoa > Arthropoda > Insecta > Hymenoptera > Orussidae > Orussus > Orussus abietinus. The sequence continues at coordinate 341,632 of NW_019394962.1, read as the reverse complement.
CTGAATGAGTCATTACTGCTGCCATTTTCATAGCTCATTTCTTATCACGATCATTTCTTTCACTTTCACAAAATTAATCAATTCCCGATCACCAAGTCAAAACTGTGGATTATTGGAATTTAAGTAGTTCCAGTTCCCGTAACCAACTCGAATAATATTTCATATTCCAATAATATTCGTTGCACTCCAGTTTGCATATTCACGATCGGCGATCGATCTTCGGCGAGAGGTTTTTTCGAGAAAAGTAGCCGATAAATTTTTCTCTTCCAGGGCCTGTGTGCTCCGAGCTCAAACGATCGACCCTTCAAAAGCGAGACGTTGTAAATAAAGTAGACATAATTATGTTTTCATTAGGGGGGAAGATCATGAATAGAAATTGCGTCGTTATATCCCGAGAAGGCAAGACGATCAGATCGAGTGGCCTCCTTGGATCGGACATTCTCCCGTAAATGCGTTATTCTGGCCAATGAAAGAATGGATAAAAAATGAGCCGCGAGTGAATAACTAAGAAAAGAACTTCAGTGAGGTCGACTTTATTCGGTTGCATCCCGGGAGGGTGTAATTTGTAGTCGACTGATTACTACCTTTGCATCTATCGTTTAAAAAATGAAAAGTCGCCCGCGAATCAAATCACGTATCGCCGATACTTAGAGCAAGCCCCTTAAGGTGAAGTGAAACACGTCGAGGAACTTGAACAACGTCGATAAAAACGATTTTTCTAAATGCCTACGTAGCCGACGTTGGTTTTTATATTGACAGCTGTGTCGAATTATATTGTGTATTGTACCAAATGGCATATTCCACCTGTCGTTTTCGTACAATAATTATGAAGAAATCGAAGTAAAACTCCAGAAATCCTCTGGATTCATGCCTTCTGGGCCCTAATTGACTGCGGAGGGACCCCCTGCGCCATCTGTGATTTCCAGGTCAATTAAATTTTCACTCCGAGACCTCGTATTACCATCGTTCTAGCAAAAAAGCGCATACAACACTTTTTTTGCCTTTATCCCGTTCAAATGCGAGTTTATCGATTACCAGAGTGTTCTAAATTGTCGTAAAATTGTCCAGACCCTTTCGATTCTCATATCAGAGCCTTCGATAATTGTATATTGATCAAAATATGAGAGCTCGACGCCATTTTGGTTTTGGTCTGGACCGAGTTAAAAAATTTGTTTGAAAGATCCAAATTTTTCATGTGTCAGGACAATTCTTAGCTGATTAGGAGTGATGTGTCAAAGTTTTGGACAATTTGGCCTAATACCCTTAAAAAAAAGTGTTGTATTCGAATCGACTGATTTGAAGGATGTTTCACTTCACCTTAATTCCACAAATGGGCGAAACAGAATTAAACCGACGGCATTAAACTGGGGCATAATAGTGGTATTTCAGGGAAATTCCGCGAAGTCATCTACGTCGACGTTCCCTCGTTAGTAGTACTTCGATTAAACCTGAGTCTCCGTACACAGATTTATGGGGAAATGTAGAGTGCGCCTGGTATAAGCGTAGCCAGCGGATTTCTACATCTACTTGTTATTACGTGGTCAGGCAATTTGGATTTGGCAACAAGGATGATCGTGATTCTCTTACCGTGAGTGACCGAAATTGGAGAATGTCGACTTGCACCGGTGAATGTCAACAGATACCAAATACGTCGGTGAAAGATCGAATATTTCATTACATTGTTGTACATTCGGACCCTCTCCAGTGTGTGTCAACATCACACATCGGTGAATGTCAACATTTACCGGTGTAAGTCAAAAATAAGGGTATTCAGCAAATTTTTCGGACATACACGAAGCGACTATGTGAATGTTGACATTCACCGGTGGAAGTCGATATTCTCCAGATTTCGGTGTTTCACCGTAACATCGATATTACGTCGTAACAAGTGCCCCGAATTATGCTGACTCCAATGGGCAGATTTACGATCGAATCTAAATCGACTTATCTCCGGAACTTGATTTGTGAACTTGGAGAGCTTTCCTCATACGTCGTGAATGTATTTACCCGGTGCGCGATCCGTCGTTTAGGGATTCCACGGGAGTGCGTGTTTCGTGCTGTTGGTAATACGACTGATATGTTGAGTGCAAGCTGCATTTAGGTCGAGTTTATATTCTCTCGAATGTCCGTTGAAAGCACACCGTCGGTTGTGAACGAGGGCAAAGCTCGGCCATCGATTTCGTAAACGTTCTCGACATCGACGGCGTCGGTGGGAAGTAAAATGCCGCCCGTGTTCCCCCAATCAGATCAGACCTTTTCCTGGGAAAAAGAGAGAAAGGGACATCAAAGGATCGAGTGTCCTGTGCCGGCTAAAAGTCTCCTGTACAAGGCTTATTACAATTGCAAGCCTCTTCGCCGCGGTTACGGCGACGATCATTCGGATCCTGTAAACTGACTTTCCATAAATTTTCCCGGAGTCCCGCCTGCTCCAAATTTACGGCCGATTTAAATTTCAAACTGACCAAATTAGAAACCGAGTACTGCGCTAAATCGGGAATTAAGTGGAATTTAAATTTACGAGAAAGCTCCTAATCATCCCCTGTCGCTCCATTTGAAATCTGAGGATCCTTGTATACGTAGTCGGCTCTCGCACGAAGAACTCTCCCCTGTATAAATAATGTACCCAGAGTGTACAGAGCTGACGCCACGTAATTAAGAGTTTAGTGACACTTTCGAACGCATCTGCATAAACAGAATTCTGCGTGGAAAGCAAAATCCACCCGAGGAAAATTCTAAGTTTTACTGGCGCACCCTGCTCGACGTCTGAATAGCGAAGAACTTTTTATATTCCTCGAGGGTTAAATTATAAAAAGTATAAGCCGATCTGGTAATTATTGAAGCGGCAAGGGAAGCTCTTAAAACATCCCCTCGAAAACCAGGTTTACCTAATTCTGGTAAAAACTGAAAGGGGGTGACATTGATGGATTTTATATGTTTTTGAAATATTTTGCCCAGAATAGGTCGGAACATGGCCGAGACTGGGAAGAATTACGGATTACGGACCAAGGAAACATTTTAAACTGCCATTTAAAAATGATTGTTAATTTAATCAAACTTTACGGTCGCGGATGACATTGTCACTCATTCCGTAGTATAACGTGTCACTCATGCCGAAATGCAACGTGTCATTTTTGAGGCGACTCGATGAGAAATTCCCTCTCCGATGATGGATTGAAACCTGCGCTTTCCCAATTTTTTTTTTTTTTTTTCTCTAGTACTAATGGAAGCGTAACGAACGTTGTCACCGAGGCATTTAATATTCGCTCTGGATGTCCAGTTGCAATTTTGCTAAATCCAGGAATTCTGTGCAAAATTTGCAGAAACGTTATGTCATTGCGATCTGACAAGAGCGACATCGGAAGAGCCGAGCTCGTCCCTCTCATTCGTTCCCTTAAAGTGATATAAAAAAGTCAGCCTATAAATAAATATATATATGTAAAGTCAAATCGTCGGTGAAAGTATTCCCCGAAATGGACGTACCGATTCATTTCAAATTTCACCACGTGAATACGGAGGCTCTACAGTAGGTCCTGCCACTCATGAAATTTCGTTTTTCATAAAAAATTGATTTACTTATCACGGACTAGAACCAACATTTAAATCTATTAATTTTTTAATTTAAAAAATTGTTACTTATTCTTCTCTGATTATTTTACTCCATTAATTTATCTATTCTATTATATTTTATTTTCAATTTATCGACCTCGATTCAATTTCTCAGTCGATTCGAATACAACACTTTTTTTTAAGGGTATTAGGCCAAACTGTCCAAAACTTTGACACATCACTCCTGATCAGCTAAGAATTGTCCTGACACATTAAAAATTTGGATTTTTGAAAAAAATTTTTTAACTCAGCCCAGATGAGAACCAAAATGGCGTCGAGCTCTCATATTTCGATCAATATACAATTATCGAAGGCTCTGATATGAGAATCGAAAGGGCCAGGACAATTTTACGACAATTTGGAACACTCTGGTAATCGATAAACTCGCATTTGAACGGGATAAGGGCAAAAAAAGTGTTGTATGCGCTTTTTGGTAAAACGATGGTAACACGAGGTCTCGGAGTGAAAATTTAATTGACCTGGAAATCACAGATGGCGCAGGGGGTCCTTCCGCAGTCAATTAGGGCCCAGATGGCATGAATCCAGAGGATTTCTGGAGTTTTACTTCGATTTCTTCATAATTATTGTACGAAAACGACAGGTGGAATATGCCATTTGATACAATATCCAATATAATTCGATACAGCTGTCAATATAAAAACCAACGTCGGCAACGTAGTCATTTAGAGAAATCGTCTTTATCGACGTTGATCAAGTTCCTCGACGCGTTTCACTTCACCTTAACACGACAGTCAACGCACGAAAGGGCTCACAATATTCCAGCTAACTTGAATCAGACTTTTCTAGACAGCATATCGATCCCGTTCCCTCCCTTGCCGATCAAAGCACCTCGCACTTCAAGCCGGAAAGGGCACCGGGTAAGTCAGGACCTCCGGTTTAAAGGACCGGAGTGCAGAGAATCCGACGACGGAGGCCCAGCCTCTCTGCAACAATACATCGTTACTGCTGTCGCGGGAAGTCGGGTCTACTTCGGCAGTTGATTTCGTAAAAAGTTTCCCCCGGTACGCCGGGAATTCGGTGGAGCATCTCGTTACCAAGGATTCTCCGGAGTTTTAAGGGTTTTCCCTTTTCCCTTTTTCCCTCTTAGCTGGCCCCATGGCTCGAGTTTCACGCCGGGCGCATCGTTTGCATGCACGGTAGGTGCATAAGGGATTTGCTAGAACGTTTGCCCCGCGACTTTGGCGAAGGTGAGCAATTTGGTAGGGGGAAAAAACGAGCTGCGGATGAACCCAGGACGAGAGGTTAGGCCGGGATGGGAGGATTAATAAAATTTCGATCGGGCGTACCACACGAGACTCGTCCCATGTGTGGGGTGCAAGATGGCGGTCGGAAACGAGGAATTCGACCCAGGGGGAGGAAATCTACCGGGCCGGTTCAAATGAAACCTATAATTCTCTCCGGATTGGCCGTTCATTGCCTCTACGGTGCGAGGATCTATAATGGGCTTCTTCTATGATTTCTTTTTTATGTCTCTCTTAGACGCAGTACAAGAAAAAAGCTCGAAGATCGCGGGACGATGACGGATAAATTGAGGTTTCATTGAAGATAGGCTTTTGTTTCCTTGACCTCTCCTTTAGGCGATGCACGGTGAGGGAAGAATGAAGGATAAAAAAACGGAGACAACAACTAGGTACCTGGATTTTCCTTGCGGATAAATAAGCGCTAAAACCTACTTAAATTAAATTTTTGTCAATTAATTTCCAAAAGCGATGACTGCTCACGACGCGAGATTATCAAGAAAGTGAGTTGCACCTTGTTTCTCGAAGTACAAGGAGCAGAGTGAGACATTGATACGTACATTTCAAGAACGAATTAATTTATATAGTATCTAAAGTATAAAACAATACAAGCACGTGTCATGCAACGAATTGTGACCATATGTGCCCATAATTATGAAAGTGGTCTAAGTCATATATTTTTTGTTTCGAAATTACATTGAATTAATTTCGTTTGAAATAATATGGCGTGAAATAACTGATAAACTCATTTTTTTTTTTAAATTTGACTTAGACCACTTTCATAATTATGGACACATATACACCTAAAGGCAAAAGAGATTAAGATTTATGCCTTTCGTAGAAACGGTATGGGAAAAATCACGGCTAGTCTTCCCGTGAATCGTCTTTATTTGACATTAATGAATTACAAGATTTCGGTTGGGAAGGAGACGACAAAAAAGAATCCGCGAAGCGCAGAATCTCATTATGTACCTTCGGCATGTTCTTTTTCCGGCCCGAGTGGAGAGACGAGCCGACGATGGTTTGAAGAAGAGTTTTTCGGCGAGTTGGCTAACACCTTTGCATTAATTAGGTCGTAATTTTGAAAGTGGAAAGTTCCACTCGGTGCATCCTTGAGAGGACCGAAAAAGGGTGCGCACGTAAGGATCTTCGTAGTAGTGAGAAAGGAATGGGTATGCCCGCGCACTTACGGTACAACCGTCTGTTTCTGCCAGCTGGTTTTACAAGTGGAGTCTAGCCCCCGTGTAAATTGCGCCGACTGCGATGAAGGTTTTCACCCTGAATTCCTCCTCGGAATAACGACTTCATCCCTTCCTTTAAAACCCAGCAAACCTGTGTCGCAACACCCCCGGATTGCCCCGTTACATGAAGATAGGAATTTCACGTTACGAGAGAATTCCACCCTGTAACTCGGAAAGATAAGTGGTAACTATTCCCTGCGGTAAGATCAGGAAATAAATTATTAAGGTGAAGTGAAACCCCTTTCAGATCAGTCGATTTGAATACAACACTTTTTTTTAAGGGTATTAGACCAAATTGTCCGAAACTTTGACACGCCACTCCTGATCATCTAAGAATTGTCCTGACACATTTAAAATTTGGATTTTTGGAAAAAATTTCTTAACTCAGCCCAGCCCAGAACCAACATGGCGTCGAACTCTCATATTTCGATCAATATACAATTATCGAAGGCTCTGATATGAGAATCGAAAGGGTCAGGACAATTTTACGACAATTTAGAACACTCTGGTAATCGATAAACTCGCATTTGAACGGGATAAAGGCAAAAAAAGTGTTGTATGCGGTTCTATGCCAAAACGATGGGAATACGAGGTCTCGGAGTGAAAATTTAATTGACCTGGAAATCACAGATGGCGCAGGAGGTCCCTCTGCAGTCAATTAGGGCCCCAGAAAGCATGAATTCAGAGGATTTCTTGATATTAATTGTCCGAAAACGACAGGTGGAGTATGCCATTTGATACAATATCCAATATAATTCGACACAGCTGTCAATATAAAAACGAACGTCGGCAACGTGGGCATTTAGAAAAATCTTCTTTATCGACGTCGATCAAGTTCCTCGACGTGTTTCACTTCACCTTAATCACGGACTGAAATCATTTACCGAGTTATAGTGCCTGTCCACGACACCGTCAACAATTGAACGGGAAGTTCGGCAGAAATGTTTATAACTGGACTTATTTTCTATTTCCGTTTCCACGCCGTTCGAGTGGTTCTAAAAGCAGCTACGAGTTGTGTGTACGCCGCCTTGCGCATGAATGAGTAATGGCAAAATGGTCGGCGTGTCAAGGATCGATTCGGCCTCTTAAAAGCATTTTTCCGGCAGAATGGTCGACCACGAATTCCCGAAGCGGACCTTTTCGTGCCCCTGCAAAGTTTCATTGAAATCGAGAGGCTCGGGTATACGAGACTCCTTTGTGAAGGGCTCAATGGCCGACGCAACTTGATACAGGTACTTAGGTGTCGAATGTACCCCGTGCCGGTAAGTTGGAATTCGTTATTGCCGAGCAATGCGCCGGTAGGTGCTTCACTTCAATCATCGTAAAGAGGTCCGTAAAAGTACTTGCCAGCCCGTCTAAAGACCGCTCCTTGAGCTGCCGTACAATTGTTATTTCGGAACTTCAAATGAACCGCATTGTGTGATCCGAGTACAGGGACGAGAAATGCGCCCGGCAACCGATATCACCTCATTACGTTGCCCTTATCTCTAGGGAATCTCTAGAAACCCCCACTAAATATGTAAGCCGGCTAATGATCAATTATTTCTCTTCAATGTCCAAATGCACCAGGTTATAAACAATCGTTCCTAGCGAACAGGGTGTACAATGCTGCCCAACATTTACCCCTTACTTCAAAATGGATAATCCGAGAAATTTTTATTCCGAAATGGGATATCGCGTAATTCCTTCCTTTTTGATTTTCGCACTTGAGAAAGATGCACGTGCCCAGCCGTAATTATCTTTCGCAATTAATATGAATTCTACGAGTTAAGAAGGTTAGTGGATTAATGCAGTTCTCACGCCATTTGATTACCCCACCGTTTTGACGTAATTAGGTTTGCGACGCCGGAGCGGCCCAGCAAACGACGAAATAAAATGTACTCCTCAATGTTTCAGACAGGGTACTGATTGCTCGGTGAACTCAGACCGCGATAACCCCACTCAATCCCAAAGTTGCAGAGTTTGTTCATCCAGGGACGAAAGTGCGTTCAACGCGAACCGGCTTGCTCGTCCTGTTAGCGGTAACGTTGTAAAGCGATAGGAGTGCATTAAATGCAGGTGCAACGAAACAAAGTATCTGGGACTTCCGGGAAATTAACGCTTCCGCTCGGCTCGGTCTCGTTGCACGCGCGAGGTAATGCGCACTCGAGGAACAAACGAGGAAATTCTGTAAGACGCGAAATTGCGACCAAAAGTTTGTCGCACTTCAGAGTCGAAAATATCTCGGATGAGACTGTTCAACACTTTGTCAAAACAAGGAAAAGGCGCCGAGAAAAAGATCTATTTAAGGTGATGCGAAACACGTCGAGGAACTTGATCAACGTCGATAAAGACGATTTTTCTAAATGCCTACGTTGCCGACGTTGGTTTTCATATTGACAGCTGTGTCGAATTATATTGTGTATTGTACCAAATGGCATATTCCACCTGTCGTTTTCGTACAATAATTATGAAGAAATCGAAGTAAAACTCCAGAAATCCTCTGGATTCATGCCTTCTGGGCCCTAATTGACTGCGGAGGGACCCCCTGCGCCATCTGTGATTTCCAGGTCAATTAAATTTTCACTCCGAGACCTCGTATTACCATCGTTTTAGCAAAGAAGCGCATACAACACTTTTTTTGCCTTTATCCCGTTCAAATGCGAGTTTATCGATTACCAGAGTGTTCTAAATTGTCGTAAAATTGTCCTGACCCTTTCGATTCTCATATCAGAGCCTTCGATAATTGTATATTGATCAAAATATGAGCGCTCGACGCCATTTTGGTTCTGGCCTGGACCGAGTTAAAAAATTTCTTTGAAAGATCCAAATTTTTAATGTGTCAGGACAATTCTTAGCTGGTCAGGAGTGATGTGTCAAAGTTTTGAACAGTTTGGCCTAATACCCTTAAAAAAAAGTGTTGTATTCGAATCGACTGATTTGAAGGATGTTTCACTTCACCTTAATCGTTGCAATACGCTAATTGACGTGCCGAGGCAAAATCCATTGACTGGTTACATTTTGCCATGCAATTACGGAAGCTTATAAGCTGTCGTTCAGCTTGCTGGACTTCAAGGGCGGCAATTTCCCGGTGAAAATCCTACATTTTGTTGCAAACAACAGAAAATATATGTACACTCCAGAGTGCGAAATTGTTGCTGGATTGCGCCATGCAGTATTGATTTGCAATAGCATTACTGTACATTGTCCCGGCTGTCTATATCTGATTTAACACCTTTTCGCATTACTCGTAGACGTTCTTCTTCGCGTTCAAATAAGAGGTGTTATCAAGGGCATTATTATTTATAACAACGGCGTCTCACAACAGAGGCGGACTTCCAAGACTTTCGGGACTTATAGATTGAGTAAAGACTTTTAAGACTCCAAGATTTTCAGGGCTTACAAAACTTCGCACAGCTTGCGGATAGAAACGTGGTACAAGTATTCGAAGTTATTCAAGCTTCGCCAGAATGAATCCCCCTCGAGACCATTTAATTGCCAAGATCCATCGGAGCGAGGCGGAAGCTTTCGCAAAATTCACGTTTAAATCTCACGCTCAATGGCGAACGCATAAGTATTAATATAAATGGCAAAAGTTATCTGGAATTAGCTCTAGGAATAATATAAAAAAATGTTTCCATCGGATAAAAAATTACAAAACGTCACTTAATAACACTTGACACCACGTAGCTTCAACTACAAACCCATTGGTACCTTAAGATGAAGTGAAACGCCCTTCAAATCAGTCGATTTGAATACAACACTTTTTTTTAAGGATATTAGACCAAATTGTCCGAAACTTTGACACATCACTCCTGATCAGCTAAGAATTGTCCTGACACATTAAAAATTTGGATCTTTCAAAGAAATTTTTTACCGCGCAATTTTTATGGCGCAAGGGGTCCCCCCGCAGTCAATTAGGGCCCAGAAGGCATGAATCCAGAGGATTTCTGGAGTTTTACTTCGATTTCTTCATAATTATTGTACGAAAACGACAGGTGGAATATGCCATTTGGTGCAATACCCAATACAATTCGACACAGCTGTCAATATAAAAACCAACGTCGGCAACGTAAGCATTTAGAAAAATCTTCTTTATCGACGTCGATCAAGTTCCTCGACGTGTTTCACTTCACCTCAATCAATATCAATTGATCGGTAACTATTCTTTCCAATCGGCAATTTCTTATTACTCGTATTTACTGACGAAATTAGTAACGATTATGCGTGCTGATAATAGTTAACATTATTACGACTAATGACAATATGCCACGCTCGATACCAATTCACGATAACAATGCGACTCGCCGGAGTCGTTGAAAAATCCCGCCTTATCGCGGGTTTTCCCACGTGGAAGCATTCGCATTCAATGACCCCGGAATAACGCGCAATAGCAACGTCATTGAATTTTCTGAAGCTGTATGCAGCGGCAAGAATCCAGACGCAAGGAAACATCGCGCTCGGCATTTCCGCGCGGGTAGTCGGACGATGCTCGCACAGTGCACATGCATTGCAGGTGCACCTTGGGAAGAAACGCGCATTTGTGCAGCGAGCGAGGGAGCTCTCTCTAAGCGGCGTCGAATTGCAGCTGCGAGGATTTGACTTGTCACGTTTTAAAGGCAGGAATCCCCCGTTGCAGGTGCGGATCGCGGACGAGCGGGCGCATTTCTTTAAACGCGAGCACAAAGCGATCGCGACCACTTCCGGTTCACTGTACACTTTACGTACGAGTTAACTGGATTTATGCACAACCGGGTTTCCGGCTGACGAGCGTGCTCGATATAAACGAGACTCGAATTTTGAGATAAGCCGATGCGCCCGTTGCCTCGCGATAAACGGCAACCAGGAAGGGAATTTCACTCGAGGCTTAACAAGGAATAACTGGTCGATTTTTAACGAGGGCCGAAGGGAGAAAAAGGAGGTGAAAAAGCCCAGGGAAATCCGCGCGAAGCGGTCGCACCTGCGGGAAGGCCCGAATTTTCCCGACCCCCGAAGAGCGCTAACCTTGTTACGCGAATGAGCACCGAGGCTCGCAGCTGCGACGTGGAATAACGATGCGAGCGAAAGTCTCGGCGGAAATGAGCGCTTGCTGAACTGCAGCTGCAACGGTCCCACCAGACCCGCTCGAGGGGCTTGACAAGCAGTTGCGGGCGTAGGGAGCAAAAATTAGAAAAAAATAAAATATATTGCAAACCGACGAATTTTTTTAAGGGCAGGTGAGAACGCGGTTCCCCGCACGAGACGAGAATCATTTTTACGCGGCCGATTTAACGTGCACGGCAGTGCAACGACTTTCTGCCGTCTAAGGATTACATTTTTTTTTTTCTGGTAATATTCCAGAATTTTAATAAGTAAACCAGGAATAATGAGGTAGACATCAAAATTGACTCTCTCGTTATTCCCCGGAGGAGTATCTGTCGGACGTGACCTAGGGTGAATTTTACGGTCCATCTTAATGCGTAATTTCTCTCTCCCTAATTCCGCGACAGAAATGGACGCGCGCTCCTCTGATTGCAAGGTATAGTAACGATACAAAGGAACAATGGTCTGAATGGTGCGCCGTGATGAGTATGTCCCTAACTGCAGTTGCAACGGGGAGGACCGTAGCTGACCGAGGAGGACTTGCCAAACAGTTGGGACAGATTCTCCCTCCCAAAAACTGTCGCTTGGTATTGTCGACTGAAATGTCACTTGGAAACACAAAAGTCCAGAATCGCTAAAACAATTGCAGGATAATGATTACTATTCCACTAAGAATTATCATTTTCAATTATACCGTACGTTGGAATCTTCTTTCCGTTATAAAATAATTCCCAGTCCTGTATGGATAAAGCCACAAGCGTTTATACCCGCCTATCAATTTTTTAAAGCAATGTATCGCAATTTTTTTCGTCAAAAGGATTACGTGAAAATCCTGAAAACAGGTGGCATTGCAAAATAATGCCGTGAAAAATTCAACCACCGTCCAGTTCGCCGGGCCACTGATAAACCGCGAAATTCGCGAGAACGCTTCTCTCCACGGTTTGCCAAGCATAGATTATCAGCCACCGATAATTCACTATTCATAATTGTGTCGTAATAACGCGATAACCGGTATGTGCCATTCTGCGGTAAGGGATAAACGCACCGAAATTCATACCGCTGATATTTGAAGCGTTTAGTCAACGAAACGTTGTATCCGACCTTTCTCCCAAACCACATGGATTTCACCGAATATATATGTTGCAAAACATTTGCAATATTGGGCCGAGCTGTACAAAACGGTAATTTATTTCATCACGAAACTCGGCATTACCCGACGACCCCTAAATATAACCGCGCATATTTATTCCACAAATATAACCAACGTTATCTATTAATTTTAATTGGATTCTGTTAACAAAACATGTTCATCGCGAACGGCATACTTCAAAGGTACTTTCGCATTAAAAGTCAATCTTTCGAAAATGCATAAAACCTGCGTTAAAATAATGTTGGAACATTGTTAACGTGGTCCGAGTTCGAGTCACCCCGGACCCCGGTCTGCCGTGGAGACAAAGAAGAAATATAAATGCAAATTCGTCGCAGCCGCAATCCAGGGCGCAATAGAGTGTAGCTAACAAACACAGAATTCCGGGGAGATTCCCTAAAGATTCGTTTCCCTGAGCCGGTCTGCAGGTGCAGGGTGGAGTTGCGGGGCACGCGACGAAGTGCAACGAGGATCCGTCGAGTCTTACAAGGAATGTACCTGAGGTGTCCCCCTCCGATTTTGTTCATTTTTAAATATGTTATAGAGGACTAAAATCTAAAGGACCCGTGTTTTTTTTTATCGGCGGATAAACACTTTTAGGGGGTGAAATCAGGCTTCAAGGTTGGCCGTGCAAGGGGGTGAGTTGGCTGTTTCATATACAAGCACTCGACCGATTTTCATGAAACAACCGTCAAAATGTAGGGAATGAAGGATTATGAAACGTGCATTTGGAATTTTTCGAAAAAATTCATTTTTAAGGGGTAAGCCACCCCTTTGAATACTTCATTTACCCCTTACGCGAGCAGTCATTTTTCTATCCAAATGAGACTTTTTTTGTATTGTTCTGGTCAATAAATTAACCAAGTTTCATATGGATAGAGCAATTACTGCTCGCGTAAGGGGTAATAGAAATATTCAAAGGGGTGGGTCACCCCTTAAAAATGAATTTTTTTGAAAAATTCTAAATGCATGATTCATAATTCTTCATTCCCTACATTTTGACGGCTGTTTCATGAAAATCGGTCGAGTGTTTCTATATGAAACAGCTAACTCACCCCCTTGCACGGCCAACCTTGAAGCCTGATTTTACCCCCTAAAAATGTTTATCCGCCGATAAAAAAAAACACGGGTCCCTTAGATTTTAGTCCTCTATAACATATTTAAAAATGAACAAAATCGGAGGGGGACACCTCAGGTACCTTCCTTGTTAGTTGCACCTAGAGGATCTCCGGTGCCCCGGACCAGGGATCGAATTCCCGCAGCCTCTTCCGCGAGTCTTTCTCATCTCTCCTCGGAATGGGGGAAAGCCCGCGGAAATCCGAGGGAAACGCCAGCCGATAGCAGCACTTGCAGCTGCATCGACCCCGCGATAGCGTCCGAGGATACGTGACACCATCGTACGTGAAACAATCGGGCCAACGATCAGCAGCCATCACCGATATTCGCCGAGAGAGTCGTCCTTCTTTTTCCACCGTTTCCATTCTTTTCCTCCATTCCCGTCATTCCGGTTTGTCCTCCACTTTGTCTTTCTCTCTGCGCCCGGCATTTCGCGCACTCCTTTCCTCCCTAGCCGTCGAGGACGACGTCCCTCCGAGGTCCCAACTTTTTTACGGCCACTTCGTTCCGGGCAGTTTCGAAAAATGTATTCAGAGAAAATGCCAGAAGACGAGTTTACTGGCCGATATCCTGGGAATCGTAGACGATTCGCGTTTACACGGCTCTCCTGGTATATTGCGCGATTCCCTCGGTTAGCGTGATAATTTCTCCAGTGATAACGTCGGCCCGTCTCGCTTACGACTGCCCTAAACCAAACGAACGGCGCCTGGATTTCGGATTGGATTTATTTCCCGGAGAGTCTCGTCGCACCTGGTGGACGGAGCCAAGACGAAGCTAGACGGGTCCGATAGTAATTATTCATCGTAGGATTAATTCCATCCGGTCCAGGGTTCCCCGTGGACAACCGCCCCCGAACTCGTGCTGCGGTGGGTCTCGCCCCCGCGGCCCTTTAAATACCCGCAAGAAGAATGTAATTATCGGATGCACAGCTGTCCAGGGTGTAAGTAGACGATCCATCTCTGTTTCCACTTGCCCGAATGTTTTCCATTTCCCTGGCTTTTTTCTTTCCCCCGCGGCGGATCTCCGAGGGCGTTCAGCGAGGGGATGATTTATCGGGCGGCCGCGGCCCCCTCGCCGCCCCTGGGACTTCGAGCAATTTACCTCGAGTCCCACTTGACAAAAACTTTAATGTGCACAGTCAAGAACGCCGCTGCGCGAAATAAAGGGCTCCTCGAAGTTAAGCGAAGGGGCAGGTGCGCTTCCGCGGGGTAGGGGGAAGGAAACCCGGTCCCATCCCCCGGGTAACCATATATCGGATATTCCACTCGCATCCCCGAACGGTTATCCGACTCGTTGAGCCAGTTACACACAGGGCAAATGTGCGTGCACGTTCCTCCGATGAGGAGGAATCGATGCGTGCGCGGTACCCGTCGAGGAGGTGGTCGCACTATTTTTAAAATTAACCCCGGGGAAATTTTATGTTGACCGCGATTTTCCGGAAGTAATATCATCCTCAAATGTTTGCCGAGGAAAAAACAAACAAGAATGGCTGCCATCACGTGGATAAAGGTTAATCCGTTGCGTTCCGATAGGCGGGAAAGTATGACTTCGTTAAGGGATGAAGTAATCCCTGTTACGTAAAATTCATTACACACACGATGCATCTCCTTTAAGGTGAAGTGAAACATCCTTCAAATCAGTCGATTCGAATTCAACACTTTTTTTTAAGGGTATTAGGCCAAACTGTCCAAAACTTTGACACATCACTCCTGATCAGCTAAGAATTGTCCTGACACATTAAAAATTTAGATCTTTCAAAAAAATTGTTTAACTCGGTCCAGACCAGAATCAAAATGGCGTCGAGCTCTCATATTTTGATCAATATACAATTATCGAAGGCTCTGATATGAGAATCGAAAGGGTCAGGACAATTTTACGACCATTTAGAACACGCTGGTCATCGATAAACTCGCATTTGAACGGGATAAGGGCAAAAAAAGTGTTGTATGCGCTTCTTTGCTCAAACAATGGTAATACGAGGTCTCGAAGTGAAAATTTAATTGACCTGGAAATCACAAATGGCGCAGGGGGTCCCTCCGCAGTCAATTAGGGCCCAGAAGGCATGAATCCAGAGGATTTCTGGAGTTTTACTTCGATTTCTTCATAATTATTGTACGTAAACGACAGGTGGAATATGCCATTTGGTACAATACACAATATAATTCGACACCGCTGTCAATATAAAAACCAACATCGGCAACGTAGGCATTTAGAAAAATCGTCTTTATCGACGTTGATCAAGTTCCTCGACGTGTTTCACTTCACCTTAAAGCCGTAAAATTGTTTCTCCTAGCTCTTAGCGGTCTAATGCTCGCCTTGGATGTTTTTTCAAGTAACACTTGTTCGTTATTCGGCTACCTATGTCATTTGGTTTTGACAGCCACTTCTGTTCACCGGTGGAACTAACCATGTACCGCGATTACAAGGTGTACATAGTCGGTATTACCGCTGAGCGACACGAAAAGCTGCACGAGCTCGGACGAAAGGGTTGATCAGTGGTACCCTCGACAATAAGAGAGCAAGGGTGGCTTCGTCTGCTCCGGATAACCATGTATTGGATATTCCACTCGCATCCTTCAGCGGTTATTCGACTCGTTGAGCCAGTTATACATGGCGCGGGTATATACCGGAGAAGATGCTCCCGATGAGGAAGAATCGATGCATTCGGGAGGTCTGCCGGGGAAATCAGCAACGGTGCTGGACCTGGACTCGAATTCAGAAGCATTTACCTTTCGAGAAGTCAAAATGACAACTGGCGTCCTGGGAGTTATCTCGATTCGTAGGTCCGAAAGCTTTTACCTAACGAGAAATTGTCCTGCTGGATGAAAAATACATTTATGTAACCTAAACATGGTTTACATGTTTTTTTCACGATTATCTTCGTATCGAAAATTGGCCCTTCGGCGAGGCAGGATTGTGATCGTTGCTGAAATTCGGAATTCAAACTTCGAAAAGAAATACCGAAAAAACCATAGCATTAACTTTAACCATTTTTGTATCGTAAATTAATCATTTCATCCAAGGAGTTTGTATACACAATTATTTTTTCCTAAGCCTTCTAATTATTAAAATCTGTATGTAGTACACCTATCTCTACGAAACCCGTCAAATTGACGGACTAGCTAATTTCATAAACAATCCATACATATTTGCTTCGTTGCAGTGAGTTTAAGGCGAAGATGAGAGTGAAAGTGTGCATTGAAAGTGGAGAGATAGAAGGATCTTCGGATAGCGAAGAGGAAAACTTCTCGAAAGGGTGTCGTAGCAAGAAAAGGATGCGCACTCTTTCTAGTTCCGACTCCGAGGATGAGAGGAAGAGCATTCCAATAATTTCCGTGATAATTTTTAAAAAAGGACTTTTTACTTATTAATCATTTATTTAAACGCAAAGCCTAGTGTTGTTTAATTCAGACTTAATTTGAATGAATGGATTTTTTAAAGAAAATCCGTGTTTTCGTTTGCCCGTCAATTTGACGGGTGCTCGTAGAAACAGGTATATAAAAAACGCCCGTAAACCTAGCGTTAATCGAGATGTAGGTACAGCACGGATACAATATTTCCATGATAAATAATTTAATATACGTTCCTTATCATACCCAGCATTTACATTTATCATAGCTATCGGAAGCACATCGCTGACGCACCGATTCTCTATCAGCGGCATATTCAGCGTGAAAAGTTTCCCTTAGAAAAAATACTCCCCTGGAATTAAGGGGATAAGATCGCAATATTTCATCTCCTCTGGATGAAAGGGTGCGCGGGGTTAAAAGATAAGGTGGAGTAAGGTGCACTCTTCCTAGGACGAGAGGCAGGGTAACCATACATCGGATATTCGGCTCGCATCGCGAACGGTTTTCCGACTCGTCGAGTCGGTTACACGTGACAAGGATGTACAGGTGCACAGGGTAAGACGCATTCCCCTACATGGCGGAATCCCCGCATATATCAATTAAAATTTCCCAAGTATAGGTTCGAGCCCCGATCGATGCCTCATACATAAAGAGGTGAACGCAGCATCCCCTGGGGCCGGGAAACGAGGACCTCGGAGAATCGACCTAAGAAGGCGCGGGCCGGAAAAGCCTATCTATTATCACCGGGACGCGGGGCTTGCGGATTCTCGGTGTAATGGCCGCTGCGGAATGCTTACGGGAACGATAATTACTGAATGAGGACGATATGGCGCGGAAGTATGATCCTGGAAGTACCACTCTAGTGCGACCCTTCGCGGAGATAAAGCCGCGATATATGTATTTCTTTTGATGCAAAGTGAATATTATATTTTTTATTATCTCCGAATAGGGCATGAATCTTTTGATTTCTGGGTGTGTCGCGATAAAATATTAAGGTGATGTGAAACACGTCGAGGAACTTGATCAACGTCGATAAAGACGATTTTTCTAAATGCCTACGTTGCCGACGTTGGTTTTTATATTGACAGCTGTGTCGAATTATATTGTGTATTCTACCAAATGGCATATTCCACCTGTCGTTTTCGTACAATAATTATGAAGAAATCGAAGTAAAACTCCAGAAATCCTCTGGATTCATGCCTTCTGGGCCCTAATTGACTGCGGAGGGACCCCCTGCGCCATCTGTGATTTCCAGGTCAATTAAATTTTCACTCCGAGACCTCGTATTGCCATCGTTTTAGCAAAGAAGCGCATACAACACTTTTTTTGCCTTTATCCCGTTCAAATGCGAGTTTATCGATTACCAGAGGGTTCTAAATCGTCGTAAAATTGTCCTGACCCTTTCGATTCTCATATCAGAGCCTTCGATAATTGTATATTGATCAAAATATGAGAGCTCGACGCCATTTTGGTTCTGGTCTGGATTGAGTTAAAAAATTTTCTTGAAAGATCCAAATTTTTAATGTGTCAGGACAATTCTTAGCTGATCAGGAGTGATGTGTCAACGTTTTGGACAGTTTGGCCTAATACCCTTAAAAAAAAGTGTTGTATTCGAATCGACTGATTTGAAGGATGTTTCACTTCACCTTAAGCGTTTATGTATTGGGAAAATGAGCAGGGTGATTTTATTTTTTGTATAGTTATTTATAAATAGATACACGTGTGGCATAAATTCTGGGATTTCTTTGTATGTCGCGTTGATCGTGATACTCGTATATAAAGTCTGATCTATGATACTCTGTTTCTATTTATTCTTCCTCCCTGGGAGAAGTTGGAATTACTCGGATCGAGAGGGGTCGACCATATCACCCGTACATAGTTTCCCGCTGGTTTTACTAGTGATTTGGATACCTCGGGATGTAACATCTCGGAGTTCCGGCTTAACAAGTTGTGTTAAGGTTTCTTTCCAAAATACGTCTCGCACCCCGCGATCGAATTTACGGCCTCGCACAGTTTCGCACGCGCGCGTTATTATTGAAAGTCTGAAGGGAAAAAGGCGGCCAGAACTCTCGGAACTTTTGCCAAACCTCCGAGGCTTTCAGGACTTCCAGGACATTCAGGACTTCGGAGAATAGTAGGAGTTTTAAATAATTCAAACTCTGGAGGGGATTGATTTGAATGAAAAATTGCTAGAATTGGCCACGAATCCCCATCGTTGCTCTTGACTCGGGATCGACAGACTCCTGTTTCTCATCTCGACCGAGATTTTCCGCGCATCCCCCGAAATCGGGCAAACTTTGCGTTTGCTCTCCTCCCATTCTGATTTCACTTATCGCCGCTTCTTCTCCCGAGGAGGGGAGTTTCCCCCCCCTTTCGGGGAAGTTGCAAATTGAGGTCACTCCTGGTACGAATCTCTTGAATTAAATACCCCGAGTGCGAGGGCACTCGACATACGTCGTCATTAAGGGGGCTTTCTAAATTTCCGGAGAGTGGCTAATATTTTCCGATACACCTAAGGCGGACATATTTTAAAGCGAGAACCCCGGGTCGAGGAAAAGAAAAGAAGGCGAAGACCGAGGGAAAGAAATCTCAAACGGCAGCGGAGCGCACGGCGAACTCGTTAGCCACTTCCAGATGAACCTACTTAACAAATTAAACCACTGCGGCAGGTCATTGAGACCACTCGTTAGTCGGAATTACACAATGAGGGCATTTGATTAATCGTTCGATAAAGTAAGACTGGAAAGTACGGCCCTAATACCGCCCCCAAGTGCACAATTCTCCCTTCCCTCGCCCCCCCTAATTTCCCCGACCCATCGTTTAACCATTCATAGAGGAACATTAAATTTGACAACTCCCACAGGCTCTCCCGTTAACATCCCATCCGCATACAGGTAGCGTTTCAATCCACGTGGAAAATCCACCCGCGTGCCTTGGACGCCGCAAAAAAACGCAATCTCCCTCCTGTCCGTCGAAAAAAACGTCTCCTCTCCGAAAGAACAAAGCGACTCCGAAATCCAAATCAATTTGAAAACCCGCCAGTGGCCGCTTATCACTCCCGAGCCCATCAGCCGCGACACCCATCGATTATCGCATGATTACCAACAAATTGGAAAAATCGTCCGTGGGCACACCTCATCACGACGCAATTTCACCGAGTACCCGGTTCACCCCTTGCCCCGCTCCGCGGCATAATTCCTGAAAAACGAGTGAAAAAGGAACGTTTTCCCGAAAATCCAGGATCAACGAGGTCATGCAAAAACGGCCCCATAACTCGGTCCATAACGGAGCCACATCCTCGGGGCGAAAACCGCCAAGATTACGGTCATCGGGTGGCGGTAAGTAACGATAAAGCCGCGGTTTATCCGTGTACGGGGCCGCGCATCGAGATCCTCGGGGTGGTTTCTTTCGCCATTCGGAGCCAATAATCGAATATTGGGGGGCGTCTCGATCCGCGCGATCGGTTTCCGCGAGAGGATTTCCTCCGTCGGGCCCTCCTCGTGAAACGAGATGGTCCGCCCGGTGGAGGGGCATCGGAGGAGGTCAGGGGTGGGAGTCGATCCTCGTACATCGGACGTGCTTCCTGGGGGGCCGGGGGTGGTGGATACGGATGGCGATAGGAACACAATGCGAGAGAGAGAAGGAGCTATTTACCTACACGCGGGGGCACGGGCGTGTACGGATACACAAGGGGAGAGCGATAGGGACGGAGATACCCGCGACCCGCGGGGGAGGGAGAGGACCGGGAGTGGGAGGCGAGCCCCCCGGAATCGAAGGCAGCTGCAGGCACCTGCAGGTGGCACTCGAGAATTTCCCCGACAGGCGAGGACGACGTATCGGGTCCAATGGGTCGCGAAGCGCGCAGACGCGCGAATCCCGCCCGAAATTAACGCTCGGTCCCGTCCGGGGCCTCCCCGGAGGACGCGGAGGCGCCTCGAGACGCGTCGGCGACTCGGTCCGCCGTTTCGATTTTTTTTTCTCCCTTTTTCAGAAATTTCCGAGGCGGCCACGGCGTCGCCGACGGCGCTCGAGGGCGGACGCATACAGGTGCGGAGGTCCCTAGTAGGACCGTACGAGTGGACGCGCGAACGAATGTACGTATATACGTGTACGTACATACATCCATGTCCACGTACATGCACGTATATGCACGTTCATACGCGTATGTATACATCTATATACGTACATGTACGTATACCGATACGTGGCTGCACGTAAGGGGTATAGCAGTGGTAGAGCGCAGCGCGGCAAGGACCACGTACACCGGGGCGGCGCGCCGCGGCGCTCAATACGCATGCGAGGTAAACCGTGCGGCCGCGGGGGTGCGCGCGCGCGCGGACGCTCGGCGCCGCGGAAGCCCTGTGCTCTCCGGTCCTTTCGATCGACGCGGACGCCGGACCGAGGTACCGGAGTCGCGCGGATTCCGTCGTCAGCCTCCTGAGAAAGAGTCGACGAAGAAGGGCACGTCGTCGGTCAAACGGCCACGGGGCACTGGCCCGACGCACCCCCGCGCGCGACTGCGAGGGCGCGCGCGCCTCCCCTCCCGGCGGCACGCCGCCCCTCCTACCCCTCCGCCGCCGTCGCCGCGCGGAGCGAGCTCCGCGGCAGTGGGTGAAGTGTGCGGTGCGCGAGCCGTGCGGCGAACCTACCGACGGGAATCGGCGCTGCGTGGACCTCGGTCGGGACGAGAGGACGACGCGTTGATTGGGCCTTACGCAAGTACTGCGGACGAGCCGTCCAGCGGTGGCGGTCCGTCGCGTTCAGCCCTGCCGCGGGGCGCGCTCGGGACCCTCCCTCGTCGATGGCCAGTCGCCGACTGGCCTCGCGAACGGGCCTGCCGATCAGCTGGCTCCGGCGAGCGCGGCTGTCCCGGTGCCCGGCCGCGGAGTGCTCCGACCCCGTGATATCGTGCGATGAACCATGAGTCGGAGCGCGATACCCTCGGTGTGCCTCCCGTCCTGCCGGACGCGGGCCCGCCACTTCGGCTCGCTCGTAATGCTGCTCTATCTGTGGATTATCGGCGCGCTCTGCGTCAAGGACAGTAAGTGCGGACGATCGTTCCTTTGTTTGCCCTCCATGATTTATGTGGCCAGGGAGGAGCGGCTATGTTCGCGGTGGCTTTTAAACGCCCCCGGCAGGGGTGCGTGGACCGCCAGGGTGGTTTTCCGCGCGGCGCTCGTTCGAGTGACCCCTGGATTTCGGGGGTGGGATTCGACTCTCCGGGCTCGGTTCAACCCCTTTGAAAAATGTATACCCCGAGGGGAAATTTTATTCGATACTTCCTGGAGTGGAAGCGTTTTCGGCGGGGAAAAAACCCCGGACAGGGTGGGGTGCTTTTACCGAAACTTGTAATTTGCAAGGGAATTGAAGGATTGGATGGCTCGGGAGGCCCGGGGGTAACTTGACGAGAGGTTGATCGGGTCACGGCCCTCGGATCTCGGTGGAAATTTCAATTTTTACCGAACCACGCTTTTGGAGGGCGCTCTGGAAAGGTTAAATTGATACCTTTTACTATACGCCCCCGTCGGTTTACCTCGAGGGGGCGGTTTCAAATAGACATCTTGTGGTTTTTCCACCGATATGGATACGGTGACGGTTTCATCAATGGAAAATGGATCTCACGGTGCAGAGATAATCGCAGATTCCATTACGATTACCGAGGACCCGATATTTATGCGACGTGGGCCTTTTCCTCATTTTTATTACGCATCTTATTACACCCGTCGATAGTAATTCTGCATTTGTAGAAACTCTTCTACCTTTCGTGCCACTAATCGATAAGGGATTTCATTGACACACTAATTGCTACGATTCGGTGGTGACGGATTGTTATGGACGGCCAAGGAAATTGACTTTCCGCGACCCTCTCTAGGGTATCTGCTTTTTGTATAGACCATGTTAAGGAATCCTCGACGGGCGCATAAGGGATGCTCCGAATATAGGCCAGGGACGACGAAAACTTAAACGACCCCGGGCTCAGATGGGCGCGATTAAGGGTTTAGTAAGGAGCAGACGGGACGGGGAACAAGCTTACTTAAAAGGACGGAATTTATGTGAGAGGCTACGGAAAATGGGATCTTCGGAATAAGGATTCGCGAGTTACGGACCAACGAAAGAATGGACGATTCAGCGACGTTTACCGGGAAGGGCAGAAGAAATTGCGGGTGAAACGATGCAACGAAACTGCAGCAGAAAAGTACAAGGTGCATCCTGGACAAGAGAATGACGGATAATTTGGAAAATAAAAAACGCTAACACCTACTCTAGAGTTCGTTCCCCAGTGCCCTTGTCTCTACCTCTTCATACAGGAACCGTTCTATGAATGTGTTATCACTACCGAGTGATAAGAAATAGTTCTTAAAATTGTCTAAAATTTCCACTCGACGAAGCTCATCTTCATGCTCCTGACTAGGGATGCAGCAGTGATTAAAGATTTACTTATTTAAAGGAGCTTACCCGTAAATAATTAACGGAAAATTTAATTTCCGCCGGGAATAAATCCAGTTGCGACTAAGTGGATAAATCTGCATCTGGGCTGAAAGGATATCCAGGAAAACGGTGAAATTTCTAACGCGCCCCTAAAATCCATTTTTTCACGCTATATTGCCCATGTGGATACTTGAAGAGCTATTTGCAGACATACTAATAATCCCGAACATTTATTTTACGGCGTAAGGCAATAATTCGCTATGAATTGTATATAATACGTAGATTATAGATTGGCTTCGGATTGGTCGGTGATAGGAAAATAACGTTGCATTTTCGCAATATCTGATGTGTTAATGGAGGCAGGGGAAATTAATTCGGCTCGATCGAAAGTCGATCGATCGGCGGTATTCCTTGATCCTTGAGCGACGTCCACTTGAAGGAAGGAGTCAAGACGCGATCCCGTGCACTCGTGCTAATGGGCTTAAGGATTATGGCCTTAGACGCGGGATGACTGACAAATTACGGGCGTCCTTAATCGATCGTGTGCTACCGTGCGTTACTTACCACGAGGTACCTTATATACACCTTATATACGTGTCTGGTCTAAAGACTCGAGTCGATTCCGCGGCTAGAGGAATAGTTTGCACCTATAGGTACTAACGGCCCCAAACACTGCCCCAGTCAATCAGCGTTAAAATATGAAAATGATGTACTTCTGACTGGTCGAACCAGCCCACGTGTATTTTCCACTTTACATGCAAGTAAACAGTTACTTGCATGTAAAGTGGAAAATACACAATATAATGTATAACACGCATACCCCGTTGTATCTAGGAAGAATTTGTACATCTCTGAAGCAAGTCGGTAACCTTGAGCGTAATGATGTATCGGGTAATCTGGTCGTAATGACTCGTCTTCGTTCTCGGTCGAAGATTTTCCCGGAAAATCTGTCGCAAGGGGTTGTTTAATTGCGCAAGAGATGACTAATTGCGGGCATCTTTGATTGATCGTACCTCCTCGTGTGCCGAAAACGAGACGAGGAACTTCCCTTAGTTGACTGGTCGGATGACGCGGGTCAACTCCACCGAGGAATCGATACCTAGCAGATGTTGCTCCACATTAGTTCGATAGCTGATCGGAGCCGAAGTAGCGAAATTATCTGCCTTCCAATTACGTCCCGTTGGATTATTTAACCTGTACAACGCACACTGGGTTGACATTATTTTCAGACTTTCAAAACGAACCGTAAATTCTGGATGATTTGATGTACCGTGTCGTCCCATTATTATGGCTTTCAATTAACTTTCCTTAAATCCTTTATTTATATTCGCGGTACGAAAGATTAATTTCACAGGAGATACATTTCATACCGGGATGTAATCACGGTAAAAGATTGCACATATCGCTGTTTTCACGTGGCTCAAACTGGAAGCTTAATAAAACTCATAGAATCGGGGGCTTAATTCGATGAAAAAAATTCTTCTGAAATTTATTCCCCCGAATGATTAATTCTTACGGCGCTTATGAACGGGCGCGTAGAGAACTGAGCTACGCGGACATCCGGAGAGGTCCTTTGAAGTTGCGATTGTTGCAATTAATTTTTCCCTCTGCACTTCCGAGGCTTTCTGCTACCTCGTGGGTGTTCAGTCGCCACGAGTCGCCGTTTCGAATTGGAATTCATTTCCCGGCCATTTCCTCGGTACCAACGTGGAATCAATTAAAGTGTTTCGACGCGTAATGACCAGATCATTTTCCAGTATTTTGCGATTTCGCATGGAATGTCTTTGGTCTTGAATATGGTAAATATGAATGGTAAATTCCGAGGGACGCCAGTTTTCCTCCAACTTTCCGTAACTGATGGGATATCGGTACATCCGTGCTGGCGCGGAAACGCGAGCAATTTCTCAGGAGAAGATCCAACCAACCGCACGCTCAATTTCTGCCGGATCCGAGAAAAATCGCTAAAACGTCACCCTGCCTTCTTTGCCACCCCTCTGGAATAAGATTCTAGGAACTAGAACTCGTCCATTAACTAAATTACTCGCCCTTGGTTCCGCTGGACAACTGTTCGCTTTTTCTCGGGAAATCCATTGTAAACGTGAGGCAGCGAAGTGGCTTTTCTCTCTGTTCATTTTCATTACACGGAAAAGAAGGAATTCCACCACCGGCCGTGTACTTACTCGGTCCGAACTAGAGCCAAGTGCGACTTGGACCTTCGATTTGACATGGAAAATTCAACGGATTACTAAACTCCAGTTTTACCGCGAACCAATTCCGTAATTATCATCTCTGAAAAGTGCAACGAATAAATTTAACCCTTACGTCAATGAGCAAAAATTGTTGAATATTTTCAATATCTACCGATTAGGGAAAATATTTTATTACAGAAAAATTTGTCGAAACGAAGCCAAGGCGTTTCTCAGCGTTAGGGAAATACCAGAAATTTACAGGGAATTAAGCAAGAAAAGTGCCCGTTTATTGACATAAGTGTTAAAAATATTTTTTTTAGGACGATATAGAGTGGACATTCGTTACGAAAATCCGAATTTAGATACGATATCGTTAATACTCAAAGACCCGGTTACTTCGAAATTGTTCATACGGTCGCTGGGTAAAGTTTACTCATCTCTGTTATTAAATTTCGAATAGAAATCTAGTATCCACAGAAATTCCATACGCTACCGTGGAAAACGTCCCCCGTCGTTGAAATTTCTCTAAATGGTTTCGATGCGGATTAACAGCGAATTATGCTCCATTGTTGCATTTAATTACCACAAAGGTGTATGTTGTCAAAGCCGGGGAATTCATTGGAGTGGTGGGTGAATATCTCGAAGTGCGGTCTCACAACCGCGGATAGTTCCGAGGTTAAAAGTTCGGATATAAATGCGAAATAACGTCGGTAAACCCAGTCGTGGCCTTATTACCATAAGAATGCGTCCTTTAAAATCAGAGAAATAATTGGAATAGCGATTGTTCGCTTCGCGGTTGCATTATCACCATAAGAATGCGGACTTTTAAAGTCAGTGGAGGGAGGAAGGGGTCATTGCAGCTGGGAGGGCCGATGGAACTTTTTAGTAGCCCTAGTTTGCGTTCCATCGTTCCCCACCCCCGGAGCGCACTTTCCTAGTTACTGATAATACTGCGATTTCGATAAAAGTCAGTTTAAAAAGTTCAAACTGCCTCGCGTTAATAAGATGAAATATATATATATTACTACTTCCATCGTGATTAAGGTGAAGTGAAATACGTCGAGGAACTTGATCAACGTCGATAATGACGATTTTTCTAAATGCCTACGTTGCCGACGTCCGTTTTTATATTGACAGCTGTGTCGAATTCTATTGTGTATTGTACCAAATGGCATATTCCACCTGTCGTTTTCGTACAATAATTATGAAGAAATCGAAGTAAAACTCCAGAAATCCTCTGCATTCATGCCTTCTGGGCCCTAATTGACTGCGGAGGGACCCCCTGCGCCATCTGTGATTTCCAGGTCAATTAAATTTTCACTCCAAGACCTCGTATTACGATCGTTTTAGCAAAGAAGCGCATACAACACTTTTTTTGCCTTTATCCCGTTCAAATGCGAGTTTATCGATTACCAGAGTGTTCTAAATTGTCGTAAAATTGTCCTCACCCTTTCGATTCTCATATCAGAGCCTTCGATAATTGTATGTTGATCAAAATATGAGAGCTCGACGCCATTTTGGTTCTGGTCTGGACCGAGTTAAAAAATTTCTTTGAAAGATCCAAATTTTTAATGTGTCAGGACAATTCTTAGCTGATCAGGAGTGATGTGTCAAAGTTTTGGACAGTTTGGCCTAATACCCTTAAAAAAAAGTGTTGTATTCGAATCGACTGATTTGAAGAATGTTTCACTTCACCTTAACAGGCAAGGCTCGCGGGATGGCAACTTTATGCAGGAATGATGGCAATTACGAGCCTCGGATAATGATACCTTTTTGAAATCCTCGAAGCCATTCAGTCGGCCTCCCCGAGTTAGCAGTTTAGTTATGCAGCTGCGTATAATTTTTAAACAGTAATTCGGAACATAACGATTAGTGAACGAGTGCAACCCTTAGTCCGGGCTAATTTTCAAAGAAGCGATAATTGATCGGGAATCGATATCATAAATGTCAACACGAGCGAGGATTTCCTCCGCTAAAGAATGAGCCTCCGGAGAGTAATACCTGGTCGAATTTTTCATGACTACGTAATTGCTTGAATTTTTATTTTTGACAGTTTGCACGCGTTAGAAGCGGCTCAACGCTATTCTCGAATTTGACCTCTCCCTGCTTTGATTTTCACCCGGCTGGGCGAAATCCAAACGGCGCATTGTGTACGCGTTTGAATAACGTTTGACCCAAGTATCGCAGTTCGCGTGTAAAGAGATTCGGTACCGATCAAACTAGCCCGCGAGATGTTATGTTTCCCGCTGGGAAACATAACGGCTGGGGTACTAAATTTGATCACTGCCAACAATATGTTTGCAATTTCCCTGGGCTGGCCAATTTGACAAACTGCGACCGTTACGTGACCAGGTCTGGCCTCTTTCAGCTCCATTCTTCGTTCGACTTTGTACGGATTTACCCAGAGAATCGAACATACGTAACCATGGAATACGAAAAACATTCTTATGAACTCGAATCGATATCACCTCACCTTTTGAGCACGACAATCGATAGCAATTCCGCACCCGATGGTGTGAACCCCTGTCGCTCCACCTGGCAAACGCCAGGGGCTGGCAAACGCGATATAATGCTCTTGGGGTGATAAAGGTTAATAAAACGCCGAAATGAAGCGTTGCATTGAACAATTCTCAGGGTAATTATTGGCACCCTGGATTGCATAGCGGTTTAAGGTGAAGTGAAACCCCCTTCAAATCAGTCGATTCGAATACAACACTTTTTTTAAGAGTATTAGGCCAAACTGTCCAAAACTTTGACACATCACTCCTGATAGCTAAGAATTGTCCTGACACATTAAAAATTTGGATCTTTCAAAGAAATTGGTTAACTCAGTCCAGACCAGAACCAAAATGGCGTCGAGCTCTCATATTGTGATCAATATACAATTATCGAAGGCTCTGATATGAGAATCGAAAGGGTCAGAACAATTTTACGACAATTTAGAACACTCTGGTAATCGATAAACTCGCATTTGAACGGGATAAAGGCAAAAAAAGTGTTGTATGCGCTTCTTTGCTAAAACGATGGTAATACGAGGTCTCGGAGTGAAAATTTAATTGACCTGGAAATCACAGATGGCGCAGGGGGTCCCTCCGCAGTCAATTAGGGCCCAGAAGGCATGAATCCAGAGGATTTCTGGATTTTTACTTCGATTTCTTCATAATTATTGTACGAAAATGACAGGTGGAATATGCCATTTGGTACAATACACAATATTATTCGACCCAGCTGTCAATATAAAAACCAACGTCGGCAACGTAGGCATTTAGAAAAATCGTCTTTATCGACGTCGATTAAGTTCCTCGACGTGTTTCACTTCACCTTAAACGGCGGCGAAACCTTCCCACCGAAATAACCCGCTAATGGTGGTTTTTTGCATCCCCTCTGTGTGACCGATCTCTCCCCTCGGCGGTTCAATTCCGCAAACGCGGATAGCCCGGGAGTTAACCCCGAGTGACCAAGCTCAGATCCTCCCGGCTTTAGGGACTCGGATCGCATTCCGATCATTCAGGGGTGAATTTCACACCCGAGGGATGCCGTCGAGCGATAACCGGCCTCGGAAGATGCAGACCTCCCGTAACGGGTGCAAGGGTGCGGGGCCTGGGGGTGGCCCTTCGGTAAAGGGGTCGGATAAAAAGAGGCGGCACATGGGGGATGACTCGAGCCAGGGGGTGCCACGCTGTCTGGCACGAGACGACGCGATCGTAAAAAGTGGAGAACCTCCGTGCCTCGCTGTGCACCCCTCATTATATCCTGGCCAGCTGAGCCCGTTGAGCCCACTGACAGACCCTCTTTTGCGAACAAGGGACGCCAAGGAACTGTCACTCCTCTGTCATCTCTCCGGCCACGTCGACCCGCTTCTTTCGGCCAGAGGTTGTTAACATCCGTTCGGTGCAACGAATCTTCACAATATTTTCCTTATTAATTCTCCCCGATTAATCCATCGCCTCTGTTCCAGTGGCAGGTCGAAAAGGCAGAAATGAATCAGGAATTTTCCGCCCACATAGTTCGGTCAAAATTTCCAAAGATCTCTTCCTGGGTCCCGCAGTAAAAACGCATCTCTCCGGCCGCTTCTTTCGGCCAGAGGTTGTTAACATCCCTTCGGTGCAACGAATCTTCACAATATTTTCCTTATTAATTTTCCCCGATTAATCCATCGCCTCTGTTCCAGTGGCAGGTTGAAAAGGCAGAAATGCATCAGGAATTTTCCGCCCACATAGTTCGGTCAAAATTTCCAAAGATCTCTTCCCGGGTCCCGCAGTAAAAACGCAAATGTCATTCTAAAAAGCAGAGATTTTTCCTCTAGAACTCGTTGACCCCTCTTTTACCAACAAACGATGCCAAGGATCTGTCAGTCCTGTCATCTCTCCGACTACGCCTTACTGCTCGACCTGTCACTCCGCTTCTTTCGGTCAGATATTGCTAACGTTCCTCCCGGGACAGCGGATATATTCTTAATATGCTTATTATCAATTTTACTTAATAACACATAGTATCCGTTCCGGGGACGGGTTCGAGAGATTGAAATACGTTAATTAGCAATTTCACTCCACGCGTTTCCGATGATATTTAAAAGAGTATTTCCACGTGACCGGGAGGAAAAAGAGAACGAGCGTGGGCAATTCATGAATATAATCGTAAAAAGCGAGGAACCTCCGTACTTTGCTGTACGTCCTTTATGATATGCAGTAGAGCTCGTTGAGCCCTCTGAACCCACCGACAGACCGTCTCTTATGAACAAGGGATGTTAAGGACCTGCCCGTCCGCTGTCCTCTTTTCACCGTATTTTGCATCCCACTCTAGCAGCTTACTTGTTACCGATGTCCTTTCGGTACAACGAATATATATTTTTAATGGGGTCCATCGACATTTGCCTGGAAATTTCCGACACAAGGAATTTTAATATTACCCCGAAGAATTTTTTTCTTACAATCGGTACCGCAAAAGTCACCGCGGAACGGGCTGTAAACAATTTGTGAACACTGCCGGGAAACACAAAACACCTCCGTGCGTTGCCACCCCCTTCGTTGTATCCTGTCCTGTTCAGCCCGTTGAGCCCGTTGAGCCCTTTGAGCCCAGGGATGGACCCTCTCATCCGAACAAGGGATAGCGAGAAACTGTCAGTCGGCTGTCATCTCTCGAGCCGCGTCTTGCTATCCGGCGAATTAACCGGCTCGTTTCGACCGAACCGTGCTAATGTGTTTCCCTTGGCAGCCATTACGCTCTGTAATTTCTTTTATACGATTAATTCAATTAATTGACGATTCGTACATTTCACGAGGGATTTTGCTGCTCAAAATACACATCCATTATTTCCAGACTCTAGTTATCCGCAAATCAACCAGCAAGGCACCGTCCATTATGTCGTTATTACCTTACATTCCCAATGGAAGCAACTCGATACTTCTGCTTGATATCGCGTCTCCTATGGTCTCGGAGAAAGGAAAGAAAGCAAAAAAAAACGAAAAACTTTCGACGTCCACCTTCAACATGGAACGAAGAAAAATGATACCCTCTCGGAGACACCCTAATACTAGAGAAATGTGCGAACGAGGCACCCTTGAGATTGGTCACGCCATTCGTCAAAGATTGGTGCTAAAATCAACCCTCTTCACATACCCAACGTCACACTTCCACGAAATTACTGCTTTTACTCCACTATATATACGAGGGGTGTTGGAATAAAGGGATTCCAAGATTTAATAGAGTATATAGTGCGCTGTAAAGTGAGTGAAAAATACTTGGGTAAAATACAGGCGAACCTAACCCATAAGGGTATAACGCGAGGTTCCCTTCCAGTAAGTAATCTGCTCCCTTGTTCTCGAAGCATGTAACGATAGAACAATCGTCACCGATTATGCTGTCCTATCATTTGCACCGTGTACAAAGGAAAAAGGCATTTCCCCCTTCTTGCTACACGCCTGCGCTTTTATTCATTCAAGATGAGGACACCGAACCGATTAAGCACCCCGCCAGATAGTGAACAAGATTTAGATAAGGCCTTCGGACATTAATAAAAAAATTAGGCGAAAATAGTACACATACAGATAATCAGGGACGACTCTGTTCCCTCATTAGAAGCGATAACGAAGCACGTTGACATGGTTGCCTTGCCAACTATGTCAACTATTTCCACTCGCTTCAGTGGACACCCTACATCCCTAATTCTCTGCCTTGACCCACCTCGTCAGACCCCATTATTTAACCCTAGTATCGCCGTCCGATTCATCAGTCTCCTTTAAGGCGAAGTGAAACATCCTTCAAATCAGTCGATTCGAATACAACACTTTTTTTTAAGGGTATTAGGCCAAACTGTCCAAAACTTTGACACATCACTCCTGATCAGCTAAGAATTGTCCTGACACATTAAAAATTTGGATCTTTCAAGAAAATTTTTTAACTCGGTCCAGACGAGAACCAAAATGGCGTCGAGCTCTCATATTTTGATCAATATACAATTATGGCGCAGGGGGTCCCTCCGCAGTCAATTAGGGCCCAGAAGGCATGAATCCAGAGGATTTCTGGAGTTTTACTTCGATTTCTTCATAATTATTGTACGAAAACGACAGGTGGAATATGCCATTTGGTACAATACACAATATAATTCGACACAGCTGTCAATATAAAAACGAACGTCGGCAACGTAGGCATTTAGAAAAATCGTCTTTATCGACATTGATCAAGTTCCTCGACGTGTTTCACTTCACCTTAAGCCAATGCCCTATTTACTAATTATTATGTTAAAGTCGAGCAAGCACGGTACCTGCCGCAATACTTTATAGCCTTCCTCGACGCCTTCGCGGGGGGTCTTTCTCCCCTGTAGCGTGCATTATGCATGCATTCGCGACACGTACATCAATGCTCGGTAGTTCTGCAAGATTGACAACTCGCCATAATTTTATTTCCCCGAGTCACGCGTTCCATCGGGAACCGTTCTCGCGTTCCAGCACGCGAGACGAGCGTTCTCCACGTTCCACCTTCGGTCGGAAACGTTTGTCAAAAATAATTTCCCGGGATCGTCGGGACTCGTAACTCTCGGCGAAACAGCCCCTCGTTCGCCCCCACGAAGTGGCTCGGCCTTATTCCGGGGAATATATCGAAAACGGGGACGAGGAATCCGCGGCGTCGCGACGCCACCCTCCCGACCAATGGGAAATAAAAACCACTGCCAAACCCCCGCGATATTGACAGGGGGTTGTTATCTACCCTCCATTTTCCGGGAGCAATCATCGGGTCTTACTTACTCGGGGTTGTTAACATCTGCCTCATTTTTAGAATATTGGATTTCAGGATTGGATATGAGAGAATTCACTTTTTCCTTTATCAGTGCAGGAGATAATGGAGGCATATGATAGTAGATCCGAATGCGGTTCGCATTGAGATATTTAAGGTGAAGTGAAACATCCTTCAAATCAGTCGATTCGAATACAACACTTTTTTTTAAGGGTATTAGGCCAAACTGTCCAAAACTTTGACACATCACTCCTGATCAGCTAAGAATTGTCCTGACACATTAAAAATTTGGATCTTTCAAAGAAATTTTTTAACTCGGTCCAGACCAGAACCAAAATGGCGTCGAGCTCTCATATTTTGATCAATATACAATTATGGCGCAGGGGGTCCCTCCGCAGTCAATTAGGGCCCAGAAGGCATGAATCCAGAGGATTTCTGGAGTTTTACTTCGATTTCTTCATAATTATTGTACGAAAACGACAGGTGGAATATGCCATTTGGTACAATACACAATATAATTCGACACAGCTATCAATATAAAAACGAACATCGGCAACGTAGGCATTTAGAAAAATCGTCTTTATCGACGTTGATCAAGTTCGTCGACGTGTTTCACTTCACCTTAATACGCATTTATGGGGACTGATGTTGAAGGATATCCATTCAGGATTGTCATGTGTCACTTTCGGATGATCCGTCCTATTTCATTGTTGCGGTAGGTAAGGTGGAGACGGGGCCTTGTAATGATAAATAGGAATTTCATTTGTTGCCTTGAAACATTGGATGTAATAAATCAAGCTCCTATGAAGCTTTGAAATAAACAATGGGGGAAGGGGAGGGGGAGCTCCAGGACCCCGCCACCTGAATTGTCTGTCAGAAACAATTCACAGAGCCGTCGAAATCCTCGGCAAAATAGCATCGTTTGTTTTCATAAAGTGTTCCGTTCTATTTGGGGGATACTAAATCGTGGACCGCTCTGTTGACGGCCCGGAAAGTAAAACCTATGACATGTTTGCCCGCTTTAAACAATCCAATGACATAATCAACACCTCCATGGCCGAGTCCGGAGAACAAATTGATCACATTTAGTGTTCGGTCTCACTGATGTCTCTATGCTGTCATGTCACGTTATGTTCGACGAACGTCTCTCAATAACTTCTTGAAATTCCTCGAAATATGAATTTTAATTCCGGCCATATTGGGTTTATTCGCGCGAAAATCGAAAAATCGCAAAACCAATATTTGTTGCACCGGTGCCGCGGACGTCATCGGATTCTATTATTTGGTTCTGTTATTTATTTTCGCTTTAATATGCTAGAAAGCTAATGGGGTTGGTCGAGTGCATCCAGGGTAAAGTAACTAAAAAGAAAGTGAGCGTGGAAATTCTACACGTCGGTGCGTTAATTTGTGCATGGCAATTATTTAAATCACGGTGTTCCGATAAGGCTGTGCACCTCTATTTGCTTCTCGCATAATCGCCATCAGGGGAACCTAGGGCGATTCTCTCGCGATTTAATGCGCGACTTTCTCACGTTTTAACGAGGGAGAAAATGAACGCGATATTCCTTCATCCCCGGGATTCTGTACCGAGTGTTCGTTAAAAATAATTATTTACCGGTAATAAAATTAGTACACGCCATTTTCGTCCAGAGAGACAAGGTTAGGTTCATTAGTTTAAATCGTGAACGCGGTGCTTCTACGTCGCCCTATGATATCATGACTGTAGAATCAACACGATCGTGAGGACGTTTTTTTTTTCCAGATTAAGAAACAAATAATATATTCTCTTGAGCTTTAAGTGAGGAGGAATCAAGCATTTCTCCATCCCTGGTTTACTGCAGGGTTTATTAAAAATATCTTTTAATTAGTAACGCCAAGGGACGACCAACCAATATTAAAGCGCCCTCTTCGATTTCATTTTCCGCGGAATTATTTTTCGAAGCAGGCACGCTGCTTGACAAAATATTGCCGATAAATTGTCAAAGAGTGTGGGAGAAGAAAACATTGGCTTGCCCGAGGAGATGATACTGTTTTGATAAGACTCTCATCGAACCTCGTTCCACCGCTATCCCGAGAGCAAAGAGATTTCCTGGCACTTTAATACGCGAGGGAGCACAAGCGACATTTCTCAAGCCCCTGCCTCGCAGGAGTGGTGATTAAAAATAATTCCCCAGTAGTAAAATACGGAATACGCTATTTTCATGAATAGAGAAACACTGCGTTTACGACGCAAATTACCACCGCAATTTTTATAACATCGTCCACGTTTTTTTAACAGCCGGCCAAGCTCAAGAGGAGCATCTTCGACTACGGGTGAAGTTTTTGATTTGAAAAGAAAAATTGTTTTCATTATACAACCTTCCTTTTAAATTGTCCAAAAATGTCTATTCCATTTATATAATTTTTTGTCAAAGACATTTCAACCCCTAACCCCAATTATTATTAGAAACAACCGAATGGAAACAGTTTCAGAAAGCATCGTGCAGAAAATACGACGAACAGTTTAGATTCCCGGAAGTTTCATCGGCATTCATTTTTTACACGGGTAACCTTGCACGAGTACGACTCAAGGATGCCACCCCGCCACCCCTTATCGCCATCGGGAAGACAAGAAGAGGCTTTCTCGCGTTTTAACTCCCGAGTAAGCGAACGCGACATTCCCCGAGCCCCGGCGTGCACTCGAAGCGTTGGGTGAAAATAATTTCCCGGAGGCGTCCGTGCTCGTAACTCTCAGCCATGCAACCCCGTTGGCTCCCGCGAAGTGCTTCTTCCTTATCGCGAGGAATATCGAAGCCCCCTGTAGGGAGGCTCTCGCGGAGCGTCGCGACGCCGCCCCTTCCGAGGAGCCACGGGGCCGGAGGGAAGTAAGTCCGGACCGGGGGCGAGAAGGCATCTCGCGTGTCTCCCCTAATCACAAGGAACGTCCTCCGGGCCAGGCCGAACGACCCGGGGAGCGAATTTCCACGTACCACCCGACACCTCCGCGTTATTCCACCCCTCGACATGTGCCGGAGTGCCGGGCACCGAGTACGAATTAATAGTATCGAATGGGGCCGACGTACCGGGCAATTACTTCGTTTCGCGCCCATTTATGGACGATTTGTCCCCATGGTGTTAAGGTGAAGTGAAACATCCTTCAAATCAGTCGATTCGAATACAACACTTTTTNGTCGATAAAGACGATTTTTCCAAATGCCTACGTTGCCGACGTTGGTTTTTATATTGACAGCTGGGTCGAATTATATTGTGTATTGTACCAAATGGCATATTCCACCTGTCGTTTTCGTACAATAATTATGAAGAAATCGAAGTGAAACTCCAGAAATCCTCTGGATTCGTGCCTTCTGGGCCCTAATTGACTGCGGAGGGACCCCCTGCGTCATCTGTGATTTCCAGGTCAATTAAATTTTCACTCCGAGACCTCGCGTTACCATCGTTTTAGCAAAGAAGCGCATACAACACTTTTTTTGCCTTTATCCCGTTCAAATGCGAGTTTATCGATTACCAGAGTGTTCTAAATGGTCGTAAAATTGTCCTAACCCTTTCAATTCTCATATCAGAGCGTTCGATAATTGTATATTGATCAAAATATGAGAGCTCGACGCGATTTTGGTTCTGGTCTGGACTCAGTTAAAAAATTTCTTTGAAAGATCGAAATTTTTAATGTGTCAGGACAATTCTTAGCTGATCAGGAGTGATGTGTCAAAGTTTTGGACAGTTTGGCCTAACACCCTTAAAAAAAGTGTTGTATTTGAATCGACTGATTTGAAGGATGTTTCACTTCACCTTAAATGTCCACAAATGTCCAGTATTATGATGACGAATAATACGAAACGTTAAATTTTAGTGGCGTCACGTCCTGCACATTACGAGTTATCGGTAAAGTAAACACGTGGGAAACTTATTACGGGAATGCTTTACCGTGTATGTTGGAATTGATTATAGAACCAAATGAATGATGACGTTACTACGAAAATGCCGTTCTCATAAAGAGTGCCGATAATTTTCTACCGCCCGTGGTCGAAATTAATGTTAAATTTGCCTGATGGTTTTATCGTTACCATAAAGGACGAGTCTTGTCGAGGACGCTCTCACCGACCGCAGCCGTACTCTGGCAATTTATTCTTTCGCGATATAATTTCCGAAACATGAAACCGTAAAATGATACAGTGGGGTGAAATTGCTCCCGTTATGGCGTGCTTTTCGAAAGTGCGATAACGCCGAGTTTACGCGAGGTGCATTTTTGTCGGCGTAAAGGGCGGACCCCGCCCCTTGCGCTGCGAAATTTCGAACCTTCCCTTTTCCTCCCTTCAATTGACGCACCAAAGTGTTTTAATTCAGGAAGAAACGTCGCCTCGGGTTTTCAGGCACAAAAGTTAATACCCTCGCGGAATTACGGACATCGCGACACCGAGAGTGCTCCGCCCAACCTTTGATATTTCCCGGGATAAGATTGGGTTATATTCCCAGGACGAACGGGGACGTTTCGCTCGGAATTGCGAGAGCGACGATGGCCGGTGGAAATTATTTTTGACAAACCTTCCTCAGGCTGACCAAAAAGAGAGGAGATACGTCGCGTTCGCTTCCCCAGGCCCCAGGACGCGGCAAACGCTTTCCCATGAAAGCCACGGCGATAACCGTTCGCTGGAAATCGAATGATAGGAACAGGAATTGTCGAATCGCCTTGTCCAGATTATAGGAACGATAAACAAAGACCGAAAGACCCTCGCTGTTCCAGATTTCCTCCGTGTCAAATGATAATGAAATATTAAACCAACTCAACGGCCACCTCGACATGAATTACTGATGGACGTACGATGGAAAGGTCGATCCATTCTTGATAAGAATAACAAATGAAAAAAAAATCCAGTACGATCTTAAATGTGGAACGATAATCGATAACTTCTGTCGGATGGATTAATGATTTCGTTTAGGAATGCTATCGGAGGTTAATTACATATTGGATAAAGTACCAAGACCGAAACGCGCTGCTATGTACGTACTAATTGTCGGTAATGTTGCCGTGATATTGGCTCGCAGATTACACCTCTTGATCTGGAAGGAATAACCGGTCCACCGATAGGACTAATCAGCCCTTTCCGACATTGAGCATACATGGACAACCGATATGGCACCAAAATGGAAACCCACTGTATGTACGCGGTCAAATCTGATGCCCTGTCAATTCCTGGCTGCCAACAATCAGTCGATGGTGTGTTAATCGAGAGGAAGAAATCGATTCCATCGCCCATCCTTATCCCGCCAAGAAAATGACTAACATTGACCACTTAAGGTGAAGTGAAACCCCCTTCAAATCAGTCGATTCGAATACAACACTTTTTTTTAAGGGTATTAAACCAAACTGTCCGAAACTTTGACACATCACTCCTGATCATCTAAGAATTGTTCTGACACATTCAAAATTTCGGATTTTTGGAAAAATTTTTTTAACTTAACCCAGACCAGAACCAAAATCGCGTCGAGCTCTCATATTTCGATCAATATACAATTATCGAAGGCTCTGATATGAGAATCGAAGGGGTCAGGACAATTTTACGACAATTTGGAACACTCTGGTAATCGATAAATTCGCATTTGAACGGGATAAAGGCAAAAAAAGTGTTACATGCGCTTCTATGCTAAAACGATGGTAATACGAGGTCTCGGAGTGAAAATTTAATTGTCCTGAAAATCACAGATGGCGCAGGGGGTCCCTCCGCAGTCAATTAGGGCCCAGAAGGCATGAATCCAGAAGATTTCTGGAGTTTTACTTCGATTTCTTCATAATTATTGTACGAAAACAACTGGTGGAATATGGCATTTGGTACAATGCACAATATAATTCGACACAGCTGTCGATAGAAAAAAGAACGTCGGCAACGTAGGCATTTAGAAAAATCTTCTTCATCGACGTTGATCAAGTTCCTCGACGTGTTTCACTTCACCTTAATATCCTATACTTTATCTATCTAAACACTAATATCTAAAGAAGAAAATGATCCCAACGATACACTTTAGCAAAAACGTTTGTTAAGCCTCGATGCACTTTTTCCCTGTTAAACATCACGAGTTGGTGATTGGTATAATCCTGGGCAGAAATTGAGATAACTGAGGACATCTCCGGAAAACTTAACATTTTGACAGGAAAGAAGGAGGGCGCGTTGCTCGTTTTTGGTTTTGAAATCCCTCGGTGCAGGGGCGACGCGTTTCGCGAAAGAGACAGAGGGCATCGCTGAGAATTACGAGGAACAGCGGCTCTGGGAAATTATTGTTGATAAATGCTCCTCGGGGCGGGTTAGGAGGCTGAGGAAACGTCATGTCCGTTTCCTCGCACGTTGGGACGAGAGAAGAAAAGCTCTTCTCGAGGCTCGAGGTCCAGACGCGCCCCTCGCGGGGTCTTTTAACGAAGCCGCAAAATAGAGGGGGTGGAAAAGAATCCCGCCATGTTAACGTCAACTCTCCGGGTGTAATGAACATCGTTCCTCGTTTTTCGCAGTTCTGCGAGGCAACGATGCCCCAGGGTAACGAGTTCCTCGACGGCGCTTCGGCGGGACGTCAAAGCGCCCCGCGAAGGACGGAGAGGTCCTCGATAAATGTTAATAATCCTGACCGATGAGCTTTAAATTATCTGGGATTGGGAATGCTCGAGTATAAGGATTCGACGACCGTCCTCCCGGAGTCTGAGAGTAATGAGTCTTTGGCCTGCCGTACCGAGCCTTAATGAGCGAGGCCTGAAGTGGAGCGACTCCGTATTGGATTCGGCATGTTTAATGCGCCATTAATGTGCACAAGCTGCGATGGAAATGAGAAATTACGTATACCGACGAGTTCCTTTTTCATCGATGAAGGAATAATGAGGAGACCGAAATAGAAGTGCATCGAGCTTGAGATAAAATCCGATGAAATCCTGTCAGCTACGAAAACAAGATGTCGAGGTGGGTAAAACGCTTTCGAGCTGATCGTAACGCAGGAATGGGACAATTCAGGGGTCGGATCTGTCACGAGGTTCCCTCGAGATGATATCAGACACTATCGGAGTCGAAAGTGAGAGGGCAAATTAGATTAAGGTGAAGTGAAACACGTCGAGGAACTTGATCAACGTCGATANTCTTTGGAACATGGAATTGTGCCGTGACCGTGCTTACTGGTGGGACTCCAAAAAACGAATTTCAGTGATGAAAATCAAAGATGGGGAATTTTATATGGGGAACTAAGGGTTTTCATTTAGTTAAAAGTCGCAATTACCCGATGGCCCGCGGTTCTCTAGAGCGCTATTTCACCCCAAAATGACAACCTCCGTTGTTTGGAAAAAATTTACACCGAAGTGGTGTCCCATAGTCTTTGGAACATGGAATTGTGCCCTGACCGTGCAACTCATGGGACTCCAAAAAACGAATTTCAGTGATGAAAATCAAAGATGGGGAATTTTATATGGGGAATTAAGGGTTTTCATTTAGTTAAAAGTCTCAATTACCCGATGGCCCGCGGTTCTCTAGAGCGCCGTTCCACCCCAAAATGACAACTTCCGTTGTTTGGAAAAAATTTACACCGAAGTGGTTCCCCATGGTCTTTGGAACATGGAATTGTGCCCTGACCGTGCAACTCATGGGACTCCAAAAAACGAATTTCAGTGATGAAAATCAAAGATGGGGAATTTTATGTGGGGAACTAAGGGTTTTCATTTAGTTAAAAGTCGCAATTACCCGATGGCCCGCGGTTCTCTAGAGCGCTATTCTACCCCAAAATGACAACTTCCGTTGTTTGGAAAAAATTTACACCGAAGTGGTTTCCCATAGTCTTTGGAACATGGAATTGTGCCGTGACCGTGCTTACTCGTGGGACTCCAAAAAACGAATTTCAGTGATGAAAATCAAAGATGGGGAATTTTATATGGGGATAAATTTATGATGCTTTTTTTCGTGTTAATGATAAACGATATTCATCTAGTGTACGTATTGACCTTACCCTAAAAGAACACTTTTATATCACTTTTTCGCCGATCTCTGACCGGTAATTGCACTTCTCCAAAATCTACCGGAAAGGCAATTTGCAAAACACCGCGTCAACATGTCGCTAGCGAGCGATGGGTTAATTCCATGAATAATACATCCGACGTCGCGACGCGGTGGACGTCTGGCCGCGGCCGAAAGATGAAAATCCGCCTTCGGTTCGTATATTTACTCCTGGGGCAATAATTTCCAGGCCGCGTCGGATTCGCGGAAGTGGAGCGATCGGTCATTTTTCATCCTACGCCGTGGCGTATAATTTACCGTTCTAATGGAAGCGGATAATTATCCAGTCCGCGTAAATCGAATACGACGGCGTCGATGGAGCTCCTCCACGGTTCCCAGCTCGCGGATACTCTCGTCCGGTCGATTTTATCAATAAGTTCTGCAGGGGATGCACCTACTCACCGGTAGCTAATCAGCGAGGAGCAAACCAGCGGGTGGGGCCGAATCGTCGAAATCTCTCGCGAGCCTCGTTAGGACCTCCGGTTGGCCACTTTCCGACAGAGTCCAAATTACTCCGCGAATTAGCCAACGAGGGAAGAATTCCGGCCACTCGAAACCCGAGGTCCAAACTTCTCGTAACAATGGAGCTTAATTTAAAGCCCGGTTGGGCGCGTCAAAGAACCAAACCGAATGGGTCCCTTTCGGATCACCGCAAGCAGATCAGGACTTCCCTGGTAGATCGGTCCAAGAGGGTCCTTTTTAAGGCGAATAGTGCCTACAAGTGTCATGGTCCCTGTACCCTGGTAGATCGGTCCAAGAGGGTCCTTTTTAAGGGAATAGTGCCTACAAGTGTCATAGTTCCTGTACCCTGGTAGATCGGTCCAAGAGGGTCCTTTTTAAGGCGAATAGTGCCTACAAGAGTCATGGTCCCTGTACCCTGGTAGATTGGTCCAAGAGAGTCCTTTTTAAGTCGAATAGTGCCTACAAGTGTTATGGTCCCTGTACCTTGGTAGATCGGTCCAAGTGGGTCCTTTTTAATGGGAATAATGTCTACAAGTGTCATGGTCCCTGTACCCAGGTAGATCGGTCCAAAAGAGTCCTTTTTAAGGCGAATAGTGCCTACAAGTGTCATGGTCCCTATACCCTGATAGATTGGTCCAAAAGGGTCCTTTTTAAGGCGAATAGTGTCTACAAGTGTCATGGTCC
This sequence comes from Orussus abietinus, assembly GCF_000612105.2. Classification (NCBI taxonomy): domain Eukaryota; kingdom Metazoa; phylum Arthropoda; class Insecta; order Hymenoptera; family Orussidae; genus Orussus; species Orussus abietinus. Next base: position 299,843 of record NW_019394962.1, on the reverse strand, counting down.
CTGTACCCTGGTAGATCGGTCCAAGAGGGTCCTTTTTAAGGCGAATAGTACCAACAAGTGTCATGGTCCCTCTATATACGAATATTGCTCATGGAAATTATCGGGTCGCCAGAGATTCGTTGCTTAGTCCGATCCAATTAATGCTACTCGTCGTTGCGAGGAACTCGCAAAAATCGGCATATTGGAAAGCAAGGAATCGCGTACCATGCACAGGGTGGAGGGACCAGAATCAGGGACATTGGGTATCTGGACCGAAAGGCGAATCGGCGAAGAAATTGATTTGGGGGTCCGACTAGGGAGGGGATCCCCGAGAAATCGCTTCGCCCGGCCAGCCGGAAAAGCCGCGCGGCCCGGCATTAGCGGAGGGAAAACGCAGCCGACTCTTCATTTGCGTGGAAACCTTAAGCGGCTTCGCCTGCCCCCGGCTAACCCACGTTTAATTAATTTTTCACTGAAGTCACCGCCGCCCTCATTTACCTCGGCCACCGGAAAGAGCCAGGTCTCCCCTAAAGAAATCGCATCGCGGAAAGGCAGGGAAGCCTCGGCGGATCGATACCGGTCAATGGCCACCGACTCGCGGAGGATTCGCTTAACTCTCCAAAGGGAATTCGAAATCGCCCTGGGAATGTCCAAATTCATTTGCCTCGTTATCGGTCCCCGATGCGAGCCCGATGGGAATTAGAAAAGGACCGTATTGTCCTCGCGGAGGAAATCGATCACGAGCGAGATTTAGACCGGCAGGGAAAATTCGTCCGAATCGATGAAACCTATCACGGCTGAAGAGATTAAAAGTTGGAGAACGAGCTTGATTCGATTCGACTGAACTACGGCGGGTTTGGATGAAATTTAGCGAGATTTTTTACGCCCGACGATATTCGGTCCGATTAAGAGGTTTTCACTCATTGTCGGAAAATTGCAACGAGGAAATGGGAATCGATACGTGTTTGCGATATAAATTAAATTACGCTGTTTTTCTTTTTTTTAGCCGTTCTTTTTATTATCGGTTTCACCCCGAATCCTTTTCCCAGTTTATTGAGAGGAGCAATGCTCGAAACGTATCGATTAGGTTTTTTGGATAACATTAATCGATAACTTTAATCCCGCTATGTGCTTGGCTGACGTTTCCAAGTTTGTCTAGAGTTGGGAAAATGTCAGCTCGGCTCGAGCGAAATCCGCTCACTTGCAATGCGCATTTTTGGCGTAGTGGCGAGAAAAGTGGATTTTGCACGCAGGGACGCCCCTGATTGCAGGAAAAGCACGGAGTCGGCCGAAGTTTCGTGTATGGAATTTCCGGGATTGAATTTCAATCGGGGAAGTAAAAATTCTTTTAGCTATGCGTCGCTTCTGGCTCTCTTTTTGTCGAGCGGATCGATAGGTCATGCAGTAGGTACGAATGCAACGACGATGCGCGGTAACAGCTTCTATGTGATCCAACTCATTGCATCTTTCACGGTACTTCCATAATTAGTACATCATGGCACATGTACCGGGAACCCACACATTACGAAAATATTTTCCACCGCGCAATTCGTGACGATAAGCATCATTATTGCAGGTGCAGGGCGTAAACATTTTTCTTCAATTATTAAACGTAACTGACGATCTGCAATTTTTTTCATACTTGGAGTTCCAGATTAAACGACGTCTAATAAATTATCAATTTACACGTTTATTCTGACTAAAAACTATGTTGGGGGTGTTATAAAAATGACCCACAGCTACGTTTTTGGATATATTATTTCCACTTCTGGTATGAATTAATTTAACGCCAACAATGGAACGTGGCAAGTGCATAATCAAGCATTATTAGGCTTCCCAAATCAAAGCGAAAGTTAATATGTTCCGGGCGGCGCGAAAGTTACATTTAAATTTCCGCCCCAGCTGACGAATAAAGAATGAATTTGAAGCCCTTGAATTATTCGTTTGTCGGAGCAGTAGTTTTAAGGCGACTTCAACGTGAAAGTACCACTTGGGTACTCGCTCGGTCGACCCTCTCTCGCTCATACATCAATCAACCGAGCACTTCCTGACGGGCTTCGCGTGGGGTCTCGTGCTTTTGAAGTGCCGAGGGTCGTGTCTGACTTCCCTCGACAATGAAAACGAATTCCGGTAAATAACTATCGGGGACGCGAGGGGTGATAAACCCTCTTCTCCCTTGCAGCGAGAAACCGGGAGGAAACGGGAAAAGGGGGGAAAAAAGATGCCCCACATAATCAAGCAACGTTTACTCATGCTCTCTGATTTTAGAGGCAAAGAAACGACAACCGGCCTCTGCGTCATCGCGAACCTGAGGGAGCCAAGAAATGGGATAGAGTTGTTCTTGAAACATCGTTTAAAAAGTTCCCTCGCTGCGTGGAAGTTATCACGGACTGCTCTTTTTTATACGACCTCTTTCTGTCCCGCGGAAGGAAACGGAGAACGGAACAACTTGATCGCCGAAGTTCCAAATCGATTGAGACTAGAGGCAAGTTCGAGGAGAAAAGCCGAGGGATGACACTAAGCCAAAGGGTTGAAACCACGAAGAGATCCACCGACTTGACGAAACGCTCTCACGACCACTTTGGCGCTCCGAAGAAGCAGCCAACCCTTTAGGAAGCCATTTTCCTTTGACACACTCCAATAGATCTAAAATCTCATTTTACCGAGATTACCGGGATTTTACATGAATTCTGAATTTCCAGGAATATTTAAATCCGGTCGAAACGCTTTGGATAATTTTTAAGCTTACCTCATTACTGTGACATTCGTTCCAATAAGTAGCGTACTGGTAATTCCCGCTTTTACGAATTAATTAGTTCCTGGTGACCGTTCCTAAATCGAGGATTTGCAAAGTTCGCTGCGCAGGATTTAAAATGAAAATTCCGTAAAGCGAAATTTGTAGCGTTAAAAATTCATAAACCGGGAATTCCTCCCGTGTATTCCTGTTTATTATAGAGCAGTTGAATTGATTTTATTACATTCGGGATTGTGGAGAGGTTGAATTGATTTTATTACATTCTGGATTGTGGAGAGGTTGAATTGATTTTATTACATTCAGGATTATGGAGAGGTTGAATTGAGTTCATCACGCTCCGGAAACTGAAATTCTGAACAATTGTGGGTCATGTTTCTGAGTAGGGCATTGGCACGGCGAGGAGGAATTGACGATGGGTGGCACTTCACCAAAGACTCGAGATCGCTAGGAAATTCGCTGATGTCGTAAAATGCTCCATTTACCGATGACCTCTTGACTACTTTGACGTCGGAACGAGGGAGCCACCCCTTCGAGATGCTTGCTCTCGTTTGGCACCCGAAGTCTCGTTATTCCATTATACCTCAAATACTATTTTAGGTCGACTACCTTGGTGTAGGTGTCAGTCAATTTCCTTCCAAAGGACTCGATCCGATTAGCCGCTCAGCATTTTATCATCGTCCCTCCTAATCTCAAACCTAACAAATAAATATCTTAAATTGAAAATCACTCAAGATCATCCAAATTCAATATCGACGCAGAACAATATTCCGTAAAAAAATGTAATCCCATTCAGTCCCCAAAATCAGATAATTAGCACATACCCGAAACTCAATACCCACACGAAGAAACAAAAAAAAAAAAACGTGAAATAATTCCCAACAGCCCCGAATATTCGAAATGGTCTCATTTTCGAAAAAATCCGGAACATTGTTACCGCTCTTATTGAGATCCCAGTTTCAAATTTCGGATTATGAAAGTGGCAAAAAAGGAAATGTGGAACGGCTGGCGAGCCCATTGTCCTCTCTAGACTGTAACCCTTAGCCAACCGCGTTTAATCGCATTTCGGAGTCGATCACCGGCAAAGTGGCGAGACGGTGGCCCTCTTCGGCAAAGAGTCGAGATGGAGATCCGCTGACGTGACGGAACGGCCCATTTACCGAGGTCCTCTCGGCGACGTCGACGTCGGCGTCGCCGCCGACGGGGCAGCCACCCCTTCGGCTCCCGTTTGGCCTGTCGAAGCCGACCGTTTCACGAAGACCTCTTCCGGGGCGCTCTCTCCCGTTTCCTCGAGCCGGTGACAAACGATAACGCAGCTCCGTGCACGGATTCGAAATTCCGGCGGTTTTCCGAAACAATGCGAGCCCCGCCTCCGGAAATTCGAGCGAAACCCACGGCCGAGCCGCGCCATTCCGTTTTTTATCTGGCGCATCCCCTACTCTCCGCACAACGGCACCCCATGGCTCGGAAATCGAGAAAAGGCATCGAGCGTTTTAAGTTAAACCGCAGGGGGGTATCTTTTTAGGATTTCCCGAGAATAAAATGGCTATCGTATTCACCGAACGTCCTTGGGACCTGAAATCTCGCGCAAACCCCGGCTTGCTTTATCCCCCCGATGCACTTTCAAAGGGCGACCCTCCAAACCGGGAAGCGAGGATATTGTGCGCCCACTCCATGATAAATTTTAGGAATATACCAGGGAAGAGGTTTGATGCACTCCAGATATTATAGGAAAATGTTCACTTACCAAAATTCACCCGAACTTCTATTTCCCTACGCGACCGGTAATTTCGTTCGTACTTCACAGGGAATTATTCCACTCGGGTATTATGTCGTTATCGTAGGGGGCACTTTATTGCCGATACCTTAAGGTGAAGTAAAACACGTCGAGGAACTTGATCAACGTCGATAAAGACGATTTTTCTAAATGCCTACGTTGCCGACGTTCGTTTTTATATTGACAGCTGGGTCGAATTATATTGTGTATTGTACCAAATGGCATATTCCACCTGTCGTTTTCGTACAATAATTATGAAGAAATCGAAGTAAAACTCCAGAAATCCTCTGGATTCATGCCTTCTGGGCCCTAATTGACTGCGGAGGGACCCCCTGCGCCATCTGTGATTTCCAGGTCAATTAAATTTTCACTCCGAGACCTCGTATTACCATCGTTTTAGCAAAGAAGCGCATACAACACTTTTTTTGCCTTTATCCCGTTCAAATGCGAGTTTATCGATTACCAGAGTGTTCTAAATTGTCGTAAAATTGTCCTGACCCTTTCGATTCTCATATCAGAGCCTTCGATAATTGTATATTGATCAAAATATGAGAGCTCGACGCCATTTTGGTTCTGGTCTGGACGAGTTAAAAAATTTTTTTGAAAGATCCAAATTTTTAATGTGTCAGGACAATTCTTAGCTGATCAGGAGTGATGTGTCAAAGTTTTGGACAGTTTGGCCTAATACCCTTAAAAAAAAGTGTTGTATTTGAATCGACTGATTTGAAGGATGTTTCACTTCACCTTAATTGTCGCTCAACTTACGCTAACCCAGGAAATATAGGGAAGCATCTCAGTTCCGAGATTTGCGATTTTTGACAAAAGTTTCGCCTATGCAAACTTCGTTCTAGGTTACCGTACAATATCGCATTGTTCACGGCAGACTGGAGATACGTTGCCGTTATTGTACTCTATTTGACACCTTCCATCGAGAAAGACACAAAGAAGGTCTGACCCAGATCTATCACGGTCATCTGTCAAAGAGAATTCCCTCGCAGAATTCCGAGGACTGGAACGTCTATCGTAATCTTCAAAGTAAAGGGCTCTCCGATGAAAAGCTCTAGTTTGTTTTCCTCTCGCACTGGATCTTCAGAACACAGCACTTCCTACACAAACTGTAAGCATTGGGGGGGCAGTATGAACACTTCGGGTTCAATTCTACGGATGCGAGGGTTTTCATGTTCAGCGCGACAACGGCTACTGCTATCTCTGTGAAACATCGAGCATCAAGACGGTTGTTCGAGTACTTCAAAGAGCTGCAAAACTTCTCAAATACCGTGAAAGAGCACTGAGATCTGATTAAACATCCCTTTTCGAAGCTTTAAGGTGAAGTGAAACATCCTTCAAATCAGTCGATTCGAATACAACACTTTTTTTTAAGGGTATTAGGCCAAACTGTCCAAAACTTTGACACATCACTCCTGATCAGCTAAGAATTGTCCTGACACATTAAAAATTTGGATCTTTTAAGAAAATTTTTTAACTCAGTCCAGACCAGAACCGAAATGGCGTCGAGCTCTCATATTTTGATCAATATACAATTATCGAAGGCTCTGATATGAGAATCGAAAGGGTCAGGACAGTTTTACGACAATTTAGAACCCTTTGTAATCGATAAACTCGCATTTGAACTGGATAAAGGCAAAAAAAGTGTTATATGCGCTTCTTTGCTAAAACGATGGGAATACGAGGTCTCGGAGTGAAAATTTAATTGACCTGGAAATCACAGATGGCGCAGGGGGTCCCTCCGCAGTCAATTAGGGCCCAGAAGGCATGAATCCAGAGGATTTCTGGAGTTTTACTTCGATTTCTTCATAATTATTGTACGAAAACGACATGTGGAATATGCCATTTGGTACAATACACAATATAATTCGACACAGCTGTCAATATAAAAACGAACGTCGGCAACGTAGGCATTTAGAAAAATCGTCTTTATCGACGTTGATCAAGTTCCTCGACGTGTTTCACTTCACCTTAAACAAACTCACCCCTCGATTGAGATTTATTTAGGATTATTTTGGAATATTTTTTCGCGCACCCACGATCCTATGGATACAAGAATAGACAATAATCATGTACGCAATTCGGAGAGAAACGTTGCACGTTTTAACACGAATTGCAGAGAATTTCTATGAAGCAACGACGAAAGAAATGTCTGCCGTAATCTTTTCAGCAAATGTTGTCCAAAGTTTGTGCCGCTCTTGATACTCGTCCCGAAAGGATAAGACTCCTTGAGCCAAAGCGAAACGACATAAAAAACAGCGAAGGAAAATATAAGATAACGCTGTAAGAGACGGCGATATAAATACTTAGGATTAAATTATATGGTCGTTAGAGTTTTCACGTTAATGGGTCCCTTTACTTTAACGGCTACTATCTGAGTGGGGCGCCGAGGATCGGGGAAGTTATCTTACACTTGAAAAAGTCGTTGAAGTACTTCCTAAAAACCAGGAAATTGGTCCTAGGGGATACGGAGTTTGACTGGACGTCCTTTTCTTGAACTTCGACGCGAATCCTTTGCTCGAGCAAGATTCGTTTACGATTACTGTATGATATCACTGTTTGCTGTGTCAATATGCACGTTATTGTTATAGGTAGCTTTATACTACATCTTGACTCTGCAATAGGACGATGCACGTTTAAATCTACGATCTTATTACAATTTTAACTTACACGGCAGAGGAGAAGTTTCCTCGTGGAACGACTACGGAAATGTCGGCCATAATCTTCATGGCGAAGGGTTCACGGATGCTCTACATTTCTATTTTTTTTTTTTTTTCCCTCGAAAGAACGGTGCACCTTGGTACAAGCACCGAGAGGACAAAATAAACACTTAGGGGTAAATCCTATGAATGCGGAAGTTTTCAGAGTCAGAACGACAACGTTGCTTACCAACTGAGTAAGACTTCCGGTATCAATGAGGATTGCTACATACTCTCCCGAGCCGCGAAACTACTGGCTGTAAATTGTGAAATACTTCAAAAAATATGATATGTGATATTTGAAAGGTAAAGATTTCTCTTGGCACCCTCTGGGCGAAAAAAAAAATCCATTTATAGTCACTGTTCCTACCCCGTGCAGCGACTATATGCAAGTATCGCTGTACATCCTTTTGCGCTGCATCTTAATTCCCAAGGAAAATAAAAGGAAACGTCCAACCAACGTCGCGGAAAAGAGGTTTCTCCGCGGAACAACGCCGGCGGAAATGTCTGGGATAATCTTCATAGCAAAGGGTTCACGGATACAAGCTCTAGATTTGTTTTACTCTCGTTCCGAGCCAGAAAGGATAGTGCCCCTAAGGACAAACAGCGAGCACTGGAAACAATATAAATACATCGTGTTAAATTCCGTGGATGCGAGAGTTTTCACGTTCCACACGACGGTACTACTATCTAGGACATCGAGGATCAAGAAGGATATCCGAAAACAGTTCAAAAGGTCGCAAACTTTCTCTGAGCAACCTACACGGTACCTTTGTTCCTAAAAACGTTTATTTTCCGGGCTTTGAAACGAACACAATTGGATTTCCCTTATTTTACGTCGTTACACCGTGGAACAATTGAACGTACGTAATTTGCACAAAAAATGTCCTAAAAAAAGAAATTCGATTACACTCATTGTTGCTATCGGAGCAACGACTATATCCATATATCGCTATAAATCGTTTTCCGCTGCTTTTTAATTTCTAAAAAAGGAAAAGAAAGAAAACCTACAGCCCAGATCGCGGAAAAGTGGTTCCTTCGTGAAACAACGAGGAAGGAAATATCTGCCATGACGTTCACAGCAAAGGATTCGCGAATACAAGCTCTGGGTTTGTCTTGCTCTTGTTCCGCATCTCGGGAGGATAGTTAGACAAACAGGGAGCATTGGGAAAACAGCGTCCATACAATTCGGAGGTTAAATTCTACGTATCCGAGCGTTTCCGCGGCCCTTGCGACAAAGGGCCTCGGTACTTTTTCAAAAGCCGGCCAAGTTTTCAGACCGGCGGATAAATATTTTAACTCGAGCGAAATCCGTGGCGGACTTCTTGTCGGTTTTCATTTCCGCACAGACATTATATCCCGGTACGGCGGAACGTCCCGGTGCATGCCGCGGATCGGAGGAAGGTAACCCACATTTTAAACGAAATCGTAGGAGGGTGATCTTTTCAGGTTTCCTGATGGATAAAATGTCTGCTCTATTCACTCGGAAGTTGAAATTTCACGTACATGAACCATAGTGCCGCTTCCCTCGTGCATTGCATCCTGAAAATACGCTCCTCTCAGCCGCATGTCGAGTATCGGAGAGATAGTACGTAAAAATCGCGTCGAATTGAAAGGATACGAGCACGTACTCGTACATTTTCGTATAATTAACAGTAACCCATTTTTGATCCGTCGTACCGACTCTTGAAGCACTTCCGTGCGAATTAAAATGCCCTTTCTTATCTGGAATATTTTTTCCCTACAATGCATGAAATCGCTGCATATGTAATACCCTGCACGAGAAAAAAAAAATGCCAACATCTGCATTTAAAAATCGTGCACATCAGACGTGATTTATGAGAGGGAGCGATTCAATTTTTTGGTTTAATGAATACTTGCAATTACCGAGATATGATCATAGTCACCTTCCATTGTGCTAAACGATACACGTGGATATCAGATATGCTCAATTTTGATTTTGAGCCGTTGCAAATTTTTTGCCAAACGGTACAGACTAACAAACAGATGCCCTTTTCGAAATTATTCAAGACGGAACATCTGCCCGTAAAATATAGCTTTATAGCTTCGGGAAAAATATCGAACTTCCGCCAAGCACCGCGGAGGTGGGGATAAAAAATTGAGCGGGCTGATTTACTAGCGGCGGGACAAACATTTGCCTTCGTTTTTGTTTCCCCTCCTTACTTGGCGTTGTTTTTCAGCAGACAGAGTTTCACTACTACCGCGGTACCTGAATATCTATACATCATGTTCCATGGGGCAGGAAATTTCCAGTTAGACCGTGCAGGGGTGAATCTTCCTCGGACGAAAGGCATTACCTTTTAACCTGAAATTATGGAGACGCGAACGTATTCAAATTCGGATTTGTTTTTCCTCCGCACAGGAGGTACGGTGCCATCTATCCACCCGGAATCCATGCACAGGGGTGAAAGGTATTATACGCTTCGCGTTAAATTGTAGAGAAACAAACACGCCGGGATTCCAGTCCGATAAAGATTCCCACTTTTCCTGAAACCCGTACCCGAGAGAGAAGCGGAAAATTCGGGCAATTCTTGCCTCGCGAAGCCACGAGGCGTTCGTCTTTTCTTGGAGTTCTTCCTGAAATAGTTGAAGTTCTATTAAGGTGAAGTGAAACATCCTTCAAATCAGTCGATTCGAATACGACACTTTTTTTTAAGGGTATTAGGTCAAACTGTCCAAAACTTTGACACATCACTTCTGATCAGCTAAGAATTGTCCTGACACATTAAAAATTTGGATCTTTCAAAAAAATTGTTTAACTCAGTCCAGACCAGAACCAAAATGGCGTCGAGCTCTTATATTTTGATCAATATACAATTATCGAAGGCTCTGATATGAGAATCGAAAGGGTCAGGACAATTTTACGACAATTTAGAACACTCTGGTAGTCGATAAACTCGCATTTGAACGGGATAAAGGCAAAAAAGTGTTGTATGCGCTTCTTTGCTAAAACGATAGTAATACGAGGTCTCGGAGTGAAAATTTAATTGACCTGGAAATCACAGATGGCGCAGGGGGTCCCTCCGCAATCAATTAGGGCCCAGAAGGCATGAATCCAGAGAATTTCTGGAGTTTTACTTCGATTTCTTCATAATTATTGTACGAAAACGACAGGTGGAATATGCCATTTGGTACAATACACAATATAATTCGACCCAGCTGTCAATATAAAAACGAACGTCGGCAACGTAGGCATTTAGAAAAATCATCTTTATCGACGTTGATCAAGTTCCTCGACGTGTTTCACTTCACCTTAAATTGTTGTTATATCCGAATGCGTTGTCCCAGTCAGGGTCTGACAGGCGAAAAGGGCTCGACCTCGGAATATGGCACAAAAGAAGGTCAGTTTTCAGTCGGACGTAATATCGAGCTGAAATTTTTTTCCTGGTGTATATCGATCTTCGGTACACGAGCTCAGTAGCTGGCAGGTGTAGTTGACTGAAAAATAGCTTTCTGTACGATGGCCCGAAAAAAGCCCGGTTTCACTCAGCGGTGGGAACTTCCATATGCAGAAGTTGAACGGCGCTAAATCGAGCCGTACGGCCTAGAATTTATGTTATTAATGCCGTTCGAGTTCCGTAGGAGTCAACTAACGGCCAATTTACTGCTCGATATTTTACAGCTTTCCTAGTTTGCAGTCCGAGGGCAACAACTGCGTTCTTTCTGCCACCGGGCCCCGCCGACGTGAAATCAGTCCTATCCAACTTCTTTCCCAGTTTTCACATATTTCCAGCCTCGCAATAATATCCACGAAACCCTCTTTCGCTTTCATAAGCGGACTTCTTGCCTCCTATACAAAGTTGCATAATTCTGCCCCTTAAGGTGAAGTGAAACACATCGAGGAACTTGATCAACGTCGATAAAGACGATTTTTCTAAATGCCTACGTTGCCGACGTTCGTTTTTATATTGACAGCTGGGTCGAATTATATTGGGTATTGTACCAAATGGCATATTCCACCTGTCGTTTTCGTACAATAATTATGAAGAAATCGAAGTAAAACTCCAGAAATCCTCTGGATTCATGCCTTCTGGGCCCTAATTGACTGCGGAGGGACCCCCTGTGCCATCTGTGATTTCCAGGTCAATTAAATTTTCACTCCGAGACCTCGTATTACCATCGTTTTAGCAAAGAAGCGCATACAACAGTTTTTTTGCCTTTATCCCGTTCAAATGCGAGTTTATCGATTACCAGAGAGTTCTAAATTGTCGTAAAATTGCCGAAAGTGACCCTTTCGATTCTCATATCAGAGCCTTCGATAATTGTATATTGATCAAAATATGAGAGCTCGACGCCATTTTGGTTCTGGTCTGGACCGAGTTAAAAAATTTTTTTGAAAGATCCAAATTTTTAATGTGTCAGGACAATTCTTAGCTGATCAGGAGTGATGTGTCAAAGTTTTGGACAGTTTGGCCTAATACCCTTAAAAAAAAAGTGTTGTATTCGAATCGACTGATTTGAAGGATGTTTCACTTCACCCTAATCGTGATTAAAAGTTCCGCGACTCCTCCCCTGGGGCTCGGGACAAAAATTGCGGAGCATCTATTCCGTGGCCGTATTCGAATATTCGGTATATTAAAATAGGCGCACTTTTGACGGCGGATAAATCGTATGCATACGTTTCTCCAGGAGGAGAGACAGATATACCGGGATATAAAATTGAACGTATGCATTCGCCAGTTGCAAGAGGCGGGTCGGTGCGCCGTATGAGACTCGAAAAAGAATTCAATTTTACTATTGGGTATCTTATCTCCGAAGTTTGGAAAGCTCCTTCCCGGGGGTCGAGCAAGATGTCACTTTGCGATACGTGACAAGATTCGGTTTACTGTCGGGTCCTTGGAATCGTAAGTCACAGCCGGAATAGAGTAAGCCGGGCCAAGATGGCGCGCGTGGCAAGACGACTAATGCCTAGCGATGAGGACTCTCCTCGACCGGTTACAATTGCTCGGTCAAATCGATTCCCATTAAACTTCGAGTTAAATTCAGGATTCGCGTGATCTCGGCAAGTTTTAGAGCTCCTGAAACTCTTTAAACCGCTCGAAATCTTTTCCGGATCCTCCTCATAACGCTGAAAATTGCGCCGGAATTTTAGAGTCTCCGCAGGAGTTCGGCAGATTTTCGGCAAGCATTATACCCACTTAAACCGATAACGTCAATGGTCCGTTTATACGCTCCACATCCACCGGATTTTTCAAATATACTAAGCCAATATGCGACCTTTATCGAAGTAGGTACACCGAGGTATCAAATTATTCTTAAATAAGATATTTCCCTGATTGGTGGACAGGGAAGTCAAGATTTTTAGATCTCAGATTTTCCTTCAAGCGCGATAGGGTTTTATTTACAATGGATTCTTCGAGGCCGCCCTGTCTTTTCTAGTGACAAAATCCGAGATGCTTAAGGAATTTTTTACCCCCATTGCGAGACGTGCTTACACCGCCAGGAGGGAATTATTTCCAACAGTTCCCTCGAAACGAATGCCAGAGGAATATTCCCATATTAAATTTCCTCCGGACTTTCAAGGCATTTCTATAAAATTCCATCGCGACAAAGAGGTGTTTATAACTTTCCAAGGAAGTCTTTCTGCTCCCGTAGTCTTATGCATTTTTTAAGCTCCAGATGAGTTTCAAATCTACGCCTTCAAAATCGTATGGCATCATGACAACATCCCTACAACCTGTCGGTATAAATGAGACATCGTCAATTTTCAAAATGATCACATATATTAAATTTAAATTAAAAATGAGTTGGGACATTGCTCACGGGCTGGGTCGCGCGACAGCGTTCTGTGCTGCCCTCGGTGGAGGATGCGGATGACTCGCGAACTTGCCACCTACTACCCCCCAGTGACGACCCTTCTTTAAATGCAATTTCTCCCGTAATAAGCGTAATATGTTGAAAAAGTGCGTCACGATGAAACGTTACTTTTACGTAGGCAACAATTCTGCCCTGTGGAGTACGACGTGCATCGGTTTGTTTTCATGTATATATTCATATATGTATAAACGTAAAAACTGAAACAAGGTAGCAGACCCTTCGAGGCCTCAAAGATGCAATTTATTTCCGGGCAAAAAATCATTATCTGCATAATGCATGGTGTCTTATCGGATGGCACCTTATCCTGCGGACGCGATGCACTCTCTTTGAAAGATCCTTCAATTTTTCACGAGCCATGCCGGGGAGTTCTGCAACTAATGCGCCCGGCATTGTGTCGGCGATATCCAACACTAAAATCCAAGACCACCGCGGTACTTATTCCGTCCGCCGAACAATACCTAATTTCAGCGTACGCCGCCTTTGTTCTCGGCGCTCGAAACCTGGTCCGAGGGAGAAAATATATGGATCATCCTGTCCCCTCTGTCGCATAATTATGGCGGGGTCGTCATAGTCATTGTTTTGTTTCGCGTTATACCGAGGACAAGACGAAGCGAGACGCTTTTATACCGAGCAAATAGCTATCCTCGTGCTTCAAAAGCTCTCCTTTCACAAAACGTATCGATATGGACGGATCAGAAGCACCGGTTTAAGGTGTCATTTTTAAGACAGGAAGAAATACTAATTTAATATATGGCGGCGGAAAATTTGCTTTCCGACTCCCTAAAAATTTATTAAATTTCTTAACGAATGTATTGCGACTCGGAAATTCCATAACGTAGGTACTTTTTTAACTTAATTGCGGTAAATCGCATATACTGTCTCAATTTGCGGAAAATGTTCACGTGAAGTATCAGACGCGCGAATCCTTTCGTCGCGGTTAAATCAGACGAGAGCCTCCCAGCCGGGGGCTCCTAATGCCGTTCAATTTCGAACAATTGCTGAAATAATCGGTCGACCCAATTGCGAGTCAATCGTTTAAGCAGTCCCGCGTTCCAATTAACCAGTGATCCGAGAGTTCGAATAATTTGATTGGATCCTGCGGGGAATAACCTTTACAGACGTCGAGCGGAAGTCCCGGAGGGAGCCGATCCAAGATGGCGGCGCACTCGCCCGTCCACAGTCGACATTATCATCTGCAGGTCGAGCTTAATCGATTAAAACTTAGTATCTTTCTTTTCTTCCCTGTAACCTCGGGGCGAGTGCGACCTTGCGGAAGTCACCTTCATTTCTTCCGATAAAATAAACGTGCGGTCAAAGATAATTGGATGTACACGGGAAAAAAGGACATTTGAACATTTACCAAAGGACGGCATTGCCGATCAAGTTTTGCACGGCAACAATATTTTATTAATATGACAAACATTTTCCTGCCCGATTTTCGAGTGTTTACGTTTATTGAAACCACTGACATCTCCCTCAACGTGGAACAATACACCGACTTTACACTTTACAGGGTAATGCATTTTTATATAAAGGGTACCAAGAGCAGGTTGTTAAATCAGTGCACGCCGTAAGAGTCGATCCTGGGTATCGATCGCCGACGCAATTTAGTTCCTCGGACTTGGGCATAATTAATTGCACTCACGCACCGCATCATACAATCATGAGTGCAATCATCAGTACAATCATGAGAACGCGTTAACGCTCCGGAACAAAATCCCTCCAGCCGCGCGTTAAATGGACGAAACACCCATCAGGTGCCTCTAATGTCAACTCCCATTTACGAAGAGCCACCGAAACAGGCGATCGGAGGATCGTTTAATCCACCTTGCAATTAACCGTCGATCCGAAAATTGGAATAATTTGATTCGGCCCTATGGGGAATAACCTTACGGGCGGCGAGCGGAAAGTCATCGTCCGCCCGTGAGCTTAATTGATGGAAACTAGGTATTTTCCCTGACAGTCGTCCTCCCCGACTCATTATGCACGAAAGTTAGATGAACAAGCCCTCCCCCCATCTCCGGGCAGCGAGTATCGACGAAAGAATAATTATGGAAACGAAGTTCCCGCGGACCGTCTCCCCTAATGGAATCCGTCGCCGAGCTTCCACCCGGGACCGTCCAATTCGATTGGAAGTCCTGGAAATAACTGGCTCCATTAAGCGCTCCAAAGCGGAATACGATTTGTTACGGCCGGTTTATCAATTAAAGCCGTTCGCTTGAAAAATAATGAATTAATTAACCTTCGGGTCCACCGCGGGAAAGGCCGAGTGCGGCTGAAATCAACAACCTGTTAGATATCCGAGGGCAGTCGCCGCCGCTCGCGGTCGTGCGGAATCGATTTTCCTTCGGGTCGGAATTTTCCCTTTTTTCTATTTCTTTTTCCCCGATGCTAAATGATTCAAAGTGGCAGCTGCGGATAGGTCTTTGGGTCGGCCGTTTCGGTCTTCTTGGCTTTGATGCCGGGTGCCCAATTAACCACTGAAAACATCCTTTATTGTTTATTTTCATATTTAACGTGAAGTGAAACACGTCGAGGAACTTGATCAACGTCGATAAAGACGATTTTTCTAAATGCCTACGTTGCCGACGTTCGCTTTTATATTGACAGCTGTGTCGAATTATATTGTGTATTGTACCAAATGGCATATTCCACCTGTCATTTTCGTACAATAATTATGAAGAAATCGAAGTAAAACTCCGGAAATCCTCTGGATTCATGCCTTCTGGGCCCTAATTGACTGCGGAGGGACCCCCTCCGCCATCTGTGATTTCCAGGTCAATTAAATTTTCACTCCGAGACCTCGTATTACCATCGTTTTAGCAAAGAAGCGCATACAACACTTTTTTTGCCTTTATCCCGTTCAAATGCGAGTTTATCGATTACCAGAGTGTTCTAAATTGTCGTAAAATTGTCCTGACCCTTTCGATTCTCATATCAGAGCCTTCGATAATTGTATATTGATCGAAATATGAAAGCTCGACGCAATTTTGGTTCTGGTCTGGACTGAGTTAAAAAATTTCTTTGAAAGATCCAAATTTTTAATGTGTCAGGACAATTCTTAGCTGATCAGGAGTGATGTGTCAAAGTTTTGGACAGTTTGGCCTAATACCCTTAAAAAAAAGTGTTGTATTCGAATCGACTGATTTGAAGGATGTTTCACTTCACCTTAAATCGGGTGCTCTGTTAGAAATAAAGTTCGAAGTAGATCGGTCCGCCGTTTTATACCTCGCGATTGCGCGTTTCGGTGTCGGCCAGGAGGGGAATCTCTAAATCATGTTTTTCGGCAGTTTTTTTTATTTAAATTGCAGCGTGTTTTTCAGATTAAAAATCGATATTACACCCTGCATACGTCGCCATGGTCGCTTCCACCGCGGCCCCTGACGCCATTTCCGCCGCCGCCATTGCGGACGCGAATGGGGCGCCACAGGAAGTCCTATCGACTAATTAGAGCTTAGAGGATTAATTATTGAAGCGTTATTACAACTATGCGGATGGAAACGGAGCCGCTTAACATATTGGCGCCGCATAAATCCTACTCTACCTCATATTTTCTTCTCCGCATTTATCGGCCGCGGTTGTTACCCCGCGAATGGCATTACCAACCCCTGGACAGGAACAAGATGATGTCCGGATACTGGGACTTTTTCCCGGAAGTGAAAAGACATAAATCTTTCGGTAAAAATTTCAGGAAAAGCTGTGGAAGCGAGAAAGTTCACTTGAAGTTAATCGTATACCCTGAAACAAAGGTTTCCTTGTAATGTGGCAATTATTGTGCCCAGCGATTAGCAAACTTGGGAAGAAAAATTAATTTTGCATTTCTCA
This sequence comes from Orussus abietinus, assembly GCF_000612105.2. Lineage (NCBI taxonomy): Eukaryota > Metazoa > Arthropoda > Insecta > Hymenoptera > Orussidae > Orussus > Orussus abietinus. The sequence continues at coordinate 282,967 of NW_019394962.1, read as the reverse complement.
GTTTAGTTCGAGGGAAGACCGGTCGAGCAATTAATTCCTCATCGGAATGACCGGGTGGGATTAAAATCAACAACTTGGGTGTTCAGGGTCTCTCCCATCGCCTCCGTTGTAACCCCCAATGCCGGCATTGTTGTCGGATGAGCAAGAGCCACCGGAAGTCCTATGAACTAATTACAGCCCACGGGATTAATTATTCGAGTGGTTATGGCGACATGACGCGGACGGAGGTAGAGTCGAAAATTAATGTCACCCCCACGTGGCAGTATTTTTGCGCTTCGCAGCTAAAGTTACTCGCGCCATCGCGCAATTGTCGTTAATATGGATCACAGGGTGCCCCTGACATAATCAAGTCTCGGTAGAATTAGTAAAATCACTGAAACACAGGGTCTACGCTCACTTATTAAGTTTGAACCATCGGAAGGTAATAAATTGTTTAATCTCCATTTATATCTGAAAACCACAACCGATAGGAACAACTGGTTAGATGTCTAGAAATAGTCGACGCCACTTCTTCGCCATTGTTACAGAACTTGTCGGTTGCGATGTAGATATATTAGTTAATGTTTTTACTTTCATTAGTCCAAACTGGAGGATTCTAGCTGCTTCATTTTTGTGTTAAATCTGTAAAGCCTAACTCTTTTGGGATCAAGAATAGTTTCCCCATTCAGAAGACATCCTGCAATTGTTAACTGGAATTCTTACGTTTATCAGGTAAATTCATACGAAGGGTGCTGAATCGTTTAACTCCCGTTTAGATAGGGAGAACACGCCTAAAATGAACAACCTGTTTGATGTCCAAGGGCAGTTGGCGACGCCACTTCCTCGCTATTGTTGCCGGATGCGAGCTTGGCGTTACCGGACGTCCTATGCACTAATTGAAGCCTACAGGGATAATTATTGCCGTAATTATTCCGACAAAGCTGATAGAAATAGAACCGTGCGTGAATCAAGATACGATTGTCAAACTCCTCCCTCGGTATCGGGGTAATCAGGTTTACCGTGATTGCCACGATTTCGATGAAATACCGTGCTACGTACCCGATTTAAGGTGAAGTGAAACACGTCGAGGAACTTGATCGACGTCGATAAAGAAGATTTTTCTAAATGCCTACGTTGCCGACGTTCGTTTTTATATTGACAGCTGTGTCGAATTATATTGTGTATTGTACCAAATGGCATATTCCACCTGTCGTTTTCGTACAATAATTATGAAGAAATCGAAGTGAAACTCCAGAAATCCTCTGGATTCGTGCCTTCTGGGCCCTAATTGACTGCGGAGGGACCCCCTGCGCCATCTGTGATTTCCAGGTCAATTAAATTTTCACTCCGAGACCTCGTATTACCATCGTTTTAGCAAAGAAGCGCATACAACACTTTTTTTGCCTTTATCCCGTTCAAATGCGAGTTTATCGATTACCAGAGTGTTCTAAATTCTCGTAAAATTGTCCTGACCCTTTCGATTCTCATATCAGAGCCTTCGATAATTGTATATTGATCAAAATATGAGAGCTCGACGCCATTTTGGTTCTGGTCTGGACTGAGTTAAAAAATTTCTTTGAAAGATCCAAATTTTTCATGTATCAGGACAATTCTTAGCTGATCAGGAGTGATGTGTCAAAGTTTTGGACAGTTTGGCCTAATACCCTTCAAAAAAATTGTATTCGAATCGACTGATTTGAAGGATGTTTCACTTCAGCTTAACTGGTTAGGTTAAACAATTCCACTGGATAGAAAAATGCTATATCAAAAATGCAAAAAGGTAACTGGCAAAGTACTTTGACGTTTCCCCGTGCCTTTTGGCGACGGATCAAGAGCCGGCCGACTTTTATTCAGAAAATTGACGTTACCTCTCGAACTTGGAGATTTATGTGGGCAAAATATGAGAGGATCGACATCCCTTTGAGAGATGACTCCGTCCTTTCGAAACGTTTTTCCGCCAATAAAGGAAGTGCCCCCTCCCCCCTCTACCTGTCAAACTCCGGTACCTACACCTACGGATTTTCATCAAAATGGAGCCGATTGAAATTGCGAGGTCCCTTTGTAAGCTACGTGTGTCAATTTCACGGATGACGTCGCGGAAATGACAGGCCGCTTTCCTTTCCTTTTTCAGATGACAAAAGCGACGTGTCGTTTTTGCTTCGGTTCTTGACTTGACATTTTTCCTTTTCAAGACGCGCTTTAATTACCAACCTCGGTAATCAATTTTAATGTCGCATCGCTCCTTCGCGATCGCTTGCAAAGCCGAGCCGTAATCGATAAGGGGTTGACCCTTCTATCATTTGATAATGCAACAACAATTGCAGAGGACTATATAGAGATACGGTGGAAAATCGGATAAGTCCCTCGGGGATGGTTATTAAACATTATGACATGGTCGAAACCAATATTGAGATCCCAACTAAATGCGGCTTTGGAATTTATCAATTAACTTGGGCGAGATGAAAAATAATCCATTAATTAATCCCCCTCCTTCCCTTTCTGGATGATCGAGTGCAAATAAAATGAACAACCTGTTACATAGCTGGCGGTAATTGCCGCCGTTTCATTCCTGTTGGGTGGGAATATCGCCTCGAGAATTACGTTACGTTAATGCCTATTTTTAATTAGATCAGCTGATAATCATCTTTTAGCATCGTGTCGCGAAAGTAAAGTCGCGCTCCGATTTGTTAACAACACTTCCTGGTGGAAGTTAAACGATAATTCCGCTGCTCCAGAGAGGATATATTGATCTAACTTATTTTATTGAACTTTATTATTAGCCAATCCATCTAGCTACTGAAACCGAAATTCCGACCTCGCCGCGGCATCGTTTTTGCGTTAACTAAATTAATTGCTTCGGCTGGAAATTGATCCTTTAATTAATTGCTTTTCAGGGCGATCAGATGCTGCCAAATGAACAACTTGTTATATGAAGCTTACGGCAATCGCTGCAAATGGCCCTTGCAATCTCTGTACACGTATTATTGATTAGATAACATTTCCAATATTTTACAATATACTCAACGAGATTTTTGCAATTGCATTTGCAAAGGGACCCAGATTGTTTAAAAAGTGTTCGATTTACGAATTCCATCCTCTGAGAATTTTTTACTTTTGAACGGAACTTTATGTTCCAATGAAGTAAACGAGTGAAATTTCGATTAGCAAGGCAAATTATGATATTAAAAAAGGAGTTCGAGGCTTGATCTAAATCGATCGTTTCGACTAGGGTACATCACATCACTAGGGTACATGAAATCCCGTCATGGCGGGATTTTTGTAGCCGGGGGTACCAGTTCATTTGGCAAGTGGTCGATGAACGAATACTCCTCAGGGTTGACCAAGTGCGGGGAAAATGAACAACCTGTTACATAGTCGGGGGCAATTACCGGGACCACCGCCAGTGCTGTCGGAAGCGGGTGTCACCGCGTGGATGACGTTAGGCGCCACCGGAAAGTCCCGGGACTAATTAGAACCTGCGGGAATAATTATTGCAGTCATTATCGCTTCCAGAAGGGTTCGTACGCCGCGGACCTCACCTCGCAACGGATCAACCCCTTTCGTTATTAGAATCGAATATTCCCGGGTCGGTTGCCACGAGGGTTGGCAGATTGCGAGGGTGGCGCGAATGCGCGAGGGGTAATAAGGGACTTGGAAACGAAAAAGGAAGGGTGCTATCGCGATATGTCGGGGCCAAGGACCGATCGGGTTATTTAATCGAACGGCTTCAATTCCCGGGGTCGAAGTCGATCCGATTAAGGTGAAGTGAAACCCCCTTCAAATCAGTCGATTCGAATACAACACTTTTTTTTAAGGGTATTAGACCACTGTCCAAAACTTTGACACGTTACTCTTGATCATCTAAGAATTGTACTGACACATTAAAAATTTGGATTTTTCAAAAACATTTTTTAACTCAGTCCAGACCAGAACCAAAATGGCGTCGAGCTCTGATATTTCGATCAATATACAATTATCGAAGGCTCTGATATGAGAATCGAAAGGGTCAGGACAATTTTACGACAATTTAGAACACTCTGGTAGTCGATAAACTCGCATTTGAACGGGATAAAGGCAAAAAAAGTATTGTATGCGCTTCTTTGCTAAAACGATGGTAATACGAGGTCTCGGAGTGAAAATTTAATTGACCTGGAAATCACAGATGGCGCAGGGGGTCCCTCCGCAGTCAAATAGGGCCCCAGAAAGCATGAATCCAGAGGATTTTTGGAGTTATACTTCGATTTCTTTATAATTATTGTACGTAAACGACAGGTGAAATATGCCATTTTGTACAATACCCAATATAATTCGACCCAGTTGTCAATATAAAAACGAACGTTGGCAACGTTGGCATTTAAAAAAATCTTTATCGACGTCGATCAAGTTCCTCGACGTGTTTCACTTCACCTTAATAATTTTGGGAATATATTTAGCTTCCTCTTGTTCGTTCCATATGAAATGATGGTCCAAAGTGGTCGTGGATTTAATATTTGCCGGCGATTTACGAGACTTTTAGGTAGGATTTCGGAGGGATTGAAGTATTACGCTGGGTAAAAAAGAAAAATGCAGATGCAAGATGTAGACTTGTGGTGGAATCGCTCTCGGATGGAATTGTGTCTCGAAAGCGACCTCTCCTTTCGTTATTGGAATCGAATGTTTCCGAGCCAGTTGCTGCGAGGATAAGACGCGAGATTACGCACGGTTGCACAAAGCTGTACAAGATAACATGAAATTGCGCGGCCACCGAAGAGAGGGCGGCAAATACCGCGACGTCGCGGTTGGAGTCAAAGGCGAGCTCTCGATGGAGTGACCGACATCGGGGATGGGGTCACAAATTCGAAACCCACCACGTTAATTAAGAGAGGAAGGTGCTTCGTGTTTTTAACGGTAATTGAAGGAAAAATATAGCATGTGGAAAGGAAAAATATACGAAGGGATCGCGTTCGATGATGGTTAAATATCGTCGTTGGCGTCGCAAATTCGAGACTTAGCGTTCCTATTAAGGTGAAGTGAAACACGTCGAGGAACTTGATCAACGTCGATAAAGATGATTTTTCTAAATGCCTACGTTGCCGACGTTCGTTTTTATATTGACAGCTGTGTCGAATTATATTGGATATTGTACCAAATGGCATATTCCACCTGTCGTTTTCCTACAATAATTATGAAGAAATCGAAGTAAAACTCCAGAAATCCTCTGGATTCATGCCTTCTGGGCCCTAATTGACTGCGGAGGGACCCCCTGCGCCATCTGTGATTTCCAGGTCAATTAAATTTTCACTCCGAGACCTCGTATTACCATCGTTTTAGCAAAGAAGCGCATACAACACTTTTTTGCCTTTATCCCGTTCAAATGCGAGTTTATCGATTACCAGAGTGTTCTAAATGGTCGTAAAATTGTCCTGACCCTTTCGATTCTCATATCAGAGCCTTTGATAATTGTATATTGATCGAAATATGAGAGCTCGACGCCATTTTGGTTCTGGTCTGGACCGAGTTAAAAAATTTCTTTGAAAGATCCAAATTTTTAATGTGTCAGGACAATTCTTAGCTGATCAGGAGCGATGTGTCAAAGTTTTGGACAGTTTGGCCTAATACCCTTAAAAAAAAGTGTTGTATTCGAATCGACTGATTTGAAGGACGTTTCACTTCACCTTAACGAGGTGCGGGATTTAATGACTGTTTTCACCCGCAGTAATTCTCGATTTGGAGGATCCAGGACGGCGACCACTTTCCGTGTCAGGCGGTAACAATTCCGAAACGAAATGCTCGGCGTTGCTCGAGGATTCCGGCGCCTGTCGGGCGGAAATGCGCACCGATGTCGAGCGGAAATACGCGCCCATGGCGGGCGACGCGGTCGCCCGATGGACGGGCGACGAGCGTCGCGACGCGTTGGTATTCTCTCTACGCCGGCTCGTTTGCTTTCTGAAGCCAAACCATATCTGCTGTCGGGATATGACGGGTGGACAGGGAAAGGTGTGGCGGCCAAGGTGGGCGTGAAAAGTGTACGGGGTCGGTCGGAATACGAGCCCCACTCCGGGTGTTCCTGGGCATTCGGGAGTATTCGCCTGTATTTCCGACCATTCACCAGTGGCCGGAAATCCGTAGAGGGTTTACGTTGCGCTTTTGCCGCAGACGGAAGCATTTCCAACGATTGGGTGTCGATGCGCATCTCTGGTCGAAAGTCTGACCATCCGTGTGCATGCAAGCCGGGTTGTGATGTAGATCGAGGCACAAGTATGTGCGTTTTTATTTTATTATTTGAAGAAAAAAAAATTCCTGGGAATTTATACTTCGATTTGAGGGAAGTTGTAAGTCATCGAAGAATCGTACTTATGTAAGCGAATCTTTTCGGTTAACACTAGGATTACGGAACCCGTCAATTTGACGGAATTCAAACTTCAAAAAGAAATACCGAAAAAACCATAGCATCAATTTTAACCATTTTTGTGTCGTAAATTAAACATTTCATCCAAAGAATTTGTGCACACGATTATTTTTTCCTGAGCCTTCTAAATATTAAAATCTGTATGTAGTATACCTATCTCTACGAAACCCGTCAAATTGACGGACTAGCTAATTTCATAAACAATCCATATATATTTGCTTCGTTGCAGGGAGTGTAAGACGAAGATGAGAGTGAAGGTTTGCATTGAAAGTGGAGAAATAGAAGGATCTTCGGATAGTGAAGAGGAAAACTTCTTGAAAGCGTGTCGTAGCAAGGAAAGGATGCGCATTCTTTCTAGTTCCGACTCCGAGGATGAGAGGACGAGCATTCCAATCATTTCCGTGATAATTTTTAAAAAAGGACTTTTTACTTATAAATCATTTATTTAAACGTAAAGCCTAGTGTTGTTTAATACAGACTTAATTTGAATAAATCGATTTTTTAAAGAAAATCCGTGTTTTCGTTTACCCGACAATTTGACGGATGCTCGTAGAAACAGGTATATAAAAAACGCCCGTAAACCTAGTGTTAATTACGATGGGCGGGAATTATTCGATGGTTTTTATGTGGATCGACACGAGTGGAATAGTTAGAGCTTGTCGATGCCTATCTCGGGGTCGTAAGGTTGCGACGGGACGGAAATAATCCGGGCGGAAATACGCACCCATGTTCGTCGGCTTGGGCGACCGATAGGTTATCAATAGGAGACAAGTATCATGACGGATTGGACTCCTTTCTCTATCGGTTCGGCCTCTTTCTTTAGCCAAGACCATTTCTCCTAGAACGTGACGGCCTGGTTCAGAAAGGTTCACCGCCCGAGGTGGGCGCAAATAGTGTACGGAGTCGTTCGGGAATACCCGCGAAAGCCCGTCAGTATTTGCAAGCATTTGCCCCAGGCGAAAACCCATAGAGAATTTATGCTACCCTTTTCTCGCGGATTAGAACATCTCGGCACCATGGAGAAGTGGATACCTCTTTCTGGACAAGACGATGAAGACGGTGGTGATGGAACAATCCGGCCGGGATTACGCACTTCAAGAGACTTGGTCAATCGTCAAGAGATCCGTCAATAGGAAAATGGTTATCCTGGCGGATCGGCTTTTTCTTTTTCTTTCCGAAGCCAAAACCATCCCTTTGGTGGAACATGGCAACTTGGCCGAGAAAGATTCGGTATCCGACATGGGCGCAAAGAGTGCAAAACCTCGTTCGGGAATACCCCGGAGTATCCGCGAGTATTTGCAGCCATTTTCAGCGGGCGGCGATCCATACAGAATTTAAGCTAGCCTATTTCTTTTTTATCAGAACATTGACAGCGAGACGTCGAAACTTATTTCCGGCCAACGAGATGAAAAATATGAGAAGTCTGGGAATGAAATAATTCAGGCGGAAGCACGTATCTACTTCGAGCGTCTTGGTCAATAGTTAAGAGATCTGTCAATACGTAATCGATATCTTGACGGATAGATCTCCTTTCTTTATCGGTTCCTTCTCTTTCTGAAGCCAAATCCATCCTCTTTGGCGGATGGCGACAAGAAAGGTTCGGCATATGAGATGGGTGGAAATAGTGCAAAGGGTTGTTCGGGAATACCTGCCACCTTAACGAATCTTTGAATGAGTCTTGGAGCTTCGGTAGTTATTTCTTGACTTGATTAATAATCCAGGTGGAAATACGCATTTACTTCGGATGACTTGATCAATCGTTAAGAAATGTTAATAAAAAACCGCAATCTTGACGGATCGACCTCCTTTTCTTATCGGTTCTTCTCCTCTCCGAAGCCAGGACCATCCGCGGCGACCAGGCCGAGAAAGGTTCGGCATCCTAGATGGGCGCAAATAGTGCAGAGGGTCGTTCGCGAATGCCAACCCCCTTTAGTGTATTCTCGGGAATACCCCCGAGTACTCGCGAGTATTTGCGACCATTCGCAGTGGGCGGAAATCCATAGAGAGTTCGTGCTACGCTTCTGGCGCAGACGGAAGCGCTTGCAGCGGTCGGGTGTCGATGCACATCGCTGGGCCGAAAGTTTGCATCAGAGACCGGTGTATAAATAAACAAACAATGTTTCCGGGGTTGGACAGCCTCGCCGGCATTTTCTAAGTCCGGGAAGAATCGACAGGAATTTCTGGGTCGAACGTCGAGGTCCTCCGCGACGAGGGCGATGTACTCTCTCCCAGAGACGGAGAGAAATGAAATGCGTTACCGGCAGGACAATTGCGGTAACACCGATCGCATGGATATATAGGGACAGCGGTTCTGCAGGAATTATGGTTACTCGTTCGGCATCCTGGGGTGTACAGAGTGGGATTAAAATATAAAGTACCGAGCCGGACGTCCGCGGTCAGGACGTCGCGACCGTAATTATCGTAGCAATGTCGGGAAATACGCTGCCAATCTGTACATTGCCTGTACACCTGTACTCCTGACGTTTCACCACGTGCGCGTGACGCTCGAAGACCCGCGAAAGCAAAATTAAACCACGTTCCATTATTTACGAGAATTTCGAGGAGAGCCTCGAAGTTCTCGTCTCTCCGATATGACTTTCCAGAGAAGCAGTTTAACACTTAAGGTGAAGTGAAACATCCTTCAAATCAGTCGATTCGAATACAACACTTTCTTTTAAGGGTATTAGGCCAAACTGTCCAAAACTTTGACACGTCACTCCTGATCAGCTAAGAATTGTCCTGACACATTAAAAATTTGGATCTTTCAAAAAAATTTTTTAACTCGGTCCAGACCAGAACCAAAATGGCGTTGAGCTCTCATATTTTGATCAATATACAATTATCGAAGGCTCTGATATGAGAATCGAAAGGGTCAGGACAATTTTACAACAATTTGGAACACTCTGGTAATCGATAAACTCGCATTTGAACGGGATAAAGGCAAAAAAGTGTTGTATGCGCTTCTTTGCTAAAACGATGGTAATACGAGGTCTCGGAGTGAAAATTTAATTGACCTGGAAATCACAGATGGCGCAGGGGTCCCTCCGCAGTCAATTAGGGCCCAGAAGGCATGAATCCAGAGGATTTCTGGAGTTTTACTTCGATTTCTTCATAATTATTGTACGAAAACGACAGGTGGAATATGCCATTTGGTACAATACACAATATAATTCGACCCAGCTGTCAATATAAAAACGAACGTCGGCAACGTAGGCATTTAGAAAAATCGTCTTTATCGACGTTGATCAAGTTCCTCGACGTGTTTCACTTCACCTTAATTGACGGTTCTACTTTTCGTTGATATTTTATTTACCCATTTATTTGGATACCTCTCAAGGTACGCTTCCACTCCTCGACCTACAAGGTAAATTGGCTGAGATAAGTGAAACACTTTAAAAGCTGACGTTAAATCATTAAATCATGACCTTACCTCGGTATCGCTATCAGTGCTTCTTGTAATATAAATCTCGTCAGAACAGGAACCGTTCCACATTTTAGGGAACCTTTCGCGATTAGAATAAATCGCAATCGTGTCGATTGCTAACACCATGCTTTTATTCCCGCGGAGGACCAAGATCGTGGATGGGGTCTGATAAGAAAAGGAGATAGGCAACGATTGTCGGCATCGGGCTTCGACAAGAACGCCAAACCTCGTTCGGCACTTTCTCGCCGATCGGGGTCTCGGTTCCTCTGGTGTTTCGTTTTTCAGTGAGCTCGTTCCCCAGAGCCGAGACCATTTCTTCTGACGAAACGTGGCGGCGCGGGCAGAAGGGGTTAGAAACGCGGGGCGAGAAAAGTATACGAAGCCATTCGCGGGTATTTACTGGAATTGCGAGTATACCCGAGCGTTCGCATCGGACGGAAATGCACATCGGAGGATCCGCGCTGCACTTCCGATGCAGCCGGGCGTCCATGCGCGTCGGGGAGCCGAAGTTAGCTGCGAAGATGGACAAGTAGAGGGACGGAAGGGTGAATAGAGAGGAGAATAGGCGGGCAGCGAGATCAATGGACAACTAGGGGAAGGCGGGAACTCGAATGGAGGTGATGGGCGCGAAATCGGACTTGGATTGGACATCGAGTTTGTTCTGGTGCGTTGAGAACCGGTGGGACGAAAGGGTTGCGCCTCCATGATTTCTCTCCTTTGACGACTACTCGTCTTTGTGACGGAAAATCACGGCCCCGACTGGATCCATCTGGTTGGTCAAAAATCGCGCAGGAGGAGGGTACTGGGAGAATATCGCGTATTAACGAGTGTCATATACGTATTTGCGAAAATTTCTCATTATTCGTAACGAGCAAAAATGTGGGCAGGCGTTCGAGTTTCGGTGTCGATTCGTTAATTCTCAGTCGAATAAGCCAATTTTTCGTTTTTTACGGCTCACTTTTCAGTGATCCCGCGATTCGCCGCCGTCATTAGAGACCATCCACGATCATCCGAGATCATCTGCGATCATCCCCGCGATTCGCCGCCGTCATTAGAAACCATTCGCGATCATCCGAGATCATCTGCGATCATCCCCGCGATTCGCCGCCGTCATTAGAAACCATCCGCGATCATCCCCGCGATTCGCTGCCGTCATTAGAGACCATTCGCGATCATCCGAGATCATCTGCGATCATCCTCACGATTCGCCGCCGTCATTAGAGACCATCCGCGATCATCCCCGCGATTCGTTGCCGTCATTAGAGACCATCCGCGATCATCCCCGCGATTCGTTGCCGTCATTGGAGACCATCCGCGATCATCTTCGCGATTCGCCGCCGTCATTAGAGACCATCCATGATCATCCGAGATCATCTGCGATCATCTGCGATCATCCGTCACCGCGGTCTTTACCCCCACGTGTCCATGTCCATCGGGAATCACGATCTGCTCGCATCCACGGCTGTGCACATCTATCTGGAATCATTGACGGCGATCCGCGTTGCGCCACCCGGGATCCTCAGTGGGCGCGAGATATCCGGCCGGAAGTTTGGGCTCATCCGCAGGTGGTCGATCGGCCATCGATGCGTCTCGACAAGGCCCGAGGTACAGTGGCGGACATGAATGCATTCCCTGCAGATTTGGCATCCCCTATGCGTGATGGGAAGGCATTCATGTCTACCAGTGTACACGGCGAAGCGGCGAATCGTGTAGCGTCCCCCCTACAAGCGCGAGTAAACGCGGCTCGTCCCGACGCCTGGACAGGGACGGACGGATAAATAGACACCCGAAGGGACGGAGACAAGGATAAACAGGGTGGGCCAGGGAACGGGAACGGGAACGGACCGGAACGTGGGCGGCGGGCGGGGGTGGCGAGGACTCTGCGAAAATCGTTACCGCGATTCCGCACGTCCGCACGAAATTTCCCCCCCGCCCCAAGCCGGTGGCGAAACAATTCCCTCGGGGAAAAACGCGACGGGGGTCTCTGGCTTTTATCGAGGGGCCCCGGTCCCCGTTCCGTTTGGCCCCTCGTCCCTAATTGCGTTGCGCGCGGGTTGCGCGTCTTCGCGGCTGCGCACGGCGCGTCTGCACATGGCGGCGCTGCGCGCGCATCCCCGCATCCCTCTCCGACCGGACCGCGTCGTTTACACAGGCGGGGGAAATTGAATTGATTAAAATGAAACGCGCAAACCGATTATTAGATGTATTTTTCCCAGCCGCGGCGAAGCCGTGCCCAGGGGACGCGAGAAACCGCGATCCCTCGACGGGCCGAGCGGAAATTCATCCCGGTAGGCTGTTAATGGCGAACGTTGTCTTCCAGGGAGTTTCGAACTAGGTCGTCGACCTCGGCGACCGGAGGTCGGGGATCAACCAAAGAAATGGAGGAATGAAGCTTCGCCAAGACGATTTCTTGAGGGTACGTTAAGGTGAAGTGAAACACGTCGAGGAACTTGATCGACGTCGATAAAGAAGATTTTTCTAAATGCTTACGTTGCCGACGTTCGTTTTTATATTGACAGCTGTATCGAATTATATTGGATATTGTATCAAATGGCATACTCCACCTGTCGTTTTCGTACAGTAAATATCAAGAAATCAAAGTAAAACTCGAGAAATTCTCTGAATTCATGCTTTCTGAGGCCCTAATTGACTGCAGAGGGACCCCCTGCGCCATCTGTGATTTCCAGGTTAATTAAATTTTTACTCCGAGACCTCGTATTCCCATCGTTTTGGCATAGAACCGCATACAACACTTTTTTTGCCTTTATCCCGTTCAAATGCGAGTTTATCGATTACCAGAGGGTTTTAAATTCTTGTCAAATTGTCCTGACCGTTTCGTTTCTCATATCGGGGCCTTCGATAATTGTATATTGATCGAAATATCAGAGTTCGACGCCATTTTGGTTCTGGTCTGGGCTGACTTAAGAAATTTTTTCCATAAATCCAAATTTTTAATGTGTCAGGACAATTCTTAGATGATCAGGAGTGATGTGACAAAGTTTCGGACAATTTGGTCTAATACCCTTAAAAAGAAAGTGTTGTATTCAAATCGACTGATTTGAAAGGGGTTTCACTTCACCTTAATCGTTTGAGTCCCAAGCTGTTTAGATTTCATGTTGAAAGATCCTAGCACGTTTGAACGCTGTTCAAACAATTAATAAGAGCAACTACTACGAATGTATCGTAGGAATTCCGAAGCGTTACAAAGATGGCCGCGGGTCAAGATCGAGAATTCTTTTGCGCCGAGAAATTGTTATAGCATACGAATGAGTACAGAAATGTTTTCTGGATATCGGAGTCAGTTTTGACTGGTCGAGTTTGATCGCAGAACTACCCGGAACAATAATCTGACCGTTCAAGTAGCTACTTTATGATACTTATGACCGTGGACGTCTAAAGTCGACGACGAAAGACGCCGGTACGGTCTAGTCGCCATGACGACGGGGTTCAAGAGGTCGGATTACCAAAAAAGTCATAAATATGAATCATCCGGTTGTTACGTGACCCTATATCTTGATGTAACAGCTGGAACAAACATCGAGGTGCCAAGAGGTCAGCGGGTGTTCGCGAGGCTGGATGGATACCTCCATGGGTATCATCCATGGTCGTGTCGACACTGGTCAATGAAATTCAAGAGGCTGGTCCATGGAAGTCATAAATGTAAATCAGTCCGTTCTTACGTATCCATGAATTTTACGACACGCGGCCGCGAACCGATATCGCTACCAATATGCTCTCTCTCCACCTACGTGTACAAGGACTGGACGGATAACTCCGACAGATAAGTTTACTATCTTTTATTGTCGTTATATATATGTTACGGTGAAACACCGAAATTGGAGAATGTCGACTTTCACCGGTGAATGTCAACAGACACCAAATACGTCGGTGAAAGATCGAATATTTCATTACATTGTCGTACATTCGGACCCTCTCCAGTGTGTGTCGGCAATCACACACCGGTGAATGTCAACATTTACCGGTGTAAGTCAGAAATAAGGGTATTTAGAAAATATTTAGGACATACACGAAGCGACTATGCGAATGTTGACATTCACCGGTGAAAGTCGACATTCTCCAGATTTCGGTGTTTCACCGTAACATATACTTATCATCGTGTATTATACTTATCATCGTGGGCGTTAACTGCGATAGCAGGTCGTCATCGGTCGCCGTCCCTATCACGGTGGAGGGAAATCACGGAGACGGCGCAGCGGCAAAGTTACGAGCATAAATTAGCACGGGTGGGGCGAACTTCCCCTGCATTAACGTAGCCGACATCCAGATTCCCGAATTGCAGCGTGAAATCTCGGGAGAGACCGTTTTACGAGGCACCCTTCGAAATATTATCTACAGTCGTAGCCGGTCGAAATTGGTCCTCGTTGCGACGATAGCGGGGGAAGTTTAAATTGGTTTACTGGGAAGACCGCGAGCATAAATTAAATTCCCATTACGCGCAACTTGCATCCCCGTTCCGGCTAGTGCCGAAGACATCGGTGGCGAGTAAACGTCGCCATCGAACCTTGAGGTCCTCCATTGAATCCGTGATAACGAGTCGGAAAGTCTCCCCGATAACGAAAGCGCGACGTTAAGGTGAAGTGAAACACGTCGAGGAACTTGATCAACGTCGATAAAGACGATTTTTCTAAATGCCTACGTTACCGACGTTGGTTTTTATATTGACAGCTGTGTCGAATTATATTGTGTATTGTACCAAATGGCATATTCCACCTGTCGTTTTCGTACAATAATTATGAAGAAATCGAAGTAAAACTCCAGAAATCCTCTGGATTCATGTCTTCTGGGCCCTAATTGACTGCGGAGGGACCCCCTGCGCCATCTGTGATTTCCAGGTCAATTAAATTTTCACTCCGAGACCTCGTATTACCATCGTTTTAGCAAAGAAGCGCATACAACACTTTTTTTGCCTTTATCCCGTTCTAATGCGAGTTTATCGATTACCAGAGTGTTCTAAATTGTCGTAAAATTGTCCCGACCCTTTCGATTCTCATATCAGAGCCTTCGATAATTGTATATTGATCAAAATATGAGAGCTCGACGGCATTTTGGTTCTGATCTGGACTGAGTTAAAAAATTTTGTTGAAAGATCCAAATTTTTAATGTGTCAGGACAATTCTTAGCTGATCAGGAGTGATGTGTCAAAGTTTTGGACAGTTTGGCCTAATACCCTTAAAAAAAAGTGTTGCATTCGAATCGACTGATTTGAAGGGGGTTTCACTTCACCTTAACCCGGGATATCGTAAAAAATGGGATAAAAATCGGAGGAATTAGGAAAGTCATGGAGGAATTATTCCCCGTTTCTGAATTTCATTCGTTAGTCGTCACTCTCGAGGTTCTCGGGACGAGTGCCTTCGATTCGATCCGCGATTCGAGTCTCGAAGGGCCGCTTTCGTCTCGTTATCGGAACGACTCCCGGCGTCGGCGTCGTCGGCCGTCCTCGGGACTCAAAAGGTCGGCCTACCAGAAAAGTCATGAATATAAATCAGCCGCCGAGAGACCCTCAATTACGCCGACGCGAGGATGTCCTCCTCGAACAACGGGGAGGCGCGCACGCGAGATTTTAATTGAGTTCCGCGAGGCGCCTATCGAGGAAGTCTCACCGGCGAGTAATTAAAGGCCCGGAAAGAGTGTCGGTGCGATCCGGCCAGGTAAAAAATTGCCGGAAACACATCCACCCTCGACTGTCATCGTCGACTGTCACTCCCGCGGAGGCCGGCGCCTCCACGTGCGCGTGCATTACGCGCACCGCCTTTAATGACGTACCCTCGAGCGAGGTGCTCGACGTGACATCGAGGGTTCCTGAGGGAACCTACCAAGGAGGGGAACCCGGAGAGGGAGCTGCCCCGAGAAGACCAGACTCCTTGACGTTTGATGCGAAACCCGGCACGGGTATCGTTTCTCGTCTGAGATGATACCGAGATGATACGCTCGGAACTCGGGCTGATTTCAGACCGGATGCGACTCCATTAGTCGGCTGATGTACGCACTAAGTGAATCCGATTATACGCTGCGTTCCGTTTAATTTGACCGTTCTTGGCATTTCCATATGAGCCGCTCAGTGCACACATTGATTAACTCCATAAAACAAAAAATTGAGAAATGCGATGAAGTAATGTAGATTCTTTTTTAAAATTCCTATTATAATTTAACTTCAAATGTATAATGTAGAATACATAAATACAGTTATAGTTTTCATCTAACGGTATATAAAATTAATAAGGAAGAATAGCCAACAAAATAATCGTCTGCATTTTATATCGACAAATGTTTTTGCAGGTATTAAATTTCCTCCTCTGTTCCTGTATGCCAAACCTTTTGTTCCGTTATGCATTTGTAAATTTCGTGCCCATTTATCAGGATTAGGACTTCTTTTCCTCCCAATCGATGTGTTTGTTGGGGAATTTGTACCGTTGCAATCGGATGAATCCGAGAAACACGATAAACGTCTTCTTGCACCAGACTTTTTGCTGATAAATCGTAGTGAAGAATCATCACTGCTTTCCACATCCACATTGTTATTAGTTTCACTCGTCTTGATTATAACGGTATAATATTTAGTTCTTTAAAAACAATCAGGGAGTAATGTTGAAAAGACCAAAAAATATGTAGTCCGTGTAATATTGGTGAAGTATACGGTAACATTCAGCGCGAGAGATCACTGTTATACTAACTACCGTCTGCATTGCGCTTTTTTCTATCTGTTTGCTGATGCGAATTTATTACTCATATTGTTGAAAGGGGGAAAGCATCTTCGGTTGTTTAAAAAAAAAAGCGTCGATGTACGGCCGCAACAGATAATCCAATAATACTATACTGCCAGGTATTCGTCTACGATTTACATTAGAGTATGGAGTTAATCAAAATGGCTTCTGAAATAAATTACATATTATTCAAAGCCGAAAAAAATTTTGCCTTTTAATGGTGTTAATCTCTATTAATCAGGAAAGATATTATAAATATAAAAAGTTATGACTATACCAAGTGCTTTGACATCTAAATTTAAGATTTTTCAAAAAGTGGAGTCAGTCGATGTATGCACTGAGCGACTCATATCACGGGCAGAATGAACGTCCAAACATGAGAGCTCGCCTTTAAAAAACAAATACTCTCCGACGACTGTGGCATTATTTTCGAGGTGACATTAATTCCTATGATTTGCTCGACCCGAATTCAAGAATAATTTGCATATTCTACATTGCACAGAATTCGGCGGAAATTCTGACCGTATGTCTACATCGTAGATTGTTGATTCCCATCCTTTCCGAGATGCAGAATTATATCTTTTTATTGGTAGGACTTGGTTGCTGTTAATCGGGATTGTTGACTTTTACGCTCTCGTTTCAGATTCCTGGATTTCCGGGTTTCCTTCAGGGCCCTTGGTCGGATAGGCGACCCCTCAGGCTTTATGTCATCTTATTAATGGTACACGCGTCATTACTTCGGGAAACTCCGTTCGTGCAATTTCCCCCGGAGTGACCCAACAATTGGGTCCCATCTGTGCTCGGAGAAACGGTTCACGATTGTACTGATTTTGCGAAGGAAGTGTACTTACAATTGGTCGGGTGAGTTACTTCTTTGACTCTAAGGCTCACAGAGAGACCCATTGTGACAGAATGCCATTGTGCCTACAAAGAGAGCACCTTCCATTGTCTGTGTAGAATACTGGGGCGGGCCGGCTCTCCAATAAAATCGTATAAAGTGAGGGGCTGTTTAAATATATGGAAACGTTGCCGTGTTGGCAAATAGTACAATTGGGTCAATTAACTATTCGGATTTTTTCAGTTATCGGGAGAGAATGCAAACACCCATCGCAAACACTCTACGCCCGACGGTATATGAAATGGAGATTACAGTGTGGCGGAACTTCGTTTATTGGAACGAGCCGAGGTATAAAAAAAAAAGTTCCGATTTCCAGTTCGTTTAAATAATAACAGCTCGACGACTTTCCCCAATACCGGCAATTTTTAAACGTTCCTACGCTGAGGAGAAAGAAACGTCATTGAACCAAAGGAATACTTCTTCGAGTAGTACCATTCGATGAAATTATCTTCTCAGGGCAGTCAGGGTATTTGTACATGTAATTATAAATTTTTGTACATCTAACCCCGCGTAACATTTACCTTCGTCCCCCCAGTTCGCATTGTTCACGATATTAAAAAATCCGTTCACTCGTTCCTCCGCCAGAGAAGTGTCACTCGTCCGTGAAACGTCATTCTCCGTTGCAACATCCGCGGATACCCGGCAATTGTAATCCGATCCCGTATCGATCTAATTGAAACGTGATTATTGGCCGTGCAATCGAGTGGTAATTGCTCCGTTCGATTTCCGCGATACTTTCGAACAGCGCTCGTCGAAATGACGGGAATGTCATTTGTTTCAATCGCTCCAGCGAGGCGACTTTAAAGAACCGAAGAACGTTTGATGTCCAATGACCCGTGGATGCACATGCGTACTGCACCGAGTACATCATGACTGCATGAAGGCCTTGCACCGACCCGAGAGGATCCTCGACCGTGCCGATTCTCTGCATCCCCGACTCGTCGGAATGTTAAATCGCTAATGCTCGTCCGGGGATAGAAAATAAGTTTCGAACTTCCTAACTTATTAAGTTTCATAGCGCGTTACTCGGTTACGGTTAAACTGGAGGGCGGGAAGTAAGTTGACGGAGACCGTGGATCCTGTAAATCGAATTGAAGGCCCTCCCTTCTTTGGAAATCCTTCGCGCGGTGGAGGAGCAACTTCTCGCCGTGACTTCGCTCCGAGTATAAGGATGTTTATTGGCACTCCGAGAGAAATTACAGCCTTAGCATTCACCGCAGCCTCGGATATTACACCCGAGAGTGTCGCTCGTCGATTAATAAACTCCGCTACGAGATGTTCATCGTCGATCGACTCGGAAAAGCGATCTCTCTAATTTAGTAAAATTCGGTAAATTATGGACGCGGAGGAATTACGCGCCATGGCCTGAAAGTTTGCCCTGGCTGTAGTGGAGGGTCGATGAGCAGTATTGTTTGCGTTGACTTTAGTTGAGTATCGATAGACAATATTGTTTTACGGTATAAACGGTTCCGGACGATTTGACTTCCCCGTCGATCGGGTCCGATTATTCGGGAATTATTTCCGGGTAAATCTTTCGTTCACTGTGCGCGTCTCTCCCCCACCGTGAAAAATTTCCCCGTCATCTTTACCGCGCAGATGTGACTTTTCCCTAGGATTTTTCACCCTTTCAAAGTCCCCGGAAACCGAGGGGGAGTGCTCTTCGCGTCAGCCACTGAAAAGATGATCGGTTACTGATACGGTAATCAATCAGGACCTCCGAGGTTTGATTTCCGCCAGGGTGTGACCGATTACAGGGTAAGAGCGTCGTTTGTCTCTCTTTAGAGCCGAGGGGGAAGTCTTTTTTGATCTTCGACAACACCCGAACGCACCTGTACGTCAGGCTCGGAATTAAACCTGACAATCCCGAGGAGTGTGCGCGAAATAGAAACCGAAGAACTTAATGATTCTCTGTTCCCCTTTCAGCGGCGGGGCACAAAAGCCGCTTTTTGGTCTTTGATTCTACATGAATGCATGTGTACTTTTCGCAGGGATTAAGCCTAACAATACAAACGAGTCGGCAGAGGAATTGGAACGACTTTCCTTCCCCCTTGAAAACGGGGGTGGAGGCGCGAAGAGGAACCTTGAAAAGGCGAAACGAGGAGAGAAGGGTGGCTGCCGGTTAATTAATTAGCGATTGTCGCGCCTTCTATCGGGAATCCTGGCATTTTATTTACTTTTTTAGCCGGCGACTCGACCTTTATCCATTCGAGAATTACGTTTTCCCTGTAACGGCTTATTCGTGGATTTTCGTATTATCATCTCGAAAGTGAGATGATAATACGAAAATCCTCGAATTATGAAGCCAGAATGTATTTTCGGGATCAGAAAAGTGGGATAAATAGGGAAAAGATTTCCTCCTGGCTCTCCTTCGAGGCATTAACGCCGATGAAATATCTAGCGAACGTTAAATATCTCGGGAGGGCAATTTTTTGCAGAAATTCGTCTCTCGGCCGGGAATTACGTCATGGCTCCATAATACATTGTCTTGAAAGTCGAGACCGATGGTGTTATAAGTACGTTTCCCTCGCGGTTTAATTCCGTGCCTTGTTCGAAACTCCCCACCCAGTTTCCGAGCAGTGGTTTTAAATTTTCTAAACTTGGCCCCTGTTTTGAGTATACCCAAAAGAGTGGAAACGCGCTTAACTTGGAGCATTCGTTCCTCGATGTAAGGAAACTTACCGGGCTCATTTACGAGCCTGGAACTCGAGGTTTCGACGTATCTTAATTGCAACCTCTTAAGAAATTCTCCTCGAGAGTAATAATGCCATTTATGTCGATTAAGCTAAACGTACGCCAAAGTGTTATTTACGGTAATCACGCTCGCCCACCGAAAGGCCGTTCAATTAATTACTCAATATATTCAACAGTCGTCCCCCAGTTGATATTTCCCCGACATCCTCTGCCACATGTAACGCGTTTATACATTTTTTCTCGGCACATTGCAGAAAATTTCGCCCGGGAATTCATTTAGCCTTAATTTCGCCATCAACACGTGCCTGGCTTACCGTACGACGAAATATAGCACGGGGCAGAGAAAAAAATCTAACGACATTATTAAACGTGCGCACACGATGAGACAAAATGCGGAAAGATATTAAAAACCTTACCCACGACAAAATCCCGGCGAAACATTCCGCAATTTTTCTTTTTTTTTCATACACCTCAAAAGAGCGACATTGGCATTTTCATTTTAGCCGACGGAACCTAATATTATCCCAGAATTACTCCAGAAAATCATCTCCTCGAAAATGACCACTCACATTGCATCGAGTTACGCAGTGACGTAACTTTGAAAATGCGATAAAAGTGTATCGATAATTATGGTACATATTGCATCGAGAATTTTTATTTCTTTGGAGACTGATATTTTGGACAATTTTCCTGAAATTACCCTGTGTCTAAATAACGTCAGCCCTCGGTTGCGGCTACGAAAATGTACATTGTGGCATTCGAGAACCACCCTCGAGGAAATCGGGAGAGAGTCGAGGAGAGCCACCCCTGGTGTAAGAGGAGCTCCCCTCGAACTCGCCCCTTCGACGTTTCGAAACGAACGAGGGCGTACGTGCGCACTCGAGCGGCCGCGATTATTACACCCTCTAATTAGCCTCGACAGGTCGAACATAAATATCGGATTTCAGGCCCAGATTAAGGAAACGTGGTCGCGAGCGCCATGGATCGTAACTTTGGCTCCAGAGCCGCGATATCGCGGTATTTGCCACCCCCTCTTGGTGGGCACCCTTCGTTGCCTCTCAACCATGGGCAACCTTGAGCCAGGTTGTTCAGCCTCCTTGTGCAACCCTGCACAACCTGGCGCCCTGCCCTCGTACCAACCGACCCGGGAATATCCGATTCCAATAACGAGAGGGGCCGACCCGCAAAGAGGGTGGTGGCCTGCGAGATGCGATCCCTCGCAAGAGAGCCGGTATTATTTCCAGTACGAGCCTCTTTTTTCTTACTTGGCGTTAATAATACTAAGTGCACGTTTTTCTTCATTAAGGTGAAGTTAAACATCCTTCAAATCAGTCGATTCGAATACAACACTTTTTTTTAAGGGTATTAGGCCAAACTGTCCAAAACTTTGACACATCACTCCTGATCAGCTAAGAATTGTCCTGACGCATTAAAAATTTGGATCTTTCAAAGAAATTTTTTAACTCAGTCCAGACCAGAACCAAAATGCCGTCGAGCTCTCATATTTTGATCAATATACAATTATCGAAGGCTCTGATATGAGAATCGAAAGGGTCAGGACAATTTTACGAGAATTTAGAACACTCTGGTTATCGATAAACTCGCATTTGAACGGGATAAAGGCAAAAAAAGTGTTGTATGCGCTTCTTTGCTAAAACGATGGTAATACGAGGTCTCGGAGTGAAAATTTAATTGACCTGGAAATCACAGATGGCAAAAAAGTGTTGTATGCGCTTCTTTGCTAAAACGATGGTAATACGAGGTCTCGGAGTGAAAATTTAATTGACCTGGAAATCACAGATGGCGCAGGGGGTCCCTCGCCATTTGGTACAATACACAATATAATTCGACACAGCTGTCAATATAAAAACGAACGTCGGCAACGTAGGCATTTAGAAAAATCGTCTTTATCGACGTTGATCAAGTTCCTCGACGTGTTTCACTTCACCAGCGAAAAATAATGTTTTTCACTGGTTGTTTCGTTATTTTATTCCTCACACAGGTGCGAGGAATTAAGGGCTACTGGTTAAACCTTCGGCTCACATATTTTGTACATTTTCAGGTTTATGGAATGACCGAGAGCGGGCAGACGGGCGCAACCCCGCAAATCCGTATAGGCAATAACTGAATATTACTCCCGGCTTAATTGAAATTTAAATTCCCGAAATCGTGAATTTTCCGATTATTTTCGATTATCACGTACCATTTCATGCACCGTTCGGAATACTAATAAACAATTGGTAATGGCTTTATCGCTGCGATTGTCGGCCGGTGCGGAGAGGGCGTGAGCGTTATTCTCAAAATTACAATTGTTTTGTTACTCCCTATCGTTTATTTGACACGCGGATAATATGTCTCGTATATTGGCACGTCAACGTTCGTACCTTTCTTTAGATTGGGATTGTTTAATTTCAGGGACTAGCGCCGCGATGTTTATCGAAATTAATGTAATTAAAGATAACCCGTTGGATCCACCTTTCATGTTATAATTTTCACTTTTCTAAAATTTTCCCACGTGGAAAGGGACGACCTCGTAGGTTCTCATTATCGCGTGTTAACCCCCTACCCCTACCAAGTAATTAGGGATAATCAAATTCACTCGGGAAAATGTTGGCTGCACTTTAGACACCGAAACTCCGGACGTCGTCCCCCAAAAATCCCGGCGATGATTTTAATATTAACTCACCATTTGTTCGTTATTCCGGAGGGAATCGAAATTCTAAAGTTTAACTCGAGCAAAGCCGGACGAATTCCTGTTTCCGGGAATTCGATCAAATTTGCATGGCACAGTCATAGGAGAAAGGAACTTGAAATTCTAATCCAATTTACGGAGCCCCAAATCAAAGCGGTTCGCATTCCTCGTCCTCCCATATTAATCCCCCACCGCTCAAGAAACAATCATCCCCTTAAAACAAGACAAGGGGATGAAAGGAGATTCCTGCTGAATCAATATAACTTTGCCCCCGCGAAAATGAAATCTCCGTCCCCTGCAATCTTCAAATCCTCTTCAAACCAACAGATTGGACGGCACATATTCCTCCTCGAGCAATGTTACACCCATTTGGCCCTGGAGCAAGAGGGGTTCCAATTTGATTCGAGCAGAACTCACTTGCTTCAAATGGACGTCCTTGATGGTATGAACCGAGAGTACCACACGTGAGGAATGTCGCTGTTACGGTGAAACATCGAAATCTGGAGAATGTCGACTTTCACCGGTGAATGTCAACGTTCACATAGTCGCTTCGTGTATTTTCGAAATATTTGCTAAATACCCTTATTTCTGACTTACACCGGTAAATGTTGATATTCACCGGTGTGTGATCGTCGACACACACTGGAGAGGGTCCGAATGTACAACAATGTAATGAAATATTCGATCTTTCACCGACGTATTTGGTATCTGTTGACATTCACCGGTGAAAGTCGACATTCTCCAATTTGTGCGAGAAATTACCTTACAAAGACGATAACATTTATCGCCCTTTACCTGTAATTAAAAATTACCCCATTCCGCAAGAAACGTTCATCCGCGATTTCATGTCCTTATATGACTTATATTTATCCAGAAAACGGGAGATGTATAGATTCGAAAAAAATGGAGTGATGACCAACTTCTTACACGTCAGTTTTTTCAGTTTTCCTCGATCATCCCAATTTTCTTGCCACTCCTCGATTTGGAACTGATGAGCCATCGACAATGCTGGATTCCTTGCCGTATCGAAAGTGCTGATAAAAAAACGACCATTATTTTCCCGCGGCTTTTTCTAGGCTCGTCAAAGATTTCCTTAGAGATACGTAATTCCAGATCGAGAGAAAGGAAAAAATGACGATAAAAGAAAGCGAGTTTCCGGGAAGAGGAATTCGCAAATGCTCATTTTACGGACGACTGCGGGTTTTCCGCTTCAGGGTTACCACTTCGCGTTTTCACCCTGGATTCAGCGAACGTTTTCCGCTCAAATCGTTATCGCTCTCCTCTGGAACAAATGATGTTTCGTTTTGTGCCTTCTGCCTTCGAAGTTAAATTCCGCGAAATTTTTCGCGAGGATCTCGTAATATACCGTCGGTGCACTCGCATGTTATTTGACATCGCGGGGACATCGAAAAGGCGAGGTGTCGTATTGCTAGCTGAAACTACTACATCCATTCGCTAATGAAACTCTGGCCGCTCGATAATGTATGTATAAACAGTAAATGTACACCGTTAATAGCATATTCACCAGCCGCTGGTTTACGGTGTACCTTGAAACAGAATATTTTGCTTCGCGAAAATGGCGGCCACAGTCCCGGGCTCATTTCTGAGCATACTAGAAGGAAATATTACGAAAGATAATGCTCCATCTGAATTTCACATGATTTTTAACCATCTCGTTGTTACGAATCCAACGAAGAGACATCCGATCCAAAAGCAAAAACGTAGAATGTACATTTGTCGAGGAAATTAAAATGGAACGTCCATCCGCGATCGATTAGGTCGTGAAATGTTCTTTAATCCAAGCTAAGAGAGAATAAAAGGGTATAAGAGATATTTAGTTAGAAAGCTGTTTCACGAAGGATATAAAATAAAAGAGCTTTCAAAATCTCTCAAAATGCCGGACTTTTAAAGGCTGGAAATTTCTGACTTTTTCTTCGCGTCATTTTCAAACGTTTTATAACTTTTTTAATCTTAAATTCTAGTTAGAGGGTGAAATGAAATAGCCTGGTGACCAAATACTCGCTGTACCATTTACATCTATTACCATTTTCATCCTCTTCTAATCTTACTTTGATAAAAACATGTTTAACAATCTGCTCACCCCCTTAAGACAGACTCATCCCGGCTTTCTGGGATGAATTACTTTTTACTAGTGTCTCGTGACTTATCTTTACAACAGTTTAATTGATACATTGTTACAAGTGACAGAGAGATATAGGAGGTGCGGTTTCGGTGAATGGTTCCGTTGAGTAATTGTTCTGCCGATACCTCGACATCCATTATGGCAGGCCGTGCCGTTTGCAGCTACATAGAGCAGCGACTTGAAGGCATTATACAAAAACCCGACAGCAGAAATAAAGAAAGTTAAGAGAGAAGGAAAATATCCAGACGATGTTACATTTCTCCGCAAATGACAAACCGAGTCTGAGTTTTCGAAAAGGGGTAGAAAAAATCCCTCGAATTGGCGTAAAAGGAAGTACCTAGAGAAGTAAAAGTCATGATTACAAAAACCATTTACGTTCCCGAAATTATCAAACAGTGACGACATTTATTAAATGATTTTACTGCGAACTTAATTACAAACTCTAGACAGCATGCTCAAGGTAGCTTCTTAATTCGTTACGGTCGATTTCCCTTATCATTTGATACCATTTATTTTTATAACTAGCAATTAGCTGTTCAATTTTAGTTACAGTTTTACTTAGAGCCGTACATCGCAGTATTCGAGCAATCGACGTAGGTTCGCTCGCCCACGCGCCGGAAAAATGGACCGAGCTTAACGCGCAAGGGAGAACGGGGGAAAGAAAGCTCGGAGAAAAGGAGGGAAAGTGAGCCGTCGGCATGACGACGAAGATCTCCCACGTGATCCCTCGGTGTGTCGCCTGTTTTCCTTTCTCCTCTCGTATTTTATCAGCCCGCGAGGAGCGGCCGAACTAACGAAGAACCGAGCGGGAAATGCGTTTCGCGTCTTAAATCTTCCGTCCCGTGATTTTCCCAACTTCTCCATTCTACAAAGTTTTCTCACCCCAGAAATAAATACCGCATGAAATATTACTTATTATTACTCTATCAAATGTCGATTCGAGATACACTTTATATGCAATACATAAATATACTAATTATCTTGTATACTAAAAGTGAGAGAAGTACGGAATGTTTGTCCCGCTCGTGTAACGTTGCAATTTTCCTGCATTCTGTGGCATCCCAAGCTGTCTGGAATTCAAGGAGGATATCGGTAAAAATGTCGACTGGTATCCTCTCGAGGAAACATTCGCAGCTTTTACATTTTTTTCCTTTCCGAAAATTGTTATCAATCATCGCTGAGTTATATGCTTCTTACGGTGAAGTGGTATAGTGTCGCTGAAGAAGCAGGATGCAGCTTTTCTTCCTTCCTCCTTCTTTCCCTTATTCGATCTATTTTATTCTCCGAGTTTTCCTTATTTGCTCCGGTTCTGGGGCCGGCCGACTAACGAAGAACTCCGCAGAAAACGCGTTTTGCGGCTCCGAGTATTCCGCCGCGATTTCCTCGGCTTTTCCGCTTTATCCGCGTCACTCTTCCTCGCGCGTCTTGGTTTCTCTCTTTGCCTTCCTCTTTCCACCCGTTTATCTTCGGGGACGTCTACGATTCATTCGCGACGCGAACAAGTCTCATAACGTAGTATAAACGCCACTATTAAAAAAAAAAGAGGGAACAGAAAAAGCTGGATATAAATATGGAGAGATTTTCTACAGAAATGGTCCTTCCAACGTGAGATATGAAGCCCGCACGATTAATTAATATTCTGTACATTTCTGCAAAAAAGAAAAAAACAGTTCAAGTTAAATAATAAAGAGGAACATTTTGAATCCTGATAATGCTTCAATGTTATAACTTTTCGCGCGTTTTTTCGAGTCTTGTTCAATTTATTGCTATTCGTTTTCTTTCTTCGTGTATCCACGGAGAGTAAATTGCACGACGACGACATGATCAAATCAAAAATAATATCGATAACACATTTCGTGACTCAGGGTGGACTTCGTTCTGTTTCCTTCATTCAATTCGCACATTACTGGTCTGGACATAATATCTTTTATAGCATCTTTTATACGACAGCTCGTTATTTTCTGGGCGTCGCGATGCCTCCCCCGAACGAAGACTTTATATCACTCGACTTTGTTGCAGAACTTCCTATCTGTAAATGCAACTAAGATTTAATGTCATAACGAGAATATCACTTGTTTCCTGGTCGCATTCACTGAAATGCAAATTATCGAGTACATTTTGATTACACAAAATCTGTGCAATCCAAAACGAGGTAGAAAGTATCAGCATTGATATCGTCCCGATGCCTAGAAATTTAATTAATTTAATTATTAAATCACCAGTACTTCTCCGCTACCGTTTTCCTCTCGTCTCTTCAATTCTGCTATTTATTAAAATTGCATTTTTTGATTCATGTCCATTTTGAACGACAGCCAAGAAGAAACATGTCCAGAAAAGGAGAGCGCCACGATTCGGCAACTGAGGCATAAACAATAGTTGAAGATAGAACATCCGAATACTAAATTTAACACCTATAGATCCTTGGCGATTCTCTATGTTTTGGCGGTGGTCCAAAGTTTGGCAAACTTCCGAATAACAAATGGCGTATCCAAAATGATTCGGAACGATGTTTATTCCTTCTGCCCGTTGTGAAGTGCTTCCGAAGAAACTTCCTCGAGAAAACAGTTCGAGCGATACTTTCCCGCTGCTTAATTGGAATAAATATCATTTACTTTGCTGAAACAAAATTTCCATGAACACTGAAATAGTTCAAATTCGCTTAGATCAAATAACATTTCTGTTTGCCAAATTTATTCGATTAATTTTCTCGCAAATAAATATCGCTGGTAAACTGTGTGAATTAACTTTTGAGATTTCTGTAACATTGATGTCTTTCAATGACAATTACGTACTTAAAGTATGACCGATTATATTCTTGAGTACCGTAATACTTATCTAGACGTATAGTTTAAATTAAATAGCTATATAAGTAGCTAGAAAAAATTAATTAAACTAAGACTAAATTTCTAGTTCCCATTTACTCCATTTTCCTGAGACTGTAGGGAACCATTGCTGTGAAAACTCATTCTATTTAATCCCACATTAGCTGTTTCATGCCCACGGTGCCGTAAAGATGCGAGGTAAAATAAACGGTCGTTAGCACGGCAGCAGTGATTAGCGCCCTGCGATAAGAAATATATTAGAGGCTAAGAGACGAAGATGCGTCAAAAACTCACCATTTTGCTCGCTAAAACTGTGCGAAATAAACTAACAAACTGCTAATGATGCTAGATACCGCTTCTACTTTCCCACCAATAGACAATTCTAATTAATTAAATACCACCGAATTATTTCCTCGCCTTAATAATTCTATCAATTCCCTTCGTATAATGAGAAAAAATGGTCCGATAAAAAGCAACCATCTCTAATATGAAATGACCTCAATAAATCGTATTCCCGTAATATTTACATTCGTAACGCAACCACAGAATTTATTATCGACCAAAGAAAGGAAAACCAGCGAACGGTCATTAAAATCTAAGAAAATCTTCCCAGCGGTAACGAAGTCCCGCGTGAACAGAAAAATTTTCCCCACACGGGAAGTTCGGTTTCGTTCGTCTCTCCCAGATTTTCCCAGGTTCCATCGGCTTCCGGCGAATCGGAATGCTCAATGGACGAAAAAAGCCTCGGAGGGTGAAATTCCGAGGGAAAGTGACGCGACGCGATTTTCACGGGTCTTCCACCTCTTCCGTTTCATTTTCCGCGCGCCATATTCGTTTCATTCTCGCACGTCACTTCCGCTCGCGGCAGAATCAGATTCCGCGTCTCCTCGTCGCTCGTTATTCCCGTCGCGTCGCGGCGCATCTAGGCGCCGATAAGGGACCGAATCGGCGTTTTTCAGCGTCGCAACCTCGTCGCAAAAAAAAAAAGAAAAAAACGAAACACATCTTTCGTCGTTATCAGCGCCTCCCGTTTCCTCCGTCGCTTTTCCGTTCCTCAAAGAGACTCGGCGCCGTCTCGCGCCAAGTACACTTTACGAGGGCATCTCCTGGGTCCACTTGGACGGAGAAATATAATTGCAGACCAAGGACGCAGCCAAGAAGTGGCGTTACACCCCGGGGATGCTTCGCGAGATGTTTTGGCATCGGCGAACACGCGAAGGAATTCTCGTGGAACGTCTTTTCATTGGGATAAACCGCAACTCTTCAACGAGACGATTAACGTCGGCTCTCTTGGAAAGCCCTTCGCCGGTGGTGCCGTCTCCACTCCGAGAATTAGGCCTCTTACGTCCTCTATTTCTTATTTCATTTTATACTTCCTTTTGTCCTCAACTTTTGCCCATTTCGTTCTAATTTACTTGCAGCGCCGCGACGCGTCGCGCCTCCATTTTGGTACCCAAGGTAGACGCTACGGCGCGCAACACTCGCTCGCAATTTCCGTCTCTCCATAACTCCTAGGGACGGGGTCGTATTCCCGTTTCTTCCTTATTTTCTAATCCTACGTATCGGAACGACCCCTCGTAACAGCTGTGCGACATCTTCTCTTCCGAGGTATCTGGAGAACGCCCCGACGCCACCAAACACGTAACGGTGCGCCTCCACATCCATGAATCCCAAAACGCGATCTCTTGTCTCGAGAGACCAACCCCATTGGAAAATTCTCGCCTCGGTTTGATCATCGATCGGTGGCATATCGTCGAATTTGAAATATCGTCAGCCAGGGATAAAATCTCCAGGAAAGATTTCAGACGCTATCAGCGAGCGCTACGGATAACGAGAATAGGTTCCAGGGTCACGAAGAGTGGAGATAGGAGAAAAACAGGCTGCGAAAAGAGAAGCGAGGAAGAGGGCAGTTAATTCTCCCCGAAAGAAAATTACCGCTCCAACTAGGACGTGAAACTCAATTTCGCGCTGCTACCATTTGCAAATTAGCACGCCGGCCCCGATTGGCGCTGCGCCTCGTTTTGCGCTACCCGCCGCAGAGGTTGGAGATTCGATCATTTTTCCCCGGAAAATCCCAACCCGCCGAAACATTTCGCGAAAAACACCGAAATCGAATCAATTGCTAAACGCGCAAACACGTGCGCTCGACTTGTAACCTCAAAAATGGCCTCGCCATTGTTGGAACTGCCTACCGCGGTTTAACTCCCGTTCTCCCTCGTGCTTCGGAGCAAGGAACGCTTCGTGGTTTGCGTAAACTATGCCGGATAGCATGGAATTTCCTAGAATGGCAGAAGAAGCTTTATTGCCCGGGCAACTGCAGAGATGTGATTTCTCTTTTTCTACGGCGCCCACGAATGGAGACATGCTCTCGGCGCCATCTTGGATGTTCGCGAGTGCGCCTCTTATATGATATAATTACTTGCTAACCGATTAGACCACTTTTAATTAAAGACCCGACTTAAGAAAAATCCGACTGTCGGATATACTTGATGGGAAAAACTATCCAGAAAAATCCTTCCGTCGGAATAAATGTTTCTTATCAACCCCTTCGCCGCATCCCCCAAATAGTGAAGAGTCGACGGGCTATTTCTTGTCCCGTTGCCGATTTTCATAATTTTCCAATTTTCCTCGTTTGTGAAATTTTTTTCAATCCTTTCATTTTTAGGACTTTTATCACCAACAGGACCCGGCTCGGTTATCAGGGAATTATTGTTTACTAGGTCCCTTAATACCTCACTCTGCCTCTTTGTTGTCCCTAGCGACATGCAGGAAATGGCGCGGCTGAATTTTAAACCACACCTGCCCGCGGGAATATGCCTGTAAAATGAGTTCTCTGAGTTTTAAAAAGTTTGCCCGGTTTGTTTTTTATTCCACCCTTCTCGGCCCTCTCGCTCTCGCCCCGCGTTTCTTCCCTGTACTTCCCTCCGGCTTCTCCCCGCTTTCCTCCTTCTCTCCCCCATGGCAGGGGCAGAACGCGGATTACGGGGCTACGTTTGAACGTGCACTCGGCCGGAGTTTGTTCTTCCTGGATAACTTTCTCACTTTCGTTCGGTGCGCGATTAACGTTTCCGTCCTCGTGCACTCCCAGAGGCACGTATCCCGATTGCGATGCGATCGACACTCGGGCGAAATCGCTTCCCCCTCGAATCTCGGACAAGCCCGAAGTGACTTGACGATTTCGAAAAATCTATTTGTACCTCCGCCGAACTTCCCGCGAACTCCCCGGGAATTCCAATCGCAGCTCTGCTCATTTTTATTTAATTTCCCCGGCCGTCCAAGGGATCCGACTTGGCAATTTAAAGTGAAGTGAAACATCCTTCAAATCAGTCGATTCGAATACAACACTTTTTTTTAAGGGTATTAGGCCAAACTGTCCAAAACTTTGACACATCAAAGTTGACAAACAAAATGGCGTCGAGCTCTCATATTTTGATCAATATACAATTATCGAAGGCTCTGATATGAGAATCGAAAAGGGTCAGGACAATTTTACGACAATTTAGAACACTCTGGTAATCGATAAACTCGCATTTGAACGGGATAAAGGCAAAAAAAGTGTTGTATGCGCTTCTTTGCTAAAACGATGGGAATACGAGGTCTCGGAGTGAAAATTTAATTGACTTGGAAATCACAGATGGCGCAGGGGGTCCCTCCGCAGTCAATTAGGGCCCAGAAGGCATGAATCCAGAGGATTTCTGGAGTTTTACTTCGATTTCTTCATAATTATTGTACGAAAACGACAGGTGGAATATGCCATTTGGTACAATACACAATATAATTCGACACAGCTGTCAATATAAAAACCAACGTCGGCAACGTAGGCATTTAGAAAAATCGTCTTTATCGACGTTGATCAAGTTCCTCGACGTGTTTCACTTCACCTTAACAAACCTCGAACCACTCGAGCAACAATTCCCTTTGGGACCTTCGGCTTGAAAATCGATTTTATTCATTAGGAATTTTAATAACAGATATTCATATTAAGATATTTATTCGAAATGGATGCGTCCGGCATTTAATGTGATCTACGATTGGGCGAAATTTCATTTCCCTCCCGAGGTGACTTGACGGTTTCAAAAAATCTATTTGTACCTTCTCCGAACTTCTGAACTCCCCAAGAATGCCAATCGCACTTTTCCTCCTTTTTATTCAATTCCACCCCCGTCGAAGGGATCTAACTCGGTGACTCGATAGATTTCGACCTACTGGAGCAATAGTATCCTTACATCGTACATACATCAGGGGGAAATAAATTATTTTAATTATCGATTTTAATGATATCAATACAAGCCTGAATATTCATTTCAAATAAATCTGTACATTTCATGCGCTCCGTATTCCCAGCTTATTTTACTCAAACAAGTGCGTAATTATCACCTTCAATACCAGAGATGGAAACTTGGATATTTATTCGAAACATTATCTTTTTGTACAAAATGCTGTTTGCAATTTGTCGTCGTTCGAGAATTACGACAGACCTGTGTTTAACAAGATCCCGCAGAGAATGTAGATCACTTGCATGGTAATTGGTGCTATTATTGAGGATGCGTTTAATTACATCCTCCAATGCTAATTCGGTTGACGACGCTCTCCAGTATGTAAATATAAGTAGCGGAAGATTATGCGAGACGAGGCAGCGGTTTAACACGAGAATCCTCTTTAAAAAAAGGCCTCATCATAGGTTGGCCTTTGCGACATGTAAAATTCATGACTCCGCTGTTCAAGTCACGTGCTCGTTAATAAGGAACCCTCGTTTTAATTTGTCACCGCTCGCGGTGAAATCATTAACTCGTCTTTGGACGCCTTCCCGAGGTGGAACTACTTTTTTACGAAGTACATAGAAGGGTTGACCACCACCGAGTGGAGCACCTCGCGAAAAAATTTCATGAAGCTTTTAAATCTTGCGAAATACTTTGAAGCAATTTAACTTTACTGTTGACCTTTGAGCGGCGGAAACTTTGAAATTTCGTGAATCGAGCTCAAACTCGGGGAAGTCGTGAAATTTCGTGAAACCTTTTTAAGCGTTATGAAATCTTGGAACCGGTGATGAACCTGAACCGAGAGTATCTTGCTCCCTGGTGGGTTAAAACCACACCGCCTCGGATGAAATATAGAAGTAAAGTAATAAAGAAAGAACGGTGCTAGATGCAAAAATACATATATATATTTTTTGAGCGGCTGCGGTTAAAAAGACAACAGAATTTATTCAGGATTTCCTATTTCCGAAAATCCCGTAAATTCGGGAAAATTCCTGAAATTTTAATCCCGAGGACGAATTGTTTGCGATGGGCGTTAATTAAACAAGCAAAATGGCAGTCTACCGTGCGCCAAATATAAAATTGACAAAACTCATTTATCGCCGTAGCTAATTATTATTTAATCGTTAAGGAGTGATTGCATTCTAATTAATCCAGTTAATAAATGTAACAAACTGAATTCTCGGACTAAATTCTCTACCGCGGATTACCAATATAACATTAATTCTGAATTTACTTTCTAACATTTCATGATTATTTTGTATCGATTAAAATATCGGAGGTTTTGCAAGGTGTGCCTTCTTGAGACAATATCAACGCGATTAATCGCCGAAGCCACCTTTCGGTAAGCCGAAAAAAAATCCCAGCCTTCCTCGATGACATGACAGTAAATCTCGTTACATTAATTCGCCTTATCCTGGGCGCTGATAAGCCACGCATCATAAAATATCTCCAGGATAAACATTTTCAGTGCCTCTATTCCTCTGTCGTAACCATACCCCGTAACGTTAAAACGTACCTCGACCATATCAAAGTACCTATCGGACAAAGCCGAACCCGAGACAGGAACCCGAGCCGCCCTAAAGCGACATTGTAAAATAATCAGCAAACGAATTTCGGGCCCTGAGGTGTAATCTCTGGAGCGTTTAAGGTGAAGTGAAACCCCCTTCAAATCAGTCGATTTGAATACAACACTTTTTTTTAAGGGTATTAGACTAAATTGTCCGAAACTTTGACACATCACTCCTGATCATCTAAGAATTGTCCTGACACATTTAAAATTTGGATTTTTGGAAAAAATGTTTTAACTCAGCCCTCTAGTAATCGATAAACTCGCATTTGAACGAGATAAAGGCAAAAAAAGTCTTGTATGCGCTTCTTTGATAAAACGATGGGAATACGAGGTCTCGGAGTGAAAATTTAATTGACCTGGAAATCACAGATGGCGCAGGGGGTCCCTCTGCAGTCAATTAGGGCCCCAGAAAGCACGAATTCATAGGATTTCTGGAGTTTTACTTCGATTTCTTCATAATTATTGTACGAAAACTACAGGTGGAGTATGCCATTTGGTACAATACCCAATATAATTCGACCCAGCTGTCGATATAAAAACGAACGTCGACAACGTGGGCATTTAGAAAAATCTTCTTTATCGACGTCGATCAAGTTCCTCGACGTGTTTCACTTCACCTTAAGAACCCCCCAGTTAAAACGCCCCTGTAAAGGGCTTTTGAAATCCTCAAATTACACGGGACGGTCGCGGGCACGTGGAGGCACTCGAAACGTGGCCAGTCCGCCCGGAAATAAAAATCATCAGGGTAAATGGAGGCGGAAGGGAAGCAGCGAGTAGCCGAGTTAGCCACGCTGGTTCCCGCGGGAAAGCGTCGCGGGTCGGGATGAGACCGGGATGGGACCGGGCGCGCTAATGAGACGGCTGGGAGATCAGAAGTTCGGCCGGGCTATTCATAAAGGCCCCTCGTCGAGTTTATCCGTCTACTTGGAAACACCTCATCAAGATTCTCGGCGGATCCGGAATTGTTCGCGCGGCGGACTCGAATTACATCTCGTCAGTCGGGTAACGGCGCAATATTCAAATTATCCGACCTCTCGCCGGGCGTCTGCTTGGTCCCGGTCCCGATTCCAGGATCCCAAAGTCACGAACGGCGATCGAGGGACAGCGCTAATGAGAACCTGGGCAAATCGACAGGTCAAACGGTTCCGACTCGTTGGCCTCCGAGAGGACCTTTCCCGATGACGAGTCGATGTCTCCGGATCTATCCGGAGAATCAGATCGATTAATATTGAAATTACCACTTCGCGTGATTATCAGTATTTATATTATATCAATATCATTTCGATATTTCTCGGACTCGAGGATGTCGCTACGATGCTTCTCCGCCTGTACCACCGATACTTGTAATTTTTCGATTAAATTTCTTTAAAAATAAACTCATGTAAACGATCATAAAATTATAAACTCATCTAATAGATTTGCAAACAATGCGCGCCAGATGACTTTCGAATATCAGATATGTATCATTTTCATTATAAAATTGTAAATTTACTTAGAATTTTATAATAAGTATATGCTCATTCACTATTAAGGTAAAGTGAAACACATCGAGGAACTTGATCAACGTCGATAAAGGCGATTTTTCTAAATGCCTACGTTGCCGACGTTGGTTTTTATATTGACAGCTGTGTCGAATTATATTGGGTATTGTATCAAATGGCATATTCCACCTGTCGTTTACGTACAATAATTATAAAGAAATCGAAGTAAAACTCCAGAAATCCTCTGGATTCATGCCTTCTGGAGCCCTAATTGACTGTGGGGGGAACCCTGCGCCATCTGTGATTTCCAGGTCACTTACATTTTCACTCCGAGACCTCGTATTACCATTGTTTTAGCAAAGAAGCGCATACAACACTTTTTTTGCCTTTATCCCGTTCAAATGCGAGTTTATCGATTACCAGAGTGTTCTAAACTCTCGTAAAATTGTCCTGACCCTTTCGATTCTCATATCAGAGCCTTCGATAATTGCATATTGATCAAAATATGAGAGCTCGACGCCATTTTGGTTCTGGTCTGGACTGAGTTAAAAAATTTTCTTGAAAGATCCAAATTTTTAATGTGTCAGGACAATTCTTAGCTGATCAGGAGCGATGTGTCAAAGTTTTGGACAGTTTGGCCTAATACCCTTAAAAAAAAGTGTTGTATTCGAATCGACTGATTTGAAGGGGGTTTCACTTCACCTTAAATGCAGCTCATTTCTTAACGCGTTGGGTGCCTGGTAGCACAATGTGCTTCCAGGCGAAACTTAGAGCGACTGCTCGCGTGGTGCTATATCGCGAGGCTTGGGCGGGCGAGATTAATATGGAAGCCTGGCACTCGGGGAATCAAGTGCAAATTAGGGCTTGGCAGCCAACGCGTTAAATAAATACCGTCGAATCGTTCCACGGCAACCGCGTCGCCTCGTCGGGCGTTCCCTCTTATTCGATTTCTTCCCAGGACGAGTCGGCGTCCATTTGCCTCCGCGTTGACGAGGGATTTCGACGTCTTCGTCAGGCATGGAAATATGCGACGGGCTGACGGGAAGTTTTGTCCGCAGGAAATTTCCATCGCGAAGGATTCCGACGGTTTGGGTTCCAATTGACCTAACCCGGAAAACCAACCGTGAAAATCTGGAATATGTGCTTACAGCGAGCGGATATTAGACTCGTTAGGAAGGAAGACTGACCATGTACTCTAATGGGGCCAGGAATGAAATGGACGGAAGCTTTGTAACGAAGGATTTTTTTTTTTCATTCGTTCAACCCATTCGAGCCCAAACTCCTGTTGTGACATTATTTCCGAGCGTCGAGGCAGTGATGTCAAAAGTTGGTATTCGAATAACGCACCATCTCAGACTTCGAATAGGTTAATCGAGCTCGTTTCGACTCTTTTCCCTGATTTCGCCTCTTCTTCGAGCCGGGTCGACGCCCTCCGGACTTCCAGCAGACGCGGAGGAAGGAAAGTTGACGAGAGGCGTCGACTTCTTCGCCCGAGATAAAAATCCCCGTCTCCGGAGGACATCCTCGGTAGCCCGAATGCAAATGCCGGTCCCCGTGGCGTAAAACCTTCGTCATGAAAGTTTTTCACACCCGTCTACGGCGAGCCTTAAGCCCATTTCAAGATTTCGAATTCTAATCCGCGCGAGACGAAACGCCCAAGGTAGAATTCCCCGGAGTTCATATTCAGGGAGTTCCACGTCCATTCGGAGTTGGGAATAAACTCGAGGAGTCCAGGGTCGAGGAGAAGTGCCGGACACGAAAATAGGTCCCTCTCCAAAGAACTAACACCTTGGACAGCGGGAATGCAAATCCAGTCTGGATGGCGGAAAATCTCCACCGCGGAAGTGCTTACCCCAGGTAAACGTAAGAGTCGTTCCGGGACCTCGAGTTCCAATCCACGTGGCATGAAACATGCAGAGCGAACGCTTTTTCCGTTCGCTTTCTGGAGGGTGCTACTGCCATTTGCAGTCGAGAATATCGAATGCGAGTCCGCGGCCCGAGTGCACTAATCAGGGCCTATACAAATCCGGTGATATGGAACGTCGGTATTGACCCGGCCCTGAAGCGCAATTTCTATGAACGGATCGCAGTAAAAAAAGGTCCTGTTGCATCGAACGTCTCCTCATGTAAATTCAACCTATCGATATCTTCGAAAATCATTTTTTAGGTAGTCCGAGATAGGCGATGCCGCACGTCGACGCGCCGCTCTTCTTTATGGGGTGCGGAAGTACACCATATCGAGGAGCCTTTATCCAGGAGAGCGATAGCAGGTGTCACGCTGTCCGGTGGACAATGCTTGATAACAAAGTCCTCCTCTGGTCCGCCTCGATAAACTAAGACGCCGAAGAGCGATCTACGTATGGATCGTAATGGAGCGATACGTCTACCATCGAAATTCCTGGTCTTTGCGTCGCGGGGGGTATTGGGTCCATTCGGGGCCGGGAATTGCGAGATCGAGTCCAAAGCCCTGGCGTGTGCTAATGGGAACGTATACAAATCGAGGACCGCGATAAATTCAACGTATCTACGGCACCTCGTAGCCCGTTTTCTCCTATTCGACCTCTTCCCGGAAGCAGCCAACACTCGTCGACCTCCGGGTCGACATGAAGTGTCGACCTCTTCCTGGGACGTGGAATTACGTGCTTCCGAGGATCGTTCAACATTCTCGGTAGTGCGACTCGAAATTCCGGGCCACGATGGGAGCTCCTGACACTCGACTCTCCTGGATATTAGGCCCATTTCGGCATTCCGAATTACAATCCGCGTTGCGTTAAATGTCCCCTCCCGAGTTACATATCTGCCGGCTGTTAGGCCCATTCGAGGTCGCGAATTGCGAATACCCGGGAAAAAGTGGACGGCCATAATGGGAATTAATGCAAATCCATTAACCCGGTAGATGCCACGGGGAAATTCGTTCCCTTCCATCGGAACCTTTTATTCCAGGGGCGAGCCATGTCGGTTGCCTCATTGGACGAAAAATGGTCAAGAAAATAAATATGTCGAAAGATCGCATAATCTGATCCCGAAAGCTTAAGGTGAAGTGAAACATCCTTCAAATCAGTCGATTCGAATACAACACTTTTTTTTAAGGGTATTAGGCCAAACTGTCCAAAACTTTGACACATCACTCCTGATCAACTAAGAATTGTCCTGACACATTAAAAATTTGGATCTTCCAAAGAAATTTTTTAACTCGGTCCAGACCAGAACCAAAATGGCGTCGAGCTCTCATATTTTGATCAATATACAATTATCAAGGCTCTGATATGAGAATCGAAAGGGTCAAGACAATTTTACGAGAATTTAGAACACTCTGGTAATCGATAAACTCGCATTTGAACGGGATAAAGGCAAAAAAAGTGTTGTATGCGCTTCTTTGCTAAAACGATGGGGATACGAGGTCTCGGAGTGAAAATTTAATTTACCTGGAAATCACAGATGGCGCAGGGGGTCCCTCCGCAGTCAATTAGGGCCCAGAAGGCATGAATCCAGAGGATTTCTGAAGTTTTACTTCGATTTCTTCATAATTATTGTACGAAAACGACAGGTGGAATATGCCATTCGGTACAATACACAATATAATTCGACACAGCTGTCAATATAAAAACGAACGTCGGTAACGTAGGCATTTAAAAAAATCGTCTTTATCGACGTTGATCAAGTTCCTCGACGTGTTTCACTTCACCTTAATCATTGATTAGGTTGTACAGTCTCTTCGAAACCTCCATGCAACCCCTTATCCGATGTTGGCCAATAAATATCAAACTCTCATTAGGATGTACCAGTGCAAGTACTTCTGGAGATCCTATTACCTAAGTGGTTTATGAAGTGTAATCCCAGCCCACCGTGTAAATTCCTGCAATTTCGTTGTTGTGCAGATTGGAACTCTTTCAGACCACGAATTGCGAATGCCAAGGCAAAAGCGAACCGTTTTAATTGGAATTAATGGAAATTGTTGAAACCTCTGTTAGATGCCACCGGGGAACTCGTTTCCTTCCGCCCTACCGCTTATTTGGGACGGGCCAATGTCCCTCCACCTCTTCCTTTGGACGCACTAAAGTAAATGCTTCTGAAGGTCGTATAATCTCTTCGTTGGCATCGTCCAAAATCCCGGGAGACCACGGAAGGTCCCTCCAGTTCCGTTGTAGGGGGCATTAGGCCCATCCGGAGGGGCAAATAGCAAACTGGAGCTCGGAGCTCGACCATGATAATGAGAACCTATGCAAATCCACCGACACCGCGGAACCTCCGTATGGACGCCATCGGGAAGCTCGTTTTCTCCTTCCTGACCTCTTCTTCATTGGCCCACCTCCGACTTCATCGTCGGATCTGAAAGTACGTACTTCCAGGTGTCGTTTCACCCCCCGAGTAGCGTGATTGAAAATTCTACTCAACATCGGCACGTAACTTAAGCACTTGCAAATGTCAACCCCGATTTGACGCTCCTAACTCCAAACCACGAGGTGGAGGTACTGATGGATCTTAAGGTGAAGTGAAACACGTCGACGGACTTGATCAACGTCGATAAAGACGATTTTTCTACATGCCTACGTTGCCGACGTTCGTTTTTATATTGACAGCTGTGTCGAATTATATTGTGTATTGTACCAAATGGCATATTCCACCTGTCGTTTTCGTACAATAATTATGAAGAAATCGAAGTAAAACTCCAGAAATCCTCTGGATTCATGCCTTCTGGGCCCTAATTGACTGCGGAGGGACCCCCTGCGCCATCTGTGATTTCCAGGTCAATTAAATTTTCACTCCGAGACCTCGTATTACCATCGTTTTAGCAAAGAAGCGCATACAACACTTTTTTTGCCTTTATCCCGTTCAAATGCGAGTTTATCGATTACCAGAGTGTTCTAAATTGTCGTAAAATTGTCCTGACCCTTTCGATTCTCATATCAGAGCCTTCGATAATTGTATATCGATCGAAATATGAGAGCTCGACGCCATTTTGGTTCTGGTCTGGGCTGAGTTAAAAAATTTTGTTAAAAAATCCAAATTTTGAATGTGTCAGGACAATTCTTAGATGATCAGGAGTGATGTGTCAAAGTTTCGGACAGTTTGGTCTAATACCCTTAAAAAAAAGTGTTGTATTCGAATCGACTGATTTGAAGGATGTTTCACTTCACCTTAACGTTGACATTTGCAGCACGTTGGATTTATTTCGCGTGAGTCCCTTCTCCGACGTCCTAACGTAGACCCAGATACATCGACTGAGGTCGAGGATCTTTTTTAGTTCTCTTTTCGATCCGGCTCGTTATTCGTAAAAAAATTGCTCCTCCTTGAGTCCAAGATTAATGGGGAGTACCAATCTCGGAATCGCGCATAAATATCCGTTTTTTGGAATTATTTAACGTAATCGGTAATGTGTCGATTGATGGTTTGCAGTGTAAAACATTCATTATGGAAATTCTTTATTTTTGTCTTTGGAGAAAACCCTTTAGGTAGAAGTTAACTTTCGATTCTAATATCGGGTTCGTTCCGTGAGGAAAGCGAACGAGGGGACAAAGCTTGATCATACTAACGAGGACCTATGCAAATCAATCGACGCGTTGAAATCCCCGTATCGACGCCTTCGCAAAACCGTTTTCTCCACCCCGAGATCCTCCTCGAGGCCAGTTCTTCGTCGACTTTCAGGGCGACCTCCGGGTCGACCTCGTCATCAAGCTCGGAAATACGTACTTCCAAGGATCGTCCAACATTCTCGCCAGTATGATTCTACATTCCACTCCGTATACCGTAAAACATCCACCGTAGAAGTTCTTGACGTTCGCTCCCGGTAGTTGTAACGTAACCCGCGGAGAAATTTCGCGCGGTAGCTCTAAATTTTCAAGAGGCCCTAATCGTCGTGATAAATTCCATTCCCCGGTCCTGATTCAGTTGCGAGCAGAATTTAACCCACTTTAGTAACGGAATCACATTTACAGGGAAAATCTCATTTTTAATTCGGAATTAAATGCAAAATATTAATACTGCAATGCAAATATTAACGATGTAAATTTACATGGACACTTTTATCAGTCTATAACGTAAACGATATATGTATATTAAATTTCTAAACCGTACACTCCCTTGGTAATCGCAACTCGGCGTTACAGTTTTACGTTTCATCCGGTTGTGTCCAAAGTACGTATCTTATTATTCGGGCATCTACAATTTGCTATTGTATTTCCATTGGTTACCCGCTACGTTACTAAATGCAGTGATCATGTGGATTATCACGAAAATAGTCATTAACCCTTTCGTTACCTCGGACGAGATATCTCGCGACCCGATACTGGCCGATCAACGCTTTTGACGAGATATCTCGCGACCCGGTAGTAGTCGATCAACGCTTTTGACGAGATATCTCGCGATCCGGTAGTAGCGGATTAACGCTTTTGACGATAATCTAGCTTTCTAGCACCAATTATTTGACATTCTAGATGAATATATTTTATAACTAATTCTATTCGTATAGCTAAAAGGAAGAAATAAATACAGCTACTACCGGATCGCGAGATATCTCGTCAAAAGCGTTGATCGGCTACTACCGAGTCGCGAGATATCTCGTCAAAAGCGTTGATCGGCCAGTATTGGGTCG
This sequence comes from Orussus abietinus, assembly GCF_000612105.2. NCBI lineage: Eukaryota > Metazoa > Arthropoda > Insecta > Hymenoptera > Orussidae > Orussus > Orussus abietinus. The sequence goes on along the minus strand of NW_019394962.1, from coordinate 241,306 downwards.
GGAGATATCTCGTCCAAGGTAACGAAAGGGTTAAAAGTCATACCGAATTGCTTCGTTACCGCCTTCGAAAGGCTGACCAGGTCACGACTTTATCCACTTGCGGGGTCGAACATTCATTTGTATGTTTCACTGTCGGCCTTCGCGTGCTGACTGCATCGCGTACTCGCTGCAGCATTGTCGACGTGCCGGTGAAAGGTACATACAGGTGAAGGTAGTTGAACGCGGAGACTCGTAAGTGGATGAAGCGTGCTCAAGCCTGGGCGCAGTTTCGAGTTCCATTTCAAGTTCGGAGTGCAAGGCTCACGCGACCCTCCCCAGCTCGGAGGCGCTTCGAAACTTCACAGAGGCGTGCTCCGCCATAACAGCCGTGAAATTCCATTTTACCGGACTGTCGTCTTTCCTTGCGGTCAACGAGACGCGACACATTTTTTGGAAGCTGTTGTATATGCCCCTAGAAGTGACTAAGCCGAGGTGAACATATTTTTATAACTGCAACGATGGAAAAATAATCCTATCTCTGCTCATAGATATACATTCACGTTTAGATACTACCAAACGATCATTTAACTCCTATAGCATAATTATCATTAGGTAGAATAAGGTAATTTTTATAATATTTATTTAAGAGTCCTCAATGATATAAGATTGCCGATCGCGCCTCGATAACTTTATAAACACTTTTTGCAGATTTCTTTTACAAGCGAGGTAGTGACAATTTCATCGGGCCATCTTAATTTCAAGGAAGTGCGATCATCGTTCGCTTCACTCGTGCCGCTGTACATGTTTTATTCACCTCCACTCGCGGGTGTTAAACCGTCGTAAAGATCGAAGTCAGGTATTTCTCCTCCATTTCTCCCAGCATTCGTCTTTAAGCCGCGTCCGAAGTCCTATGAAAAATAAACCGCCGCGACGTTTCAGGGGCGCGGCGAAAATTCGCTTCTTACGACTTCAGCGCCATTAAGGCCGGCTCGGTTATGAATTTTTGAAATTATTCCCCCCCGCAAAAGGGCGAGTTCTTTTCCAGGGGAGGCGAATTTCCGCGCCGTTCCCCCTCGATCACGGCTTAAATTGGAGAAATCCACGATTTCGCGTCTCGTATACCACTCTTGGTGGTACGATTAGAAACCACGGGATATGCCGCTCCGAGGCGACCTGGGCGACGACGACGCCTTCTCCTCGAATTGCGCGATCGCGACTCGCATCGTGCTCGTTACGGCCGCCCTGCAATTCGAACTTGCCCGGATATACGGCCGCGAGTAGTCGTCATCGTCGCAAGAGGTCGTCAGGTGCAATTGCTCCTTGTACGGGCTAATTGAACTTACGTCCGCCTTGCGTCTTACGACGTCAGCTAAGGGATTACAAGTGCAGCGTTGCCCAAAGAAAACGACGAGAAAGTTATCGAACGGCGAATCAACGTGTGAGAAATCCTCATACAGCGTAATAGAGTACCTGGAAAGATATATAAAATTAATGAAGTTGAGAATGTAAGGTGAAGTGAAACACGTCGAGGAACTTGATCAACGTCGATAAAGACGATTTTTCTAAATGCCTACGTTGCTGACGTTGGTTTTTATATTGACAGCTGTATCGAATTATATTGTGTATTGTACCAAATGGCATATTCCACCTGTCGTTTTCGTACAATAATTATGAAGAAATCGAAGTAAAACTCCGGAAATCCTCTAGATTCATGCCTTCTGGGCCCTAATTGACTGTGGAGGGACCCCCTGCGCCATCTGTGATTTCCAGGTCAATTAAATTTTCACTCCGAGACCTCGTATTCCCATCGTTTTAGCATAGAAGCGCATACAACACTTTTTTTGCCTTTATCCCGTTCAAATGCGAGTTTATCGATTACCAGAGTGTTCTAAATTGTCGTAAAATTGTCCTGACCCTTTCGATTCTCATATCAGAGCCTTCGATAATTGTATATTGATCAAAATATGAGAGCTCGACGCCATTTTGGTTCTGGTCTGGACTGAGTTAAAACATTTTTTTGAAAGATCCAAATTTTTAATGTATCAGGACAATTCTTAGCTGATCAGGAGTGATGTGTCAAAGTTTTGGACAGTTTGGCCTAATACCCTTAAAAAAAAGTGTTGTATTCGGATCGACTGATTTGAAGGATATTTCACTTCACCTTAAACCCTGATAAAAAGCTAGCCAAAAGCTCAGGGGGCGAACGTCGAGCTTTGGATAAGCTATCGCTTGCCGGAGTTTGCATGGCGAACCGTCGCTCGGACGTTTATAAGCTCGTTCGGGTTCCATTTATTCTTTCCACCATCGGGTGATGCGACTCTTCGATTTGCCGACCGAAGGAGAAGGAAAATGTTTCGAATGGCGACCGAGGAAAAAGCGTCCCTTCCGTCGACCCGATGACCCATCCAGGTCCCCGCGAAACGGCGGAGAAAAGAAGTGGAGTTTCGCCACGGAAGGAGTACCATGGAACTTCCAACTTCGCCAATGACGAGCGGACGATTTTGCTCCTCGCCTTCCCAACAAGAAGTCGGATCTTCTCGCCCCGGTGGCGGTGTTTAAACGCGGGAAAAAGATTCCTCCGGCTAGGGAGGTCCCGCGATTGTTGTGCTCTTGTCGAAGAACTTCCTGTCTTCTGCAGATGACATTGGCGAATAGTATCCGAGGATCTAGGGCACCTTCGGACCCGATGAAACTTTCTAGCGAGTTTTTCCACCGTGAGGAACGAGTAGCTGCTTTAAGTGCCTCTAGCTTTTCCCGGTAATGGCGCATTTTTGATTCCGATCTCCGGATGGTAATTGGCCGCGGGGGAGGAGAAGCCTAGGAAGGGCAAAGGGAGCACCGGAAGCACCAAGGGGCATTTAATTTCGCTAATGAAAAGTGAACCGGTGCGCCCCCCTTTGCTCGGCAAAAATGTCTGTAAATATCTTGCGCCACTTCTGGTACCAACGAGACGCGGATTCCCTTTCCCGCGGAACGAACAAAGGGAAATAAGACCCTCGCCAGGGAAGGGTTGAAAGGAAGTGCCAAGTTCGTAACGAGGAAAAGTCGACCGCCCTCCCTCCCTCCTCCTCGTTTCGCGACGTTTCCACGATTCGCGATCGCGGAGGCGCGAAACGCAAAAATAATTTGCGCCTCGCCGCTTAAAGGCCCTTCCAAAGTGACCAGCTGTCGTAAAGGGTTGCCGGGTGTCCTTTGTAAACGACGGTGACCGACTAATTGTAAGATGCTGGCGACGAATGCTGGACGAGATTCCTGCCGAGGGAAAGTAACGAGGAAAGCGGATCGAACTCGCGAATGACGAATGGCCCGTTTTGCCGGCCGTTCTCCCAGAAAAAGGACCATACTTCTCGTGCCTTCGGAGTGTCTTTGGCAAGATCGTTGCACCAGGAAAAACCCTCTACTTTTCGAGAATCTCGCCTCGTACCCGCTTGATAGATGGCTACTCGGTTACCCGTGAGCAGGATCTATCTCGGGAACTTAAGGTGAAGTGAAACATCCTTCAAATCAGTCGATTCGAATACAATTCTTTTTTTTAAGGGTATTAGACAAAACTGTCCGAAACTGACACATCACTCCTGATCAGCTAAGAATTGTCCTGACACATTGAAAATTTGGATCTTTCAAAGAAATTTTTTAACTCAGTCCAGACCAGAACCAAAATGGCGTCGAGCTCTCATAATTTGATCAATACACAATTATCGAAGGCTCTGATATGAGAATCGAAAGGGTCAGGACAATTTTACGAGAATTTAGAACACTCTGGTAATCGATAAACTCGCATTTGAACGGGATAAAGGCAAAAAAAGTGTTGTATGCGCTTCTTTGCTAAAACGATGGTAATACGAGGTCTCGGAGTGAAAATTTAATTGACCTGGAAATCACAGATGGCGCAGGGGGTCCCTCCGCAGTCAATTAGGGCCCAGAAGGCATGAATCCAGAGGATTTCTGGAGTTTTACTTCGATTTCTTCATAATTATTGTACGAAAACGACAGGTGGAATATGCCATTTGGTACAATACACAATATAATTCGACCCAGCTGTCAATATAAAAACGAACGTCGGCAACGTAGGCATTTAGAAAAATCGTCTTTATCGACGTTGATCAAGTTCCTCGACGTGTTTCACTTCACCTTAACTTCATGCGCCCCGATTTTAGGATTGACTCTCGAGTTAGGAAATCCGTGAAACATTTTTTTCACCTCCGCTTACTGTAATTAGGAGGGTAAATCCACCGTTTTCCGGTACAAGTAGCACTGTTTACCCGGTAAATGTGTACTCTCGTCTGGTACACACTTGATGGATGACCATTCGCTGGGCAGATGGTCGAGTAGATTTACCTTGGAAACTTAGTTTTATGCCAACAGATTTCGTAATTTACTCGCTACGAGGTAGATCCACATGTTGAGTTGTTCCCCGCACATTCGCGGTGAACGACTCAATATTTTTCACATTTATGATAATATGATAATGTGGTAATAAAATGAGTATTTTCAAGCGTTGCCGTGTTTTAGCATAGAAGCGCATACAACACTTTTTTTGCCTTTATCCCGTTCAAATGCAAGTTTATCGATTACCAGAGTGTTCCAAATTGTCGTAAAATTGTCCTGACCCTTTCGATTCTCATATCAGAGCGTTCGATAATTGTATATTGATCGAAATATGAGAGCTCGACGCCATTTTGGTTTGGTCTGGGCTAAGTTAAAAAATGTTTTCCAAAAATCCAAATTTTCAATGCGTCAGGACAATTCTTAGACGATCAGGAGTGATGTGTCAAAGTTTCGGACAATTTGGTCTAATACCCTTAAAAAAAAGTGTATTCAAATCGACTGATTTGAAGGGTGTTTCACTTCACCTTAAAGCGTAAATTGTCGCGCAGAACGCGAAACTAACTTGCAGGACGTCGCTCAAAGATCCCCGGCTTGCCATGGCGGTCTGGGAAGTCCCTTTGTAAACCCCATCGACCAAGGCGAGGAGAACGAATACTCGGCCCACCCTCTGGCGAATGGCTTTTCCAAGTCGGGGTTTACTGCTCTTCCCACGGAGCGCCTCTGCCCTGACACAAAGGTGTCCCACCAATTATCTCCCAAACGCGAATAATTAGTCGCCGGATGCGAGCCGTTCCCCATTAGGGGCGATATCGCTTTGGTACCAGGCGAGATCGGATCTTCGGATTGTCCGCGCATGCGGCCTTCGGACTCGAAAGAGAGGACAGGCCGGAAACGCGGACGGCCGCATGGCTGGACGACTGGATTGCCGGACGCTCGCTCGATCCCCGTTCCCCGATGTATACATCGATGCCCGCCGACAAATTGTCTACGGGTTTCCGGCCCGAATGCTGTCCTCTGTATCCGCCGATGTCGGCCCTGGCGCACTCGCGCGAAGTTGGAACTGGCTTTAAAATCCCCAAACTCGAGAACTGGGCCATTTTTACTGGACGGAACGCCGAGAGAGTCGGGTTTTAAGGTGAAGTGAAACATCCTTCAAATCAGTCGATTCGAATACAACACTTTTTTTTAAGGGTATTAAGCCAAACTGTCCAAAACTTTGACACATCACTCCTGATCAGCTAAGAATTGTCCTGACACATTAAAAATTTGGATCTTTCAAAGAAATTTTTTAACTCGGTCCAGACCAGAACCAAAATGGCGTCGAGCTCTCATATTTTGATCAATATACAATTATCGAAGGCTCTGATATGAGAATCGAAAGGGTCAGGACAATTTTACGGCCATTTAGAACAATCTGGTAATCGATAAACTCGCATTTGAACCGGATAAAGGCAAAAAAAGTGTTGTATGCGCTTCTTTGCTAAAACGATGGGAATACGAGGTCTCGGAGTGAAAATTTAATTGACCTGGAAATCACAGATGGCGCAGGGGGTCCCTCCGCAGTCAATTAGGGCCCAGAAGGCATGAATCCAGAGGATTTCTGGAGTTTTACTTCGATTTCTTTATAATTATTGTACGAAAACGACAGGTGGAATATGCCATTTGGTACAATACCCAATATAATTCGACAGAGCGATCAATATAAAAACCAACGTCGGCAACGTAGGCATTTAGAAAAATCGTCTTTATCGACGTTGATCAAGTTCCTCGACGTGTTTCACTTCACCTTAATCAATTCCCTGGCAAGGGTTGGGTCGATTTTAAAAGGCCGTCGCATCTGAATTGCGCCAAGGAGGAATGATAGAATTTGTTGCGGTATTTTCTAGTTTTTTTTATTTTTATTTTTTATTAATATTCAGGTGGGAGGTGACGTATAATTGTTGACCTCACTCAATGTGGACTCGGCAAATGGGACATCGACACATCGCGAACGTCGACAAGGTCTCGACGGTCACTTATATTTATGTGTTCCTTGTGATTTTCGGTAATTTCGACTTATTTCGCGAAGGGACGACCAAGAGGCAAATTCTCCACGAAGTTAACGCACGTGCCAGTGACTTCTGATTTTCTGCGCAGTTTCGAGCGAAATTGCGAAAATTTCCTCCAAGTCGCGAGATACCATTTGACAGGCTCTTTACGAAGGGAAGATCGTCTTTCGTAGGTAACTTCAAACGGAAAATCGAGCCACGTCCTCGAGTCTAATTTACACGTCTCAAGAAACAGTCGCCGCAGTTAAGGGCGACGAATTAAACGCCGGTTTATGTCTAGGCAACTTGGATTTAGAAAGGCTACTCTTGCAAATCGTCCAAGTAAACACAAATATTAACTCGAGAGGTTCAAAGCTATATGGCGAAGTGTCAACCGATGTTCCTTAGTTCGTTAGTCGGGCAACTCGCTGCTTGTTCTAACGGAGACCCTTAAGAGTATCTCGGACCCTTGATTGGTCTCATTAATGGATGGACATGCGCGTCCAAATAATCGATTTTCGACGTAGGGTGAACGGCGACCGTCTTCTCCTCACCTGATATAACAGCGATATGGAAAGAATTCAATTTAAAGTATTTCCATAGACGTTCAATTGCGCAGACTTGTAATTACTCTGGGTGCATTTTAATAATTTACCCTCCGCCATCTCCCTAATTTCACGATATTCCTACAGTGCATGAAATCACCGCACTAAAACGTTGACTTTGACAATTACACCCTAATCACTCAGATTTTCAAATAATTTCTCAATGACTTCATAAGTTGCTTGGAAGAAATCGAGAGAACCAAAACCTCGATAATCTCGCGTAATAAAAGCTCAACAAGTCTCCATAAAATACTTAGCAACTAAATTAAAGCCCAACTTGATTTTTGTCCAAGCCAAGTATTTCCGTAGAGAAACCCTTACGAAGGAGAAATGCAATTTTAACTTTAAGATAAAATTTGTCCCTCGTTTATTCTTAAGAAATGTATGGCCGAATAATTTGCAGAAATACACTCCGCGGACGGTATAAAAATATTTCTCATGCCAAGCCCTACACTAGTTACGACTTTTTGCGGAGAGAACGCAGGATGCGTTGAGCCGGAAAAGGGGAGCCACGAAAACATAACGCGGCGCGTTAGGTAACCGCGAGCTCCGGAAGTTGTTTCCGTTTGTGCCGGCACGTTACTAATGGGTGCCGCCTCCTTGGCAGGTCGCAAAGCGGCAAAGCGGCTCGACGATCCCGCGTGGATCAACGTCAGCAAGGATGCGGCCCTTTGCAGGCGGTTTTTAGCAGCAGGAACGTCGGCGAAGCCGCATCCGAGATCCTAACGAGGCGAGCCCACCTTTACCGCGATTCGGCACAGAGAGCTCAAAAATGGCCCCTGAAGCAGTGAAGGAAAGGGAGGAGATGGATAAGAGAAAATAAGAATTTCGGACCGCGGGAAGAAAAACGAGCCAAAGCGGAACCAGGGGGAGGAACTCGCTGAGAAGCGAGGGGAAAGGCGCCGCCACTCCAGGAGAAGGCAAGACCAGGAAGAACGGCGCTTTTCGAGGAGCCTTCCATTCTTAGTCGGTCGCCTTTATCCCGGCTCAAGTGGGACACTTCCTGGAGTTGAAGAAGACGCGCTTGATGGGCTAATCGGCCGGGGCGTTATTTTTCGAGCCGCGTGGAAATTCCTTCGGGATCGCCGAACCTGCGAGGCGTCCCGGGAAAATTGGGCCATCTTCGAGAGAGAGCAGGGAAACGCGTTTCCCGGGGTTCCCCGGGAAAGCCTCCGGGCTCGGTGACGAGCCAATTGGAATTTGACGCCTCTCATCCGCCGATAGGGCCATCAATTTCTAACGCGACCTAACCCCTCGACTGACACTTTCCACGGTGGCACGGTTGAGCCTGGCTTTTTCGTAAGACCCGGGGCTAGGTGTCCGAGGACCTTCCATGGGAATCCACTGACGGATAAACGCCCGATGGATGGTCCGTGCATCCCGCGGAATTTATCAAACTGACGGATGCCCTCGTGGAAGTCAACTATTGCGGCGGCGCCCTGTCACGGCCGTATTTTTTCGTTGCATTTATCATGGGAAGGAGTTACGAGCTCGGATTTTTAAAACGTGCGAAAAACGCGGATTCGGCATCTCGGGTGTGCGCAAATGTTGATAATTATCCCTGTCCGGTATTTATCATTATCTCCTCTGATGGAAATCCCCCGAATTTTTCATAGAGCTTTTGAGTGATCTTTGTTAAGTGGGTTTATCGGTTTAAGGTGAAGTGAAACACGTCGAGGAACTTGATCAACGTCGATAAAGACGATTTTACTAAATGCCTACGTTGCCGACGTTGGTTTTTATATTGACAGCTGTGTCGAATTATATTGTGTATTGTACCAAATGGCATATTCCACTTGTCGTTTTCGTACAATAATTATGAAGAAATCGAAGTAAAACTCCAGAAATCCTCTGGATTCATGCCTTCTGGGCCCTAATTGACTGCGGAGGGACCCCCTGCGCCATCTGTGATTTCCAGGTCAATTAAATTTTCACTCCGAGACCTCGTATTACCATCGTTTTAGCAAAGAAGCGCATACAACACTTTTTTTGCCTTTATCCCGTTCAAATGCGAGTTTATCGATTACCAGAGTGTTCTAAATTGTCGTAAAATTGTCCTGATCCTTTCGATTCTCATATCAGAGCCTTCGATAATTGTATATCGATCAAAATATGAGAGCTCGACGCCATTTTGGTTCTGGTCTGGACCGAGTTAACAATTTTTTTGAAAGATCCAAATTTTTAATGTATCGGGACAATTCTTAGCTGATCAGGAGTGATGTGTCAAGGTTTTGGACAGTTTGGCCTAATACCCTTAAAAAAAAGTGTTGTATTCGAATCGACTGATTTGAAGGATGTTTCACTTCACCTTAACACTCGGATGTATGTGGTTACCGTAGTACTCCTTGGACTTGACTTGGTTAAGCTTATTGGCATTAGGAAATCGATTTCAAAGACGCCTTTCGTGATAAGAGGTTACACGGCGCGTATAAAAATTCCTGGAGGCAACCCGAGACCGTAATTGTATATTGCCTGAGAGATAGCTTGTCAGGGGAACTTTGTCGCTTTAAAGCTCGCTTAACGGCAAATGTACCGTTTAGTTTATAATGGATCTTAAGGATGAACTTTGGTCAGAAAAGTTTGCATTTTACGGGCGCGGAATAGAGGCGTTGATTACGTCAAGTGCGAAGAGTAATTCGCGATCGACCGGAATTTAGTATTGTTTTGCAATTAAATGACGCAAACACCTCCTGTGGATCAATGACTATACCTTAATGTTGCCAGGATGTAGATTTTTCTTTCGTTTATCTTTCCGTATATCTTAACGATCATACTCTTTCGCAATAAGTGCCGTTCCTGAAGTTCAAACGCAATAATCCCCGCGAAATTGGAAACGCCATAAATTGCATAGCAATACAGAGAGAAGGTATGGAAAATAAAAGAAAAAGTAAAAGAAACTTTAAGTAAAATATTTAACACGCGTTTTATTTATCTTTATTTTCGTAAAACTCATGTCGTCATTTTCAGGAATAACAAGTGGAAGATTTGCAGCTTTGCTAGCCCAGCTTAAGAATTAATGGATTCAGACGTTCAAAACGAATCCTCGCGGTGTTAACTAACACCTGGAGCCCATTACAGTGAAATATAGTTATAATCTAGGTTACCATATAACCTACGCTAATCGTCTTTATTAAGGCTTAAGTACGACTGTTTTATCGTAGACTTTCGAAACGGTGAGTTCCGATATCACGGGATCCTCGTGTAAAAACAAGTCAGTATGTTGCGAAGATAATTGGACTTGGCTGCACTGGATTAACCAATCATCCTGATAAATTAATATCGACACTTCCTAGTGTACAGAATGGAAGGTGAGAGCTGAAGCTGTTACAGCGTATCAGGTACGATATCGTCAAATAATTTAATCATTATAAATTAAAACTGAATGACGCACCCATTAAAAAATTATAAGATGACTGGTTACTCTGTATAAAATCAAGTGCTGCACCTACACATTTTAAAGTTATAGTCGAACCTTTGAAATATACCAAAACAGATGACTCCCATCCTTTCGGCTAAGCGATGAAAACGCTCGTAAAAGAAGAAAAGTGCGGTAAACCACCAGTTAATATGATGCTAGATTAACACAGAACAGGCATACAGCGGAAGGAGACATTACAGCCAATAAGAGAGCTCCTTTACGAGTATGCCGGATGTGACGTCTCGTAAAGCGACTCTCTTATTGGCTGTAATGTCAGTTTCATTCTGCTGCACGCAGAGTTTCGAGTCAATCTAACCCAAGAATGTCCATACCGTCCTTTGCTATACAATTAACTCCTGTCCCCACTTTCCCGGATAATTAATATTTTTTAATCAAAGATTGTATTACGAAAACAGTTCTCACCTTGATCGGTATTCCCACTTTGACGTCTGACTGTATAACGAACTCCACTGTTCAGACTTAATCGAACCTATTCTACGTGATTAAAAAAATATTGAAGAAAAATAAGATTCACCCTTCTGTAGGTACTTTTGTAATTAATTGCAATAGACTCTCTCTGACTATTTTTAAGTGCCGAAATGTTCATGAAACTAGATGTTTCTTTCTTTGCAGTGATCGTGGTCTATCGTTTACTCGTCCTGTACTTGCGAGACTCGTCTCAATCTACTCCGTGACTTCTGCAAGAGCAGTCGCACATGAGAACGGCGCCGACTCGACTAGCTTTACCGACATAAACCTCCTGCAGTTCCTTCCCCTTTGCCGTCTTTGGAAACTTTGAACGCAGGACCCCAAAGCTCGGATAAATCGAGCCAAAGAACGCGTTTCCAATGCAACCGCGAGCCGGCACGAAAGCTCCACCATGCGATAAAGAGTATTTCTTTAGATAAGCAATTTTCCTTAAAGACCCTCGCAGAAAGCATCTCTTCCGCGAATTAATATTCCGACATTCAACCTAGACTGTATGATGAGCTCCGATGTGTTCGAATTGCCCCAATGATTAATCAAATTAAATAATTAACGATATACTCTGGTGAAATAAAATCCGTGCATCTCCAGGCATTTTCCTAAAATTAACGACGAATGATCGTCGTTTCGTCCTCACGTTCGGGTGACCAAAATCCCTCTTTTTTTCTTGTTACTTCATTTATCCTGCCAATTGAAACGTTCGTCGGCTTGTAATTCTGAGACCTATCGAAATCCACTCCGCGACTTCTGAAGCAGCGGTCGCGCAAAGGGCCCACTCGACTCGCTCCGTTATCGATATTAACCGGCGCGGTTCCTTCGCCTTTGCCGTCTTTCAGGAACTTTGCAAGCAGGGCTCCGACAACTCGAGCCAGAAAACGCGTATCCAACGTAACCGCGAGCCAGCGCGGAAGCTCCGCCACGCGGCCGAGGGTAGACGGCCGGAACTTGGAGAGAATCGATAGCCAGCGCATGGCCGCGAGGACTCCGCCGCTCTCCGAAACTCGTGGCCGGGGCTTTTCCTCCGGAACTTTCCGCCGAGGAAATTCTCGGCTAACAGGAAATTCTGGAAAACCGTCCCAGCGAAACCGTGGACTCGCGAATCTGCTCCATATACCTGAGAAAAGTCTGGCTGCGCGCCACTTCGGCTTCACCTGGAATACCTGCAAGGTGTCCAAAAGAAACCTGTCTAACAAGGAAGGTACCTGAGGTGGCCCCCTCCGATTTTGTTCATTTTTAAATTTGTTATAGAGGACTACAATCTAAGGGACCCGTGTTTTTTTTTATCGGCGGATAAACACTTTTAGGGGGTGAAATCAGGCTTCAAAGTTGGCCGTGAAAGGGGGTGAGTTTGCTGTTTCATATAGAAGCACTCGACCGATTTTCATGGAACAACCGTCAAAATGTAGGGAATGAAGAATTATGAAACATGCATTTGGAATTTTTCGAAAAAATTCATTTTTAAGGGGTGAGCCACCCCTTTGAATATTTCTTTTACCCCTTACGCAAGCAGTAATTGCTCTATCCAAATGAAACTTGGTTAATTTATAGACCAGAACAATACAAAAAATGTTTCATTTGGATAGAACAATTACTACTCGCGGAAGGGGTAAAAGAAGTATTCAAAGGGGTGGCTCACCCCCTAAAAATGAATTTTTTAGAAAAATTCCAAATGCATGTTTCATAATTCTTCATTCCCTACATTTTGACGGTTGTTTCATGAAAATCGGTCGAGTGCTTCTGTATGAAACAGCCAACTCGCCCCCTTGCACGGTCAACTTTAAAGCCTAATTTCACCCCCTAAAAGTGTTTATCCGCCGATAAGAAAAAAACACGGGTCCTTTAGATTTTAATCCTCTATAACATATTTAAAAATGAAGAAAATCGGAGGGGGACACCTCAGGTACCTTCCTTGTAAGAAATACCCGAATGACTCAACCCTACTCAAACCAGGGGTATTCTGATTTTTTTAACCATCATTGTATCACGAGAGATGAATTAATTTCTATTAATTATTCATGGCCGAATTAAGATACCACTCGTTAAAATCGATTGCTTAATATTTCTGAGTTATAGCCTCTTCGGAATGAATTTGCCTGAGGGCTTTCTAGTTCTCCTGCGGTCCTAGATTTTAGGAAGTTCCCTCTTGGAGAAGATAGGGTAGTGAATTTATTTTAGTGAATTTAAAAATCTCCGTACATTGGATATGAATGTACTTAACTATCCCCATTCTTTTATGAATTTCGTATATAGGAAACCTCGTGGAGGGTGGCTTCGGGATCCATGCTGCGCTTCTCCTGGAAATGTTTCCCGGAAAGAAATTCCTGGGTAATGAGAAGAAGTCGCATCTCGGTGAATTTGCGCGAAGTACCAGAGGAATACCGGCGGGGTACCAGGTGCAGCCACCCGTGTCTGTATGTTCACCTTAAATCTGTATTCCCGGGTGTATTAATGGTGCGGTGCCCTCGCAGAATCCGAAATAAACGAGAAACGTACGCAAAGGAATCAAAGAGGATTCTTTTAGACCGCAAAGTAACCGCATCTCAAAATTAAAACAAACCTTGGTTACCTTAACCCGGCACGGTAATACCGATCATTAAATTCCAATTAATTTATTACATACCCTACTAGCTAAAAAAAAATATAATCACTCCTTCTTTACGTTATCTTGAACAATATAAGGTGGTTTCTGATTTGCTTGATTTTTAGGTGTTGCGATTTTTTAGCGAACGATACATGTGATATACATAACATATATGGATGTATGGGTACCAGTAAAAATCAAGGTACTGATTCGGTACATCGACGCCTCCTTATCCAAGCCAAATTTACCCATCCCTGGTGCACATTTGTATAACGTGGTTTCCTGTAAAACAAGCCACCGCGACCTCGGCTTCCGAAACCGAGCTTACTTATCCTCCGAAAGTTTCCCTCGGCGAAATCCCACGGGTAACGAGAAGAGCGTCGTCCCCGCGAATCCTCGGACATGCACCGGATTCCCACGATGCCCGAGGAAAAGGATTCGGCTTTAGCATCCTAGTAGGTTTACCTTAAAGCTGTTTACCCGCGACTCTTCCGGTACGCCCTAACCCGCGAAACAACTCGCGAAAATCGGGTCCTCGCGACATCGCGATGCGTTTCTTCGACCCCTAAAAAATTGTAAAGGAACAACAGGGGAGAGTAAAACGGACGGAAGAACCACGAAGTCATTGCTAAATTGCCGAACAGTGATCGTATGTTTAAATGGACTATGATTTACCAAGTAATCTAGGGTGAGTGCCACTTAGGGTGAGCGCGTCAATAATCGAACACACATCGGTCAATCAACGCGTTACTCAGTCGTCACGGTTGCATTTACCATTGCACTTCACAATATGGGTTCCATTTCGGATGACGTGAAGGAGCGACATTAATTATTAGGCCTACCTACGCCTATAATTGAAGTAAGGTGAGGGGATCGAAGCTATGTCGGTCTCGTGACGCGTTAACTCGACACCTGATCATTTCAACAGGTGAAGGATGAGCGATGAACAACGAATGAAAATATTCACCTCCCCGGTTTAGGTACCTCGGTACGGGTATTTAACATCGATTACAAAAGTAATTACACCTCTAATCCGAGGTGCTGCAAATCGCCGAAGTGCAGGTGAGCGCCTATAAACTCAGGCCCCGTGCAACGAATAAATAAAAACCATCGTTCCTACTTCGATTTTCTTCATAGGGAATTTCTTAAGGTGAAGTGAAACATCCTTCAAATCAGTCGATTCGAAAACAACACTTTTTTTAAAGGGTATTAGGCCAAACTGTCCAAAACTTTGACACATCACTCCTGATCAGCTAAGATTGTCCTGACACATTAAAAATTTGGATCTTTCAAAAAAATTTTTTAACTCAGTCCAGACCAGAACCAAAATGGCGTCGAGCTCTCATATTTTGATCAATATACAATTATCGAAGGCTCTGATATGAGAATCGAAAGGATCAGGACAATTTTACGACAATTTAGAACCCTCTGGTAATCGATAAACTCGCATTTGAACGGGATAAAGGCAAAAAAAGTGTTGTATGCGCTTCTTTGCTAAAACGATAGTAATACGAGGTCTCGGAGTGAAAATTAAATTGACCTGGAAATCACAGATGGCGCAGGGGGTCCCTCCGCAGTCAATTAGGGCCCAGAAGGCATGAATCCAGAGGATTTCTGGAGTTTTACATCGATTTCTTTATAATTATTGTACGAAAACGACAGGTGGAATATGCCAATTGGTACAATACACAATATGATTCGACACAGCTGTCAATATAAAAACCAACGTCGGCAACGTAGGCATTTAGGAAAATCATCTTTATCGACGTTGATCGAGTTCCTCGACGTGTTTCACTTCACCATAATACAAGATAATTCAGCAGCGATCGGAAAAACTGCTTCTTTTCCAGCAGTGGTTTTCCAACCGAGCCATACAACTACAACCGAGCAAGGTTTGCGGTTTCGCGTTAAACCCGTGTACAGGGCACGTCTACATCCCCTTAAAGCCGTATAACTGCGAGAGCATCCATTAAGTTATCAGAGAATCTTATTACGGGCTTCCATAAAGCATAAACTAAAACCTCGACCCGGTGGAGGTGAGAAGCCGAGGTGGGAAGACCCGGGTTCTGCCGGAGGTCGCAGGGGGCGCAACAGGGGAAGACCACCGAGTGTGCGGAGCGATCCTGCCGAATATCCTGGAGACGCTAATGCCGCGGTAATCCTCCATCCGGTTGGTTTGTGTATCGAGGCTCCGCCAACCTCGGGAGAGCATTGTCATCCCGGTCGGAACGGAGAAAGAGGCTTGGCGAGGGCGCTCTCTCAGGGGAGGAAACACTCCGCAAGGGATGGAGAGAGGAGACCGCTCTCGGCAGCCATGGAAACGAAGCTAAAGCCGAAGAAACTCGAAAGCTAATGCCTGGCGCATGTTCGGCATAAACTCTTTACGGCGGACGCCTCCTGCGGACCCCACGTAAGCTGCTCTGCCACTTTTCTGCTTTATGGTCATGGCGGAACCTGGCGAAAGAGCCCCGAGCTTGATGGCACGGTTATCGATACCTGATTCTTATTAGGATTAGGGGACCGGCTGACTCGACTTCCGGTCGAGAATCGAGCCAAAAGACAGGGAACCGTAATCGCGATAATTTTCCATCCTGGACGGAGGAATAAAATATCTATAAAGATTATACCTCGATTTTGGAAATACATCTTGGAGATGAGTCGAAAAAAATGACCATGCTCCATGAAAAAAAAAAAAAAGAGTTGTACCTCGATGGTCCATTTGTCTGTATTTAATCTTTATTAGGAATACCGAATCGTATCAAACTTTACGATGTGAGTATGGAAGCTATAAGATCCTGACACCAATGAAATTTCAATTTTTATACAAAAAATTGTAAAATATCTATGAAAAAATTTTTAAAAAATTGAAATTTCCCGGGTACCGGGATCTTTCTTATAGCTTCTATATTCATGTCATATAATTTGAAACACTTCGGTAAACCCAGTTCGCGAAAAAGTGTCATAAACGAGACCTCTTTGACAGCGCTTTCACATCCCCTTGATCGAAATATTTTTTGTATTGAGAAACTTTATGGGATCGGGAGGTCTTGCACTGTTAGCGAGTAATCGTAGTCGGGACGTAAGTGTTCCCGAAGAAGATGTGAAAATTAGAACGCCGGAATAATCGCGAGACGATAACGAGAAGATCGAGGCAAGGAAACAAGATTTACGTAGAAGAGCTCTAACACTTCGCGTGCTGGCTCCGTACTTTGCGGCACCCCCGCCCTCTAGGTACACCCTACATACCCTATGTACCCCGGGCCGCAACTTTTGTGCTTTATGACCAAGGCGGAGCGTAGTCAAAGTACCCTGTACTCGGCGACCTGGCAGACCAGGGCTCGCCTCGATCAATCCGCAAGCCAGGAATGTGGGACACTCTCGAAAGGCGTGATTAGGGTGATTACACGCCTCCCAAAGTGCGCGCATTACGGGCCGAAAGTAACTCGTAAGCGAAAAGGGGGCGTCTGACCGGGGAGTTTACATCGGCAAAGGGCAACCGGGGTGCAAGAATTCCGAGGGCGAAAACTACCGAAACAAAAATGTAAATCGACAGGGTAAAAAGTCGTATTTGCATTCTCGCATGGTAGCTCGAATAATTATGCACCCCTGGCATGAGATGAAAATTGTGACGCTAAAACGCAGCCGCCGACCCTACGTCGAGAGCTGTCGTTTTTATACTTTATGGCCGAGGATGAATATAAGGAACCGACTTGGACTCGATAATCCGACGAACAAGGGCTTGTCTCGATCAATCCACGACACGGGGGACCAGAGACACCCTTGCAAGATAGTCGGAATAATCGTACAGCGAGGGCGAAGAGGGCTCTAACGCGAAAGTCATTTTTAAAGGAGACTACAATGGAGACGATCTTGCCTTTATATAGTGACTAGGAATTTTCGACAGAAATAAAAACCAATAAAATGCGATCTAATTCGAGAATCTATGATATCAAGGTACATCCAAAGGTTCCATCGTTTTCTGTTTATTTAAGGTGAAGTGAAACATCTTTCAAATCAGTCGATTCGAATACAACACTTTTTTTTAAGGGTATTAGACCAAATTGTCCGAAACTTTGACACATTACTCCTGATCATCTAAGAATTGTCCTGACACATTAAAAATTTGGATCTTTCAAAAAAAATTTGTAACTCAGTCCAGACCAGAACCAAAATGGCGTCGAGCTCTCATATTTTGATCGATATACAATTATCGAAGGCTCTGATATGAGAATCGAAAGGGTCAGGACAATTTTACGACAATTTAGAACACTCTGGTAATCGATAAACTCGCATTTGAACGGGATAAAGGCAAAAAAAGTGTTGTATGCGCTTCTTTGCTAAAACGATGGTAATACGAGGTCTCGGAGTGAAAATTTAATTGACCTGGAAATCACAGATGGCGCAGGGGGTCCCTCCGCAGTCAATTAGGGCCCAGAAGGCATGAATCCAGAGGATGGAGTTTTACTTCGATTTCTTCATAATTATTGTACGAAAACGACAGGTGGAATATGCCATTTGATACAATACACAATATAATTCGAGACAGCTGTCAATATAAAAACCAACGTCGGCAACGTAGGCATTTAGGAAAATCGTCTTTATCGACGTTGATCAAGTTCCTCGACGTGTTTCACTTCACCTTAAACGCTTACTTATAAAATCGGCAGAACTTCCGGAACGATCGGGTAGATGAAAGCGAAGCGAAACAGCGGCTGATTCATCATTTCCTGATCAACTCCGCAAACTAAGCGATTCATCTTGTCGTGTTGGAATTATTTAGCGAGTACCTCCAAGTTGAAACAACGCATCTCCTATGGCAGGATTATCAGTACGATCCAAGGCGAACATCCCCTCTAGCGTGTATCGGGATATAACCCCAACGTGTAGCTCCCCTATCTCCCTGTATATTCCGTTCCTCCACTTTTGTGTTACAACCACGGAGAAACGCAATTACAGGACCCCCTGCGCGATGACCCGATACGTCTAACCTCGTCTCGATCAATCTCCTGGCTCACGAGGTTGCGGAAAGTAGACCACTCTTAACAAGGAGAGTACTTAGGGAGGGTACGGATAAGACGGTTCTTATGAATGAATCCAAACTAACGACTCATGAATCTTCCTCCGGGTTGACAAGGTGTATGTCTCGAAGTGCACGGCTGGCACCGAGGAAATTACCTTATCCGGTCATCCAACAAGTGCATTACCACCTTCAGGGACCTCCGGGGAAAATATCGATTAGGTGATCTATGTAAATGAGTACACGCGTTTGGCACTCGCTTTTCCACCAGTCATTTGAAAAATGCCCTGAGAATGGACTTACGTAAAATCCGGCTTCCATATTCATGCGATACGTCTCTTTTGGCCATTACGAGGATATTAAAAGGTGCGGTGCATCTCTTCGAGTTGCTGAAATGATGTTCAGGGTCTATTGGGATATGAAACATAGGACGAGGAACTTCATTTTCTTTCCGGGTGCTCTGCTCTTCCACTTGCATCTGGAAGTGCATTATAGGCTAACTAAACTATGACTTCCAAATTCAAGCGATATATCTCTTGCAGTAGGTAGTTATGAAGATGTTCAAGACGTACATCGCCCCTGGGGCTCATCGGAATGCAGCAGACCGAACAAGTAACTCCCCTACATGCCGTTTTCCTACTTTCATCGGGAAACCGTATTACTGACAAGCCTAATTAATCTACAACTTCCAAATTCAAGCGAAGTATCTCTCGCAGTAATTATGAAGACGTTCAGAGCGTACATCGTCGGAATACGGTACACCGGACAAGGGACTTCCCTAAATGCTGTTTTCTCCTTTTCATTGGAAAAGTGCATCATAGACAGACCCAACTAAAATTCCAACTTCCATATTCATGCAGCACTTCTCGCCCGGTTGTTTTGAGGGTGTTCAAGAGACAATACACCTCCTCCTATCGTTATTAGGATGTTCAGGACATGCACCGCCTCTGGGGTCTAACGGAATACAGCACCCAGAAAATAATTCCTCTATTTTCCTGTATATTCTCTTCTTCCACTTTTATCCCCTAGCCAAATCACCTGAAATATGCAGGGCCAGACATGCCTAATTAAAAAAATACTGCCTCCAAATTTAAGCGTTACATCCCTTCCAATCGTTACGAGGACGTTCACGACATATGTGCCCATAATTATGAAAGTGGTCTAAGTCATATATTTTTTGTTTCGAAATTACATTGAATTAATATCCTTTGAAATAATATGGCGTGAAATAACTGATAAACTCATTTTTTTTTTAATTTTGACTTAGACCACTTTCATAATTATGGGCACATATCGCATTTCTTTCAGCAGTTGTGAAAATGTTCAGATCGCACCACCTATTCCCTTACCTACTAAAGTGCATCACGTCGAACAATTCCCATATCTTTTTGTTTATATTCTGTTCTTCTATTTCGATTGAAAAAGGAATTACGGACGGACCCACCTAAGGTACGTCTTGCAAATCCATGCCATACATCACTTCTAGTTATTATGAGGATGTTCGGTGCGCAGTACATCTCTTCCAGCAGTTATGAGGATGTTCAGGGCGTACATCACCCCCGGGGTCTATCGGAATACGGCACACGGAACAAGTAGCTCCCTATGTGTGTACTCTGTTTCTCCATTTTCATCCGAAAAGTGCATTGTAAAACGACCTAACTAAGATCCCGACTTCCGCGTTCGTGCAATGCATCTCTTACGATTATTGTAAGAACATTCAGGGCGAATGCCGCCTGTGGGATTCATCGGAATTCTGCACCCTGGGCGAGCTTCTCCCCTGTGTTTTTATGAAATCTACTCCTCCACTTTTGCGTTTACAAGGGAGAAATGTAATCATGGGATCGCGCGATGACCCGATATGACCCAGCTCGTCTCAATCAATCCGTGGGCTCGCGAAGCCACGGAAACTGGGCCACTTTTGAAAGGGAGAGTCCGCGGAGAAAATATGGGTCACTTATTTCTTCCGGACCTCGGGAGAATAATTATGCTCCGCGACAAAGACACGAGCGCGAGTGCGCGCGAAATTACGACGATAAAGGAGAGCGTACCGGATGGCTCGAACTTCGAGGCCGAGGCCTCGCGCATAAATTCCTTGCATATAAATTCTTTACCCCCGCTATTTGCGCTCATGGCAAAGAGTTTTGCATACGCTCTTTGCCGTTACTATTTGCCGCAACACTCGGGACCTTTGCATAAATTCTTTACCCTTACCATTTGCAGTAATAGCGAAGAATAGCTTTACATAAATTCCGGCCCTTACTACCTACGGCAATATGAAACATTTTTTTAGAACATTCTTCCCTATCCCAGCATGCAGAGGGGAATTTTCCAAATTTTTCCAATTTTTCGGTTAGCTTCTTCATCCTTTATCAACGTCGATAAAGAAGATTTTTCTAAATGCCTACGTTGCCGACGTTGGTTTTTATATTGACAGCTGTGTCGAATTATATTGTGTATTGTACCAAATGGCATATTCCACCTGTCGTTTTCGTACAATAATTATGAAGAAATCGAAGTAAAACTCCAGAAATCCTCTTGATTCATGCCTTCTGGGCCCTAATTTACTGCGGAGGGACCCCCTGCGCCATCTGTGATTTCCAGGTCAATTAAATTTTCACTCCGAGACCTCGTCTTCCCATCGTTTTAGCAAAGAAGCGCATACAACACTTTTTTTGCCTTTATCCCGTTCAAATGCGAGTTTATCGATTACCAGAGTGTTCTAAATTGTCGTAAAATTGTCCTGACCCTTTCGATTCTCATATCAGAGCCTTCGATAATTGTATATTGATCAAAATATGAGAGCTCGACGCCATTTTGGTTCTGGTCTAGACCGAGTTAAAAAATTTTTTTGAAAGATCCAAATTTTTCATGTGTCAGGACAATTCTTAGCTGATCAGGAGTGACGTGTCAAAGTTTTAGACAGTTTGGCCTAATACCCTTTAAAAAAAGTGTTGTATTCGAATCGACTGATTTGAAGGATGTTTCACTTCACCTCAAATCAGCTGATTGTTCATGTAATCATATTCTATAGTCGAGCCGATAAAAATTTTCTTGACTCAACCCAGGATTCTTCTGCGCGTATGTTACGCACTGTCGTCAGTTATTAGATGTAAGGCGTTGTTTATAAATGAAATTTCATTTCTTTCTTTATCCAGTGATAAGGTGACTGAAAAGGTGACACGGTGCAGATGTGGGAAGAGTTATTACCTTAGCGAAATGGCGGAGGAACGCACCGTAGACGCGAAACTCGACGGTAAAGGCGGAGCTTATCGGGGGAATCGGATTTAAAAGCCAGCGCGTCTCGGTGATGTTTAACATAAATTCTTTACGACTAATGTTCGGGTTTACTGATACGGCTCACTCTCGGTCGGCCTTGCGTATGCCGCTCAGCTACTTGGGCACTTTATAGCTTCGGGGAAACATGGTTATACTGCAGTTACAACCTCCCTTATAGACGATGACCCGATAAGGCCGGCCTCGTCTTCGTCAGACGAAACGAGGTGTTGCCGAAAGGGCTAGTTTCGAACAAGGGATAAATCACTTATCACTTATTCGTCATGCCGATCTCCGGGAGCAGTAAGGTGAAGTGAAACATCCTTCAAATCAGTCGATTCGAATACAATACTTTTTTTTAAGGGTATTAGGCCAAACTGTCCAAAACTTTGACACATCACCCCTGATCAGCTAAGAATTGTCCTGACACATTAAAAATTTGGATCTTTCAAAAAAAATTTTTAACTCGATCCAGACCAGAACCAAAATGGCGTCGAGCTCTCATATTTTGATCAATATACAATTATCGAAGGCTCTGATATGAGAATCGAAAGGGTCAGGACAATTTTACGACCATTTAGAACACTCTGGTAATCGATAAACTCGCATTTGAATGGGATAAAGGCAAAAAAAGTGTTGTATGCGCTTCTTTGCTAAAACGATGGTAATACGAGGTCTCGGAGTGAAAATTTGGTTGACCTGGAAATCACAGATGGCGCAGGAGGTCCCTCCGCAGTCAAGTAGGGCCCAGAAGGCATGAATCCAGAGGATTTCTGGAGTTTTACTTCGATTTCTTCATAATTATTGTACGAAAACGACAGGTGGAATATGCCATTTGGTACAATACACAATATAATTCGACCCAGCTGTCAATATAAAAACCAACGTCGGCAACGTAGGCATTTAGGAAAATCGTCTTTATCGACGTTGATCAAGTTCCTCGACGTGTTTCACTTCACCTTAATTGTGCGAAGATATGGATCTCAAGCCGGAGAATTACGAGCAAAAAGCCAAGATTGAACGCGCATGTAACGCGACCCGTCAAGATATTTATCGTCCCGTTCGTAGTAATTCACATTTAATCTAAATCCGATGCGGGGCTTTTCTAAAAAAAAAAAGAAAAAATCGCGTAACCACGACTCGCGTGTTCGGCGGGATTGCAAAATTATCTCCAACATAAATATTTCCAGATATTCACTACGAAGTCTTGAAAGTTATTGCCTGCAATTATTCGACTTATTGGCATTATTTTAAGGACGCGTTGAAATTCGATGGGTACTCGTTAATGCAGCTTTTAGGTATTGAGAGTTAAGCTGGATAATTTCTTGCTGTTCTTTGAATAAATTGTAAATTGATTAATTTAGGCAATTTAACAAACCTTTGGGTATCGAAATTGTTACCGTTAAAAATTACCATTCGTACTTTGATTGTGCCGTACACGAGTCTCCTAAAATTACGGCGAGCTTCCAACTTCGATAATGGCAGCTTATCGAGGTGGCATTATGCTATTATAGAGATTATATTGCATTACGGTGCGTCGCATTCGTACTGCATGCAACATTAACAAATGATCTCTATTCTGCACATAGACTGTAATGTCATATGAGTAATTATACGGTACTAAGCTTCCCATCTCGCGCGTCTCTAAACTCTCACTCGAATCGATAACTATTGCACGTTGATTGCATACTTCGAAATATTATTTTCATATTATTAGCTCAATGTGTATAAAAGAAATATTTAGAAAATATTATATGCCACTAGGGATTGGTTGTTACAACAATGGCGACTGGAAGCAATTGTTTCTCTATGCTCCGAAGAAGGATATTCCAAACTCTATCTACTTTCAGGTTTGAAAACTGAATTTCCAAGTATGTAAATCGACACCTGAGGTTCCGTACCCGAAGATGTTCAGATTTACATCCATGGTATAACATTCGGTTGTAGAAATGGATTCAAATCCAAGATCCGTATAATCAAGTACTTGGATTTCGATCCATTGCTATCGACGGAGCCGCAACCCGTTCCAGCAATGGAATTTCTTTTTTTTCGATATTTTCGCCAAGATGGATTTCCAAAAATCTACACCGATAGGTATCAGAATTCTCACCCCAGAAACGTATAAATTCACTTCTGAATTTGATTTGAACTTGAAATCCGTTTTTCCAGCACGTAAATCCACACCTGAGGTTCCCAAATTGAAAATGCTCAGATCTAGAATATGCCTTAGATTCACCTGTAAAAATGGATTGATGGATTGAATATCCGATAAACCGCAATCGCTGAGATCCATTCCGAAGGCGGTGTAATTTTCTATCTGACAATTTCCCAAGTATAAATTCTGGAAAATTTACATCAACGCTCAACAGTCGTTTAAAACACGAGCGAGCTCAAATCTCATCCAATGTTAACTTAGAAACAAAATTCTAACGCTCTTTGCGTCGAAATAATAAATCTTCAAGTAACCAAATCGATATCTGCAATCCATAGGTCCTTCAGATTTTTAAGGTGAAGCCGATTCGAATACAACACTTTTTTTTAAGGGTATTAGGCCAAACTGTCCAAAACTTTGCCACATCACTCCTGATCAGCTAAGAATTGTCCTGACACATGAAAAATTTGGATCTTTCAACAAAAATTTTTAACTCGGTCCAGACCAGAACCAAAATGGCGTCGAGCTCTCATATTTTGATCAACATACAATTATCGAAGGCTCTGATATGAGAACCGAAAGGATCAGGACAATTTTACGACAATTTAGAACACTCTGGTAATCGATAAACTCGCATTTGAACGGGATAAAGGCAAAAAAAGTGTTGTATGCGCTTCTTTGCTAAAACGATGGTAATACGAGGTCTCGGAGTGAAAATTTAATTGACCTGGAAATCACAGATGGCGCAGGGGTCCCTCCGCAGTCAATTAGGGCCCAGAAGGCATGAATCCAGAGGATTTATGGAGTTTTACTTCGATTCCTTCATAATTATTGTACGAAAACGACAGGTGGACTATGCCATTTGGTACAATACACAATATAATTCGACACAGCTGTCAATATAAAAACCAACGTCGGCAACGTAGGCATTTAGAAAAATCGTCTTTATCGACGTTGATCAAGTTCCTCGACGTGTTTCACTTCACCTTAATGGACGAATCACTGGTACGGTAACCTGGTGACCCTGGGAACCGGGAGAAACACAATGTATCAAGGGTGTTTTAAAAAGGTGATTTCAGGGAGGCAGCCACAGGAGCGACTATAGTAATCGAGGGCGTTCAAAGGCTCTCAATGCGAGGTTATTTTGCCAAGAAATACGAGGAAGCATTATCGTCGAGACCGAGGAGGCGGCGGAGCACTTCGGCATAGGTACTCCCCCATTGTCTTAAGTAAATCGAGCCGAAGTGGAAAGTCATGAACCGCGTTTCTACGGTTCCGCTTATTATCGGCGGCAATAAAGCAAAGAAGAAAAAGAAAAAAAAAGCGAAAGGAGGGGCGCTCATCGCGAGTCAGGAGCAAGAACCCGTCCAAGTGGAGCGAGATGGCTTTCTTCGTTGTTGCCTGGCTCTCGGTCCCGATTATTTCTACGTTCTCTCATTGTCATTCGAGCATTCGCCCCCGACTGCGGAACATCTCGACGTGCGTATTCCCGCGAGTGGGATATTTCCGCGGCTCCATCACCGATCGAAAGCGGCCTCGAGATCGGACGAGGCCCTTGTTCGCGAGGCGCGGCTCTTCTTCAATTTCGAGGAGGAAAATGAAGAATTCGGGGGAGAGAAGGGAACCCGGAGGAAATTGAAGAATCTCCAGACCGGCTCTTGTCGAGACAGCGAGACGTGAGATTTATTATCGCTTATTACTTCGTTCGCCGGAACTCCCGCGTGCCTGGAGAACCTGGAGAACGTGGAGAACCTGGAGAACGGTTCGAGTCCTCGTATATTCACCGAGAATCGTTCCCAGCTAACCGAAACTTTCTATCTTCTTCTGTAACGACCTAGCGCTACGATTTATGCAGAGGACCCATTGCGATGCGGAATAAATAAATAAACAAGCGAGGGAAATAATCGGAAAGGGTGAAATAACCGGGCCATCATCTACGGAACTGCACGCGAAGTGTCTGGACGGTATGAAAGTTGATGGTGTACTGAACATCCGGTAGATAGTAGTGGCTATGGAAGGTAATGGCCACCTCTTTTCGTGAGGAGAGACAATACGAAGCTTGAATTTATTCCGGTACAGACTCGCGTTATCGCAATTCATGTGCGCTTTGATATCGTTACTCGACCTAAGTGAGCGCCCTGGCACTGGCGGACGTGACGATAAAATAATGTTACGGTATCTGTCATATCGATCTAAATTCAGGATCGCTTCCACAGGGAAGAGGACTTCTTTTGATGCCGACACTCATACCGGCCTTACGTTACGTGACACACCCGACGACTGATATTACAACGTAACGTCGCAATAGTCGGAAAGCTGTCACGTTAGTTCAAATACGGAGTCGCCGCAAAATGATAACAAAATTCACTGGCAGGCGTCTAAGTGACAGTCGAGCTTCGCCCCCCGTGCATTACGTACCTCTACATGAATGAACTTATTGCCGCGGTACAACATTTCACCCCAACCACTATCCAGCGATATTGAATACACTTCAAAATGTCCGTAAATCCGTAAAAATCGACTTTAAATTAATTAGAGCTAAGGTTTAGAATTTCATTCATAAGCTCTTGGTCATATAAACCCCATCGTCACCGAGAGTATCCTTATCAAATTGAAACTGCTCGTGGACACCAATGGTATTGATCCAATTTTCGTAATCATAATTATCTCAGTTAATTATTAACATTGAAAGTGAAACAAAGATAATAACATTTTTTAAATACCAGTACCGAACGCGTAAGAGCATCTCGTGAAAGAATAATTAGGATTAATTAACGATATCTAATAACCCTCCTTAACTGATGGCGGTACTAGCTTTTTTTTTTGTAACAGTAATAGTAGTCGTTGGGGAGCAAGGGTACTTATCGCGGAGAAAAGTCGCAATAGAATTTTCGTCAATGCCAGGTGGTTGGAAAAAATGGAACGAGGAAATAAATGTCGGCAGATGATCTTGGTTGATACTTGACCCCTTCGCATGGTCCCCGTAGGTACTCCTGACAGTGCCACCCCCTACACGTGTTTTGCGTGGGGGCACTTTAACGTCTGGAGCTCTCCGAAATGACACATGGCTACGTGCGACGTATTCCAACGCGTCTCGAGGGAGGAAGGGAGAGGGAAAAGAGGTGTCGCCGCACTCGAGCGGCCTGCCCTAACCCAACTCCTTCCTTATGCCATTTAGCTAACCACTCTGGGAGCCTTCGTACCTGTTGCGAGGGTGGCGGGCGAGCCCCTAAAAAACTGGAATCCTCACGGGTCCTCTCCGACCCCTGGTCGCCCTCGTCGACCCAGGACGAGCCCTTCCGTCTCCAAAAAAGGGATGATAATCATCCGATACGGCTGGTCCCGAACATCAGGGTCAGAGCGCGTGGGAGGACTCGGAGATGGGAACGACGGACCCCAATTCTTCCTCTTACCTCGAAGTCCCTGGAAGGACACGGAATAATAATCAGCTACCAGAGCTGAAATCAGGACACCAAGGTCAGAGGGCCTTGAAGGTAGAAATCCGAGATTCCAGAAAAACGGATGATAAATCTCAGGTTTTCCCTTTCATCCCGGAGCCTGATCTCCTGCCTCTATAGCATGTTACCCCAAGAATGTGTAGACCACTGGTCCGGCTATGGGGATGATAGCCCCCTTTCCTTTTTTTGCACCTACCGACAGGGGAGTCCCGATCTCCCAGGACGAATTTTGATCCGCCAGGAGCGAAGGGGCTTTATTCCCAGAAAAATCCAACAAATTCCTAGGCTCTCTATCAATCCCTTCGGTTCTGAAAGCCAGATTTAACGGGGCACGGGTTTTCCTACGAGATCCGAAAGACTCGGTTACAGGAACGAAGAGGCCAATTCGGGCGTGTTAAAAATCCACTCCCGCAAGTTCGGAGCCAAGATGCGAAAGCTTCTCGTCTCTTTCGCCGCTGAGCTCTCCCGATGTATCCTAATTTTTCGGAAGCTTCGTCCCGGAATTTTCCCGCGGACTGTACCCCCGGTTAGGTATCGATCTATCCCCGGCAGAAGCCCTCCGTACCCGAGGTGCTCTTACGATCGTTTTTCGAATACACGAGCTCGGTACCCCCTCCCCCTCAACCCGCCACCAGGGGATGGACCGTCGGAAAAATCGTTGCACCGAGATTCTACGCTAAAAACCGGCGTTTCCTTCTTCTTTCTCTCGGACTTCCCTTCCTGGCCCTATTTCAGCCGCCTTCTTCCTATTTACAGCCCTCCTCGTCTCTGTCTCTCTCTCTTTCTCAACTTTCCCGAGCTCCCTCGACTTCCTTCTGTACTTCCTCCGACTCTCTGCGTTTCTGTATATATGTATATGTATATTTATATGCACGTATATATGTATATGCAGCTGCTTTTGCCTCCACCTTTTGCCATGTGCGCCCTGTGTACGTGTCGGTACGCCGTGCGTCTTCATCTGTGCTTCCCTATCTGGGTACGTGCATTTCTCCTCGCCTCCACTTTTATCTCCGCCCCTTCTTTCGTGCCGACGAAAAACGATTACGCTTTTATTTTGTACCTCCCTTAAGTACGCACCCCCTCGGAACCGTGTCGCCCCGATGTCGCGCTTTATTAATAACGACCTTCGCTTTCACCTGCTCTCCTTCATTTTTTCCGGAAGAATTTCAACCCCGTCCCTCGTAACCGAGAAACTTCATATTGAGTCTTCACGCAACTTAAGGTGAAGTGAAACATCCTTCAAATCAGTCGATTCGAATACAACACTTTTTTTTAAGGGTGTTAGGCCAAACTGTCCAAAACTTTGCCACATCACTCCTGATCAGCTAAGAATTGTCCTGACACATTAAAAATTTGGATCTTTCAAAGAAATTTTTTAACTCGGTCCAGACCAGAACCAAAATGGCGTCGAGCTCTCATATTTTGATCAATATACAATTATCGAAGGCTCTGATATGAGAATCGAAAGGGTCAGGACAATTTTACGACAATTTGGAACACTCTGGTAATCGATAAACTCGCATTTGAACGGGATAAAGGCAAAAAAAGTGTTGTATGCGCTTCTTTGCTAAAACGATGGTAATACGAGGTCTCGGAGTGAAAATTTAATTGACCTGGAAATCACAGATGGCGCAGGGGGTCCCTCCGCAGTCAATTAGGGCCCAGAAGGCATGAATCCAGAGGATTTCTGGAGTTTTACTTCGATTTCTTCATAATTATTGTACGAAAACGACAGGTGGAATATGCCATTTGGTACAATACACAATATAATTCGACACAGCTGTCAATATGAAAACGAACGTCGGCAACGTAGGCATTTAGAAAAATCGTCTTTATCGACGTTGATCAAGTTCGTCGACGTGTTTCACTTCACCTTTACCGGTATTAAATCCTTCGCCCTCTTACGTGAATAGGTTTTAGCCCTGTGGGAAATTTAATTTATTACGAGATTATTTCTATCGCGGCATAAATATCACATGTAAGAAATGTTCACTGTACTGTATTTGGTATTTTGGATGGGGTGAAATGTTCGTAATTTTCATACAATTCGAGGATTTATTCGTACTCGCTAGTTGATGGGAAATATTTTTCACGCGTATGTTTATTATCCTGGGATATCGTCGCTTAGGAACGATTTAATTTTTTCCTATCTCCCCATTCGACAAGCGAGAGTAAAATCGTTCGCACTTCGCGGCGGAGTCGAAGCGTTCGCTCCGTTGAAGTGAAAAGTCACTTTAAAACGAGTGACTCACACAGGCACTATTTTCAAGAGTGAAAATTTCACTCTAGAAAATTTAAAGAGTGCTAGAGGAGATTTTTCGAGTTAAATTGCTCCCTCCAAGAACCGCGATGCCCTGGTGAAGTCGATTAATGTGCTCGAGAACTAGGTAGTCTTTTTGCGCGAGAACCTTGCAAATTAAACTTGCGGATCGACCGATCGCGTGAGAAACATATTCCGATGGTAGGTACTTATTTTTCCAGAAGGTAACGAGGTGGAAATGACTTAACGATTTTTTTTTTTTCGCAAACTACATTGCACGAAAATTGCGCAAAACGACTATGTAAGAAAAAAATGATAACAGGTAGTTATTAAGTCTTTCTGAGCAATGCAAATCGACGAATGCATTTCTCCAAAGTTGTGTATATTTCGACAGATAATATGAATGACTTATCACATGGTACAGATTGCCTGTTTTGTATGCAATTTAATTTCTGTCATTCTCAAGGGAAATTGTTATGTAGATTGGATGGATTTCGTTTGACCGAGTGACATATTAAATGCGATTACCGTACAATTTTTTTGCCTTTATCGCCTTCACTCTCAAGTAAAACACTCCAGACACGGATTTCTGGTAAAGTACCCCTTTATACGCCAAGCCAAACCCATGAAGTCTAAAATGTTCACCGTTAAAGTTCTACTGACGTAACAGCGTACCGAACGTCACGAGCAGAAGACATCCACGTCGCTTGCAGATACGTAGATAAACCATTTTCATCGGAGAGGTATAAATACGGGATAACAGACAATTGTTGTAACGCAATTGACAGTAAACACCTGACCAATGTTCATAAGGTTAACGATTTCAAAATCCGTAAACGGTCAGGTGTCGTTACCATTTCTGGGCCCGCAACAGAAAATTAAATCTGACTCCTGGGGACTTAAAAAAAATCAAGCAAAACCCAACAAAATATATATTAACAAATGGTCTTGAAATCGTTAAAGACTGTTGCAAAAAACAATACATATGACTTATAGAATTAACTTCATTTAATTACGAGTTGATTGAGATGTCATTTTTTTCGAATTTTTCGACACGCATTAAAATCCCCCGGATGAACTTAAAAACCTTGGTATTTTTTTTTATATGAGTAGCGGTTGCGCCAGGAAGATTTATTTTACAATTACTCGTAGACAGAGAAAAGTAATTTCGACGAATGAGCGCAATGTTCTTACCGTATAATTTACTTTCATTTGCCGTTTTATTATACTTTGTACTTTTGTGAGAACGAAATCAATATACATTGAGTCTGAAGTGTTCGCTTTATATCCATTCCCTCTGAACAAAGGTAATTAACTCATTACTACAGCGTGCACTCGACGCCCGCTCCATAGAAATTAATTCTCATCCGCTAAAAGGTGGAAACGCAAAGAGAAATTGAGAAACGCGAATGAAAAGCCATGGAAATTCCGCGTTGGGTACGGAACTTCGGCATATTCATCGATACTTATTGCGGGAATGTTTGCCAATTTTTGGCCGTGTTCGGAGGCACAAAAGAAAGCAACACGCGGCGAAACTCTTTTTCCCGGATTCAATAAATCTGCTCGCCCATTATGCATCGTTTGCGTGCCGTTTTTTTTAGCGCGCGCGTGCATTTATTTTCCATTTATAAAAGTTAATCTTCCACGGCAAAGAAATCTATAAACTTTCCGCTAATGGTGTTCCTATCGAACAAAAATAATTAACCCATTATTTTGCGGCCACTCCGAACCCGCCTCGTGGGAATTAATTTGCAGCCGTCGAGAGGCCGAAATGTAGTAAAAGAAAAAAGGTGAAAATCCAAATTGAGAGTAATGGGGCTTACGAATCGGGCGAAGAACCATAATACGTTCGTCGTGACGTATCGTGAAGGCATTTCCAAATTTATTGCCGCTTCGAAGACAAAAACCGAAATTCGATGCATCAATCTATCAATGCCAAGATATACGGGCAAAATTTTCTATGTATTTATGATCTAATTAAAAAAAAAAATCCCCTTCCTTAATTGTAATAGGATAAATTTGTCAAATCACTCTATTTGCCAGAACTCGCCTGGTAGACTCCTTTCCTATTCAATATCGTATAAGATTGTATATGTTTACATGTTTTATCCTGAAAATATCTATGCAAATTCCAGAGTTACTCGCTTTGAAACCACTCCCGAAGAATTCTGATAACTTGTAGATATATCTGCGTACGGTTTTACTGAAAAGAGCCCATCAGCCGAGTGGGTCAAATGCAAAGGCAAAGGGGAAGACCCGAAAAGAGAGCAAGGAGAGTTGCTTATCGAGGAATTGCTGTACGTCCGTCCTGAACGATTTCAAGGATGTTTCGTGATTCCGGGACACGTTGGGGAACGCAAAAGAAGCAACGCGCACGACCCGAGACCTGCCAAATTCGATAAGTCGACGTGTCCATTGTGGTTTACAGAGCAGAGGAGATGGCGGTGGTAGCCACCCTCGCCGAGGAAAGTAGCAAGGTTGTAGGTGCCGCGTTCGGCGGAATCAGCAACCTGTGGATACCCTGGTGGAGGGATCTTCGTAAAAGGAGATTTCGAGGCGTTAGTGAGGAGGAAAGAGAATGAGAGAAAGCGAGAACAAGGAAGAAGCGACGAGCAATGGAGAAGGGTGGATGGCAAGGGCGGATGAAAGGGCGTCGTTGGTGGAGGGTCGCTGAGAATTAGAAAATTCGAACTAGAGACGAATAAGGGTGCAAGGACACCTAGCAAATGAGATTACGAAGAGGGGGAATCGCTCATTTTTTTATCATCGTTAAAAGGGAAAGCGTGCACGATCCTCGCATCGTGGACGAGGATATAAATTACGCCGTACGCCCTACGTAATTATGCTGGAAATTATATGCTCGCTCTTAATTGTTGGTAATGGCCATGAGTGAGATAACGGTGCCAGGAAGGAAAGGAAGATTACTCTGCTTTGGCGAAAGCGACATTTTACTGGCATTTTTTATATTTTATAAAAGTATTATGTTCTATGACGGTGTTCGACCCGCTATGGATTTGGTATCTTGACTGCTGATAGGAACTAGGAGTTATTGGCGCATTATTGAAATTTTGACCACCTTTGAAATTTTTTTATCTTCCGACGTGGATTCAAATTTTGGAAATCTCAAGAACTGAAGCAACACCTCGCGTTAACGTTGGCAAGAAAATGGAAATTTAGGGGATATGGGAAAAGAGACGTCGGTGAAATGGCGCAGCAGGAAGTCACCTACGAGGCCTCTTAATTTTTGTACCATTGACAAGGCACCGCGAACCGCTCCAAACCAGAGATTTCATAAGTTCGGCCAATTTAGCATGTTCTGCCGTCGACTTCTAGAATTCGACGGGGGAAGCTTACGGCAAGAATATATTTTAATGGGGCGCGCAACAACTTCTCGGTTAATCCCCAAAGCCGGCCGCCATTTGCAGCCGCCTTTATTTCTCTAGCTTTTAATTTTTCCTTCCTATTTACCGTGGCGGCTGTTCTTTCTTTAATGCTTCTTCTTAGTTATCAGACCATTACGCGGAGGAGTTACAGTTTTTTAATGAGGCCTTACAACTCGCTCGGCGGAAAAGAGAACCTATTTCCTAACGTTTTCCCCCGTGTCTACCAGGGAATTACACGTCGTTGCGATTTCCAGATTAGCGCTCTCATCTTTCGCGATAATTGCGAAACAGATGAAAGGGACCTTTTTTCCGAACCGTCGAACGGCTGTAGGCTTTAAAAATAATTTCCAAACAGTAGTCGCCTCCGTTGCCACAGCCATTTCGTTTAATTAAATCAAGCCTTGATGAAAGGGATTAATCATCAGTTACTATCTCCCCTTTGAAACGACTGGGGTAAAAATGACTCGATAGCCCAACAAAAGTGGCCACCATAATCTCATTTCCCGATAGCCGAAACCTCCCGTTCAATCGCGACAATTCACTAATTGCACGCACTCCACGGTCGTCGTTACATGTGAAATTCAATAATTCCTCGTCATGTGAATTTCACTCTATCAGCGAAAATAAATATTTTTACCCCGTACCATTTTAATTCGATACGAGTATCGAGCGAGTGAAACATAAATTGCTTCGCTCTTCGCCGGTGTCGGGGCACTTGCCTCGTTACCTCTCGAGGTAACTTTAAGGTGAAGTGAAACATCCTTCAAATCAGTCGATTCGAATACAACACTTTTTTTTAAGGGTATTAGACCAAACTGTCCAAAACTTTGACACATCACTCCTGATCAGCTAAGAATTGTTCTGACACATTAAAAATTTGGATCTTTCAAAGAAATTTTTTAACTCGGTCCAGACCAGAACCAAAATGGCGTCGAGCTCTCATATTTTGATCAATATACAATTATCGAAGGCTCTGATATGAGAATCGAAAGGGTCAGGACAATTTTACGACAACTTAGAACACTCTGGTAATCGATAAACTCGCATTTGAACGGGATAAAGGCAAAAAAAGTGTTGTATGCGCTTCTTTGCTAAAACGATGGGAATACGAGGTCTCGGAGTGAAAATTTAATTGACCTGGAAATCACAGATGGCGCAGGGGGTCCCTCCGCAGTCAATTAGGGCCCAGAAGGCATGAATCCAGAGGATTTCTGGAGTTTTACTTCGATTTCTTCATAATTATTGTACGAAAACGACAGGTGGAATATGCCATTTGGTACAATACACAATATGATTCGACACAGCTGTCAATATAAAAACCAACGTCGGCAACGTAGGCATTTAGAAAAATCGTCTTTATCGACGTTGATCAAGTTCCTCGACGTGTTTCACTTCACCTTAAACGGCCAAACCTAGAGTACTTCCCCTAGTCAGCAGTCTCAAGACCGAATTTCTACGAGGAAGAGTGAAATTTCTCCGGGGAAAGCCCATAGAAAGTGCATCCGTTAAGATGGGAGCACGTAGATAACCCCTCCACCGTTTGCGAGGCCGTAATCGAGTCCGCCATTGGAACGCTGCAATGGACAAATTGCGCACACGACTCGTCGCCGTAACACGGGAAATTCAATAATCCGGCGTCACGTGGATTTCGATATCGGCCAGGACAAATATTACGAATTTCCCGATACCGCGGGGCCTCGGGGGTCGCGAGCGGGTATCATGAAAATTCAAGGGAGCGCACCCTGCGATATCACGACGGGCGCGTGGGAGGGATGGGATCAGAGATCACGAGGTAGGGCCGTCTTCGGAATGAAAAGTGAAAAGAATAAATCCATTACACGCGTAAATCCGCGGAAAGCCCGAGGTACGCACGCGGGTAAGGACGGGCCCAAAGCCCGAGGAGAGCTCGTAGCTCTCTGAAATTTTTATACCCACTTCGCCGGAAACTTTTCCGCAATTCCGGCGTCGTTGGCTCGCGATTCTCACGGCCGATAACCCGATAAACCGGATAAATAATTCGCGGAGGACGCTCCGGCTACGGGAGAGCCGGATGCTCATCCGCCGATAAGGTATCGATCGCACCAGGTTCTTTCTCGTCCTTTTGCCTTTGCCATCCTTTTTTCCTACATTTTTACCCTCTTTTTTCCCGCTCTTCCCTTTTTCCTTGGACGAGGTCCTAAAGCGGAAAGTTAAGGGGAAGGGCGAGCCTTCTCTACTCGGTTTCCCGCGGATTTCTTCCCTGACCGAGGAATTCCCGATCCGGGAGGGGTGTACCGCGGTCTCTGCAATATCATCCCAGAGATCGGTGCAGGGGATGGCCTCTCGGGGATGTAAACTTCCACAGAGACGAACGGGATTCTCGATATGACCCGAATGCGTCAGTTCCTATTTGCTACCTCGCAGGGGCGTCACGCGCGAACGCGTGGAAACGCGCCTCCCCAAGTTGACGATAATGTATGCTACTTTTGCCGACTTTCCCGAATTCTCGCCACGGTGCTCTTTTCCGAGAGCTTTTCCGAAAACGGACCGCGAATGTTTTACGAAGGTTTTACTCCCCGTCAAGCTTGGCCGAGTCAATTTTTCAAACTCCACCGACTCTTTCCTAGACTCCAGTAGAAAATGTTTACCTCGTACACAGTGGTCTGGTAAAAATATTCATAAAATTCATACACTTTTGGTACATAAGATTGTGGTTTAATTTTTATTTCATACCTTACATTGATAACATATGTTAGGAATGTTCTTTGGAAATGTTATAAAATTAGTACACCTTGTCTGAATACAACTTTCAACGAGAATTGCATAGAATTTCAATATTTTTTTAAATAATTTATTAGGAGGTTTCATGTATTGTACGTAAGAACCATATTTTAGGGAATAATTAAAAACATAGGGTACATTGTTTTTCTCCTATTTGTTAAACGGTTACAATTAATTTTTAGACGGTGACAAATTTCGGTTGTGGGGGCAAACTGAAGTTCGTCCCCGTCAAGCTTGGCCGAGTCAATTTTTCAAACTCCACCGACTCTTTCCTAGACTCCAGTAGAAAATGTTTACCTCGTACACAGTGGTCTGTTAAAAATATTCATAAAATTCATACACTTTTGGTACATAAGATTGTGGTTTAATTTTTATTTCATACCTTACATTGATAACATATGTTATCAACGTTCTTCGGAAATGTTATAACATGGTTACACCTTGTCTGAATACAACTTCCAACGAGAATTGCATAGAATTTCAATATTTTTTTAAATAATTTATTAGGAGGTTTCATGTATTGTACGTAAGAACCATATTTTGGGGAATAATTAAAAACATAGGGTACATTGTTTTTCTCCTATTTGTTAAACGGTTACAATTAATTTTTAGACGGTGACAAATTTCGGTTGTGGGGGCAAACTGAAGTTCGTCCGAATTGGATAAACTTTAAGCGGATTCGCCGGGTTTAGTTAATTCAACCGTAATAGGTTTCCCTAGTTTAACTGAATTTTTACCTTGGTTTTCGCCCGCGATTCCGAATAAAAAGGTTACGCATGGTGGAAGCGTTAGCAATGAAAATTTATTTATGTGGGAATGGTCGAGTGCAGGGCGTACATTTCATGAAAGGGACTACCTGATATTTTTGCCTTTAATAATGCAAAAATGTTTGGCGATTTTTCTTCCGCCCTAATAATGTTAATAATATTAAACAAAATACTTCGTTTGGAAGCAACTCGTATATTAAGAATTAATGTAAATCGAAGGTATTTAAATACTAGCAATTAAGGAAATGAATTCTACACTTGAATTCCCGGGGACTCGTGAATATTCATATTTATTAATAAGGAATATCATTCAAGGCCGGTCAATTTGCCTCGACCTGGCTGAGAGAAATTACAATATTTCCACGAAGAGACGGAAGTTTGCGCCCCGACGTCTTAAAAAAATAATCTCGAAGATAAATATTGTCACACGGCTATGTCTTTCTACCACGAGGAAAAGAAACAATAATATTTGCCGAACAACGAAGCGAGAAGAAAAGACATCGGAACAATTTCGTGGGAATTGCTTTTAAGCGGGATCACCGCGTTGCCCTGTAATTGTGGATATAAATAATAATGTTAGAGTCCGAGAAAGACCAGCAATAAGTACGACTGTCAGGACAAGAGCGGCACTCTTGTAGTTACCTTAAAAATACATCCCGTCACGACAGATGTATGACGACTAGAGCAATATTTTTCTGCACTCCTGGCAATTTTTCTTCCCCCTTAAATATTAACAATATTACCGTAGCTGAGTACTAGATACACTTTTCCCTCGTAATAATGAACAAACCATTTATTACCCGCGGTCACGTGATCGATCAAAAGCACTCAGCACCCTGTAGTCCTTAACACTAATTACTCATGACTAAATAATTACGGCACTAATGAAATGATTAAAGGGCGGCTCCTTGTGAGTGAATAATGAAGAGTGACTCTTTCGCTTCCATTTAATGCATAATTCACTAAAACTGGTTTCCACTTTAATTTTAGAGCCAACTTTCCTCTCCGTGGATCTTAACAATGTCGTCACTCCAAGTTGAGCTCACTGTACCAATTTGCAGAATTAAATGGAATAGTTCTTGATTATCGGCCAGTCGGTATTCAATATCGGGGGGCAGAATACTATTTTATTAGTGCACTAATGGAGCAAACGGGCAGCCAAGTTGTAAATTATCTTTTCAAGCGAAGTTCAAGAAGTTTGACGCGCGATCGCGTGACGGTCTCGGGACCGATGTAAACTTTTTCTCTCATTATGTCTGCCGTAAGTTCACGGAAACAAAAGAATATAACGAAAAAGTTTGGAAACATCGGCGTTACGACCCGTGCAGGTGGTAAAGTTGATTGACACACACATTTTCAGCAGAAGAAGGTGTGCCGTTGAAAGCACCGCTCAAAGTTTCTCCCGCTAAATGTTGCGGAAAAAATGTTGTTGGTCTCATTTTAATTCCCCTCTAAAACGCTTTACTGCTGCCCCTGATTTCAATAATTCGGACGACGTAATAACGCGAACGGAGATAAACGCATTTTCGCACTGGTATCCTCTCGAATTAAATTTTCAGGCAATAAACGGAAGCTTTATTAAAATTTGCTAATTGATGTAAAGTAAGTTACACGAAATTCAGTCAAGGGTTGAGACGTGTACATATGTTTAAGAAATGAGTCATGAGTTGCATTATGTCATCCGTGCATTAAAGCTGATGATAAAGAATTACTTTATGATCGTCACAGGTTATCATCGCACGCAATACATTGATAAAAAGAGGTAGAGAATGTTTCATAGGCAATGTTGGGTAATAAAATCTCAGAGGGTCATAAACGACGTTCATGGCACCATTATTCATTACAATTCGAATTCTAAAGATCGAGCTTGTAGTACGTAACATGCAGCTAGTAGATATGTTCATATTGTATGCATAGGTACATGTCCAAACTGTACATGAGGTGGTTCTCGGAGAGATGCTCGGTTAGTCGAGATACCCCGTGTACCTCAGCTCTGCTTACATATGATAAATAACGTCGGTAATACCGCAAATTTAATTATTAATGTACGGCTTTATTAAGGGTTGCCGTCTCGCCAGCAAATACATGGTTAAAACACAAGACCTTGCACCAAACATGAACATTAACGTATTAGCATTTACCCTGTCTGAGGTCGATTTAATTTTACGTTAAATGCAACCCTTCTTATACAATAATAAGTATTGAAAATATGAAGGGGGTGATGTTAATTAGAAATCAACGAACCTCTACCACGCATCAAACTTTTTAATAAAGTACTCTTTTTGCGGAAATTTCTTGAACTTCCATTCTCTGAACCCAATCATTAATACCATTATCACTACCCTGTCTGAGGTCGATTTAATTTTACATTAAATGCAACCCTTCTTATACAATAATAAGTATTGAAAATATGAAGGGGGTGATGTTAATTAGAAATTAACGAACCTCTACCACGCATCAAACTTTCTAATAAAGTACTCTTTTGCGGAAATTTCTTGATCTTCCATTCTCTGAACCCAATCATTGATACCATTATCACTACCCTGTCTGAGGTCGATTTAATTTTACATTAAATGCAACCCTTCTTATACAATAATAAGTATAGAAAATATACAGGGGGTGATGTTAATTAGAAATTAACGAACCTCTACCACGCATCAAACTTTCTAATAAAGTACTCTTTTGCGGAAATTTCTTGAACTTCCATTCTCTGAACCCAATCATAAATACCATTATCACTACGTACAAAACTTTGTTTAATTTGCCATTCAATTTATTTTTTTTTTTTCTCCACGAAGACGGACGTGGCGATAACTAAAAATTTAAACGACATCGTCCACGCGTCCAACTTTGCGAAACAGCTCACTTTCCATGTATTCTGCTGCCGACTTCCACATGCTGTCACAGAAGACACCGACCGAGTGGACTTGGCGACACTCGATTAGCAAAGTGCCAGAGCGGACAACTTTTAACGAGTCGAAGTATGCACGCACACGACACGCGAGAAGTTCTCGGGTGTCCGGGGATGAAGTGGCACGTCAAAGCTTATTTTCCCGCGTGGCGGGTGCGACAGGGACACTTCCGGCAGAAACTGTTCATTAAATAAGTCGTATAAAACTGGCCGTGCCGCGAGTCGTCCCCGAACGGATTACGCACCTGCGGCACCTGCCGCAACGACACGCATACGAGCTCCCATTTATTACAGGAGGGTGTCGATTTACATTTATAACGACCCTCAATCGCTTAACGGGGCGCATGTTAATTTGTAAGAATCGTGGAATTTAATGCCGCCCTGCTTTTCCCAGGCTCGTTTTACGGTTTCCGTCCGCCACCCCTCGCGAGGCCCCGGGAAATAATCTCCCTCCACTGTCACTTTTCACTCCCTTTCTACGCGTTATTCCCCGGTTTTTCTCTCCTCCCTTCGGTGGGTATTTCTTTGTGCGAAGAGTACCTCCGCCGAATGCGCCACTTCGCAGCCGGGAAATCGGAGAAATGGATCGCCGGCAAATGTGCCGTTAAATGCGCCGAAGCTGTTGCCGAAGGAATGTTCAACCCTTACTTAGGGCGGTAATACAATTCCGATATTCCGATAATTTAATCGCGTGTACACGGCTGGCTGAACTCCGAGGCTCCATTTAACGACACGCCTTGTGTTCCGTTTTTACTTCTGCACTCGTAACATCGTCGACACCAACTCGGCTGGAGAGGAGTAAATCTGGATTCGCGAGGTACATCCGCGAGCTATTCGAATTGAAATAATTATTACAATTGAACGGAATCGAAAATCGAATACGACGCGTTGATTTAAGGTGAAGTGAAACACAACTTGGTAGACGTCGATAAAGAAGATTTTTCTAAATGCCTGTGTTGCCGACGTTCGTTTTTATATCGACAGCTGTGTCGAGTTATATTGGATATTGTATCAAATGGCATACTCCACTTGTCGTTTTTGAACAATAAATATCAAGAAATCGAAGTTAAACTCCAGAAATCCTCTGGATTCATACTTTCTGGGACCCTAATTAACTGCAGAGGGACCCCCTGCGCCATCTGTGATTTCCAAGTCAATTAAATTTTCACCCCGAGACCTCGTATTCCCATCGTTTTAGCATAGAAGCGCATACAACACTTTTTTTCCCTTTATCCCGTTCAAATGCGAGTTTATCGATTACCAGAGTGTTCTAAATTCTCGTAAAATTGTCCTGACCCTTTCGTTTCTCATATCAGAGCCTTCAATAAGTGTATATTGATCGACATATGAGAGCTCGACGCCATTTTGGTTTTGGTCTGGGCTAAGTTAAAAAATTTTTTCGAAAAATCCAAATTTTGAATGTGTCAGGACAATTCTCAGATGATCAGGAGTGATGTGTCAAAGTTTCGGACAGTTTGGTCCAATACCCTTAAAAAAAAGTGTTGTATTCGAATCGACTGATTTGAAGGATGTTTCACTTCACCTTAATATAATTTCTTACCTTGAAATAATTTCTTAGAGACGTGGCGCATTAATTGATTCGCAGGGGGCCTGGGGATTTCAACGCGCCCCTCTTGATAACATCTCGTGTGATTAACCCTTAATCCTTTCGCACCCATGGACGAGATATCTCGTGAAATGATTTGTTACCCGTCCAAGCCGTCGGATGGGTATAAACCACTTCGCAAGAT
Source organism: Orussus abietinus (assembly GCF_000612105.2). Lineage (NCBI taxonomy): Eukaryota > Metazoa > Arthropoda > Insecta > Hymenoptera > Orussidae > Orussus > Orussus abietinus. The sequence goes on along the minus strand of NW_019394962.1, from coordinate 200,149 downwards.
ATCTTGTCGAAAGGTGAGAACGAATTAACTGATAAATGCGTATTAATAAAAATGTATATATCAGGATTAACGTGCATTGCATATAACTTCGTACGTCAATTTCTGCAAGAAACAACTCGTAATTACTAAAAAATATAAATAATAGTACTTAGAGTGCTTAGGTAACGCACGCTTGAGACGTCTAAGGTGTTTAGACGTACCAACTTCCGACGTGGCGGTTTCATTTCCCCGGGAAGTAACGCGCCCAACTCGATTACGGTAGCAATTTTTCATCGAATGCTGTAAAATCGAGCGAATCCTTTTCCAGCTCCTCCTGTACGGGCAAACCGCTCTCGGTTGAGCTCCGCGTCAAGTAACGCCGAGCTTTTCCCGATCGATGTGACATTAAATCTGAAAAAAGTTGCCCTCGAAACTTGATAGCTGCGTATGCGATGAAATATTCCGTTTCCCGTAGCCATGTCGGACGTCGCGACGTCACTCGGCGACTCCGCGTCGTTATATTAATCATTTTCACTTTGGACTTTCCTGACGTGAGAACCTGACGGCCGGCGATAATAAAAGTAAACTCAACGTGTGCACTGTTAATTATTAAAAACTTTCCGATTTACCGCGGGGAAACTTATCTTTCCCCTGTCACTGATTTTGACGAAGCGAATTTCCATATGCAACGTCGTTGATTACATACACCGCGAAAAAGAAAATATTGTAATTTTATAACGTATTTTTAGATAAAGTGTATAATATGCAATAAATTTAGTACATAAGCGTACTTATCACAGGCAATTTCAGAAAATTATAACGCGACGTGTTACAACTACGAATTTATTTAGACGGTCACAGAAAATGTATTCCTAATAATTCCTACTTTTAAGATATCGAATTTGTATTTTTTTTTCTCCAAGGAGAGGTGCAAGGATTTTACGAATATTTTTAACAGGACATTTTTGTTTTCACTTTTCGGCATTTCTCGTAAGCATCTCCCATAAAGGTGCAAATCGTGCCGTTAATTTGCCCGCAATTTCAGAAAATCACACGCAATTTCAGAAAATTATAACGCGACGTGTTACAACTACGAATTTATCTAGACGGTCACAGAAAATGTATTCCTACAAATTCCTACTTTTAAGATATCGAATTTGTATTTTTTTTTCTCCAAGGAGCGATGCAAGGATTGTATGAATATTTTTAACAGTGCATTTTTGTTTTCCCTTTTCGGCATTTCTCGTAAGCATCTCCCATAAAAGTGCAAATCCTGCCGTTAATTTGCCTGCTTCAACCTTATCAGGGGATAGGTTGATCCTGGGGGTAAAAGACCCGTCGAAAGTTGGTAGCCGGAAGTGTAACTAATGTTTGATGGTTTCTCTTTTGCAGTCCCGATGTCGCACGTCGTGGCGTTGGTCGGAGACCCCACCTATCTTCCCTGCGACATATCAACGACCCACGAGGGCGACTCGGTGCACCTCGTGCTCTGGTATCGCGAGGACCTGGGGACGTCGGTGTACAGGTGAGCGGAAAGATCGATGCCCCGGGACCGGAGGGTGCGGGAGGGTTGCAAGTATCGGCCCGGCCAAGTCCGAACCAAAGGCTTACGAGCGGCCCGATAATACAATTTCGGGATTTGCGGGGATCACCGTGAAAAATCCCCTCTGTCCCGGTCGGGGTTTCCGCGACGCGGACCACCCGGGCCCGGCTCTGCGACATTTCGAGGAATAACTTAGGTTTTAGCGGCCTTACGACCAAGCGCTCAAGGTGCTCCGATGAAACTCCGCTTATCCAGCCGGGTCGCAATAAGTTTGGAAAACTCCCCGGGAAATGCACGAAATCTTAATGTCATCCCGACTTACCCGATCTCGCGACGTCAATCCCGACCTTGTTTTTTTTACGACAACTTTCGGAAAATTTCCCTTTGATCTGACGGCCGTTCCGATACTCGCATCCGATATCTCGGATTTGCCGATACGTTGCTTGCCATCGATAACCACACTTTTTGCACCCGGGATTATCAGTTAAACTGACCCACCTCCTTTAACTAATACACGACGATTTTCAGTTTCACATCATGCAAGTTCGGCGGTGGAATTAAAATCGATGGCATTGAAGTCCCTTCACGCTGAGACTGATTCCACCGGTGGAGGGAATTTTAGAACGTGTTTTCACGAAGTCGTTGAAGTCGTTGAAAGGGATGCGAATGTCATATGACATTTTTTAAAGTCAGCTCGTTTCTTTCTTTTTCTTACTTCTGTCTGACTTCTTTACCTTCAAATGGAAATTAGTCGCGCAAATCGCGTTTCTCTCGTTACTCGACCCTACGAATTTCTCGCACGAGCGAATTTCGGGCAAAACAGACTCTTGACCTTGTTTCGCGACTTTTCGAGTGGTTTCTCGAAATTCCCCAAAACGCTTTGATCTAACGTCCAAGCATTCATAGTTTTGAGACATGGGGGGTAAAGGAACGAAGTTTGACCATAGACAAAGCCCTTCCGGACCAAAGGAGAAGCTTTCTTTAAATCCACCAACTAGTTGCTAAACTTCTGAATTTCCCTTGAATTTCTCTTCTTGTGCCGAAATCTTCCTAAAGTGAAGAAAATTGAAATCACAAAGCCTTCTTCCCTTGTGGTAGAAAGATGCGTCTGGGGGTGAAGAAAATTTAAATAAAAGCCCCGTTTTCAGTCTTCGCAGGTCTCGCGACCTGTTTTGGGTCAACCTCGAGCGTTTTGTCTCGAAGAAATTATACTTGCGTGGAATTAATTTGCACGGGGAAGAAACAAGTTTCCAGACAGATTCTCGTTACGTCTCTCCTGGCCCCTTAAGTTTACATAAAACCGGGGACGGTCTCAAAGCAATTACGCGAGCGACGATATAAACACCCCCCGCGAAGCTCGAAGTAAGTCGCGGAGGGTGGACAAAAAAAAATGATGCGACGCCCGACGCGAGTTAATTAAATTTCGGTATTTTAGCGTCGACGTGAGAGACCGAGACTTCGGCATCGCGGAAAGATGGTCGGACGACACGGTCTTTTCGAATCGGGCTTATTTCATGCCCGACAAGAAGCCTGCCGAGCTCGGCGTCGACCACATCAAGGAAGAGGACGCCGGCATCTATCGCTGTCGCGTCGACTTCCAAATTGGACAGACGCGCAATTCCAAAGTCAATTTGACGGTTATAGGTGAGTACCGAGATACCAAGTTACGCGAAAAAGTTACCCCCAGGTCTATTTGCAAGCTCGAGCTGCGAATCTTCCCGAAGTCCGCGTATATCTTTCGAACTATCCGACCGAGTCTCTCCTTCCCTGCCTAAAAGTATGGGCCGTAAAGAAAATATGAGCAATCGGAAATCCCCGCAGTTTCGGGTCACCTTAAAGGTAGCTGCACGCTTCACAATAAATCGTAGCGATAAATCCATGCAAACCGACGTGTTCGAGTTTAACTTATCCGTGAATGTCGCGTTAAAAAGAAACTGGATTTAAGGTGAAGTGAAACACGTCGAGGAACTTGATCAACGTCGATAAAGACGATTTTTCTAAATGCCTACGTTGCCGACGTTTGTTTTTATATTGACAGCTGTGTCGAATTATATTGTGTATTGTACCAAATGGCATATTCCACCTGTCGTTTTCGTAGAATAATTATGAAGAAATCGAAGTAAAACTCCAGAAATCCTCTGGATTCATGCCTTCTGGGCCCTAATTGACTGCGGAGGGACCCCCTGCGCCATCTGTCATTTCCAGGTCAATTAAAATTTCACTCCGAGACCTCGTATTCCCATCGTTTTAGCAAAGAAGCGCATACAACACTTTTTTTGCCTTTATCCCGTTCAAATGCGAGTTTATCGATTACCAGAGTGTTCTAAATTGTCGTAAAATTGTCCTGACCCTTTCGATTCTCATATCAGAGCCTTCGATAATTGTATATTGATCAAAATATGAGAGCTCGACGCCATTTTGGTTCTGGTCTGGACCGAGATAAAAAATTTGTTTGAAAGATCCAAATTTTTAATGTGTCAGGACAATTCTTAGCTGATCAGAAGTGATGTGTCAAAGTTTTGGACAATTTGGCCTAATACCCTTAAAAAAAAGTGTTGTATTCGAATCGACTGATTTGAAGGATGTTTCACTTCACCTTAAAGTGATATGATAGAGATATATATATATACATATAGTGCGTAAGATAAAGAAAGAATGCAATTCGCTCTATATCGCCATAAGGTTAAGAGAGATGGAGAGATGATTACAGCGCCGCCATCCGTTGGCTAGCATACTATTTACCGAGAATCGAACCTCCGTATCCTTCTGGGCTTCTATGGAGACTTCGGAATTCTTTGCCATTGTCCGCGGACGTATCGATATCGCGGGCCGCCATGACACTCGGACGTGTCTCGCTCGGGGATGCAGAAACGCGAAAGCTCCGCGCGAAGCAAAGACGAATATACGCGCGGGTGGCCCGGACCCACGCACGGGCGTGCGTATAAATTTATAACCGTGCCCGGGGAGATTTACGGGCGCACTAAAAAGCGACTCCGCGCGACAGTGGCGCCACTGATAAACTCGGGGCGGGCCGATCGGCGACGCGCTCGCCGCTTCCGGAGCAATTTAATCTCGGTCTTGCCGGCAGCTTCGGCGCGTCCGCGCTGCGGGGGACCCGCGGCGGCGGTCGCTCGATTAAGCCCAACTTTTCCGTCCCCGGCGCTTCCGCTCGGAGCCCCTTTAAAATCGAGTCCTGGGACGCTCGCTTTGACGCGCCCTTTCCTTCGAACCGCCCTTCGTCCCCTAAGTGCCCGGCGCGTAATCCGCTCGGAAGCCGCAGCTCTTTCCCGCCGGACAACCGCGGGAAAAGGCCGCGGCCCGTTGACGGAACTCTTTCCCATATCTTTCTATCCGTCACACGTTCTTATCGGTGGTAATTTCGACCCCTCGCTTAAGAAGCGTTTATTTCTTCGCGACCCGATGTCGCTGCATGTAATTCTTACTTCGCAAATTATGATAATTTTGAGAATGTTATTTGGATGAATTTTTTTCGGTTATTTCGATTGTATTGTATAAACAAAGTGATAGCAATACCCTCGCGAACCATTCTTTGCGTCCGGGGACTTCTCGAAAAAGTGCTGAGGCTCGTTGTCAAAAGATTTTTTTAATTTTCTGTCGTAATTTATGAACCTAATTCCTTCGAACATGTCGAGAACGGAATTGTTAACATTTGTAAGAAGGGAGTTCCAGCGAGGAAACATAACTCCTCGTCCTGTACGACAGGGTACAATCGTTACGTGCGTTTATACTCCTTATCGAACGTTAAGGTGAAGTGAAACATCCTTCAAATCAGTCGATTCGAATACAACACTTTTTTTTAAGGGTATTAGACCAAACTGTCCAAAACTTTGACACATCACTCCTGATCAGCTAAGAATTGTCCTGACACATTACAAATTTGGATCTTTCAAAAAAAATCTTTAACTCGGTCCAGACCAGAACCAAAATGGCGTCGAGCTCTCATATTTTGATCGATATACAATTATCGAAGGCTCTGATATGAGAATCGAAAGGGTCAGGACAATTTTACGACAATTTAGAACACTCTGGTAATCGATAAACTCGCATTTGAACGGGATAAAGGCAAAAAAAGTGTTGTATACGCTTCTTTGCTAAAACGATGGTAATACGAGGTCTCGGAGTGAAAATTTAATTGACCTGGAAATCACAGATGGCGCAGGGGGTCCCTCCGCAGTCAATTAGGGCCCAGAAGGCATGAATCCAGAGGATTTCTGGAGTTTTACTTCGATTTCTTCATAATTATTGTACGAAAACGACAGGTGGAATATGCCATTTGGTACAATACACAATATAATTCGACACAGCTGTCAATATAAAAACGAACGTCGGCAACGTAGGCATTTAGAAAACTCGTCTTTATCGACGTTGATCAAGTTCCTCGACGTGTTTCACTTCACCTTAAAGCTTTGTATAGGATGTAAAATGTCACATCAGAGGGGTCAACCTGCCGATAACCTTTTTTTAACTTTCATGTAACATGCAGCTTTGTGTCAAAGCCAAGGGATACCGGGAATAGTTTTCTCGTAGGGCAATACGATTTCATTACGCGTAATTTAGCCGGAATAGTTCGGGAAACAAGTTTGGCCGTGCGTGCCGCATTTACCAGAAAAGCTAGGGGATTCTAAAGGGGGACAAAAGCAGCGTCCGCAAAGTCAAAAACTCCCATGTAGCGTAAAAGCTTTCGCTCGGTGGGACGCGAAATTTACGAGGCGTCGGCAACGGAGTTTAAGATCGATAGGGTTAACTTGACATACGGTGAAAATAAGAGAGCCGGATTGCCAAGCGAAAGCGAGTGCATAATTTATCCCCGGGTGGAGGAACGTCGAAGGGACCCTCGATTAAAGGAAAACTTTTCCTCTCCGTAGATCGTTTCTCGGTCCCTTTAAAATCGGCCCAAGGTATATTCAATTTGACGCGCCCTTTCTTCGAAAGTACGGACGCGAGTACCCACTAAAGTACCTAACGAGAGCGTAATGCACAAAGACGCCGCTTTTTCCCGCCAAACGCGATTTTCGCCCCACGAGAAACGCCAACGAGATTACGCCGCGAGCAATGAACCATTAATCGCGTTACATTTTTTTACCATTCTGCACGTCAATGTTCTCTCATCTCCACGCCCGGGAAAGAACTCTCAAAGGTCTTGTATCGGCTAAATGTTTAAAATTGAAATTAACTTCGCAACATTTTAATTGAGAATTTTCTCATTTAAATACCTTCAGTGATATGCCGATTATTAGAGAGCTTGTCGAGTGTTTCCAAATACATTAAGTACTGTCCAACGAATATCACTCTCTTTAAAGATGCCATATATAATACCAGAATAAAAAAAGAAATGGTCCCTTTGTGCGTCGGTATTTTCATTTCGATTTAGGAAAAGAATTGCAAACAAAATTCATGATGGTTTACTAACAACACAGACGTTATTACGTCCGCAATGTTTATTGAGTCTTATGAATTATGGGCAAATAGAGGTATTAAAGTCTGTCCGCGTTCAGGAGGTGAATAGAGGGGTTGAAGAAGAGGAACGAGAAATAATAAAAAAGATACGAGAAACGGAGTCGTTGTATCTTCGAGTCACGTTCTTTGGATTTCGAATGTCGAAGCAGTCGTGCTTACAAAAGTGGCCGCAAAAGTTCCGCAGACTTGTCGAGGGTGTTCGAGGATCGGTCCGCAATGTACTTTCGTTTCGGATAAGTCGAAAGGTACACCCTGTAATGTGGTGACTCCCAGGAGGAGGACACGAGGACATATCGAACACGAATCTCCTTCTTCCTTTCGCGTCCTTTTTACCTCGAGTAAATTTTATATCCTTTGCTCCGCTCGTGCAATCGAAATATACAAGTGACCGTAAGAATATCGAAACGTAGGAAATCCGAATATTAGCATACCACGAGAAGAAATTAAACGGGCGCAGGAATTATTCATGAAATCTAGAACGTTTAATTATCAGATACGCGAAATTGTCCCATTTATAACGGGAAGATTTTCTCCAGGGTGAGAAATATTTTAATATCCACATTATCGCTTTCCAGCAAACCACGATCGAACGCCGACTTCTCTCTCGCTCTTTCTACATTCTCTATTTCCTGACTAAATCGAATATACACATATATAAGCAAGATTCCATTTTACGGGGTCTCCTCTCCTATCTTTCGGGTTATTTTCGGGAATATACTTGCATCGCGGGACGATATATGCTTGCTTCGCCGAGCGGAAATCCGGAAACGACGTTTCGGGATCCATGATTTTTTGACAACGTTACGAACAATCGCAAACAGCATTTACATCGATGTTCGACATCGACGTAAAAAGGAATACGGACCGTGTTCTTTGCACTGCACGCCAGAAGGCGAATAGCTCCTAGTAGTTCTGATTAATTGTTTTTAACGGCGTTCACCACCAAGTGGGGACGATGACTTCCACCGCTAGATGGCATTAGCATCGAATTCGGTGGGAGGTAACCAAAACGTACTTTCTCGCTCGGATGAGGGAGACGCGACGCATAATGGGCAGTGTTTAGCAACGGGCGAAAAATGTGTGCGTATTTTGCACGTATACAACTCACACAACGGCTAGACGCCTCTGGACTAGGCGCCGAAACGTGCGTGACCCTCGGCCGCACGCACACGCAAGTTGGACGCTCCGCCTAGAGTCGGCAACGGTTGCTAAGGAATGCCCAAATTCCTCGCGAGAAACTTGGAAATCCTGAAAAAGGTGCTCCACGGGGACAACGATTTTGAGCGTATTTCTCAACCGATTGAGCTCAACGAGTGCTCGTTTTAAAGATAAAATGTTGACGTGTGTTTATATGGGAGCGATTTTCGATCAAGCACCTCCTTCCTAGGTAAAAGGGCATTGAAATTATGTCGTTGCACTTTTTTATATGATAATGACCACTTATCGAAAATCGCTCCCATATAAACACAGGTCAACGTTTCATCTTCGATATGAGCACTCGTTAAGCTCGATCGGTTTAGAAATACGTTCGGAATCGTTGTCCCCGTGAGGCCCTGCAAAACCGCTGGAGTGGTGAGCGCCCTTAAACAAGAGTTCTACTGGGATAAAGCGTACGGAGGGAATGCAGCTTCGCGTTACGTTGTTCTAATTCAGACTCGAGGACTTCCTTCGTTCGTTGTAAAAAGCAGAGTGTCCTTTTGGAGTCACGCAAGGACTCGCGGTGCCTCAGAAAAATGTTCCCGCGTTGTGGAAGGGATACAAATTTTTCTAACTTTTACGTGATTGGTTCGTTGGCGGAGATGCCCAAAAAAGTCGCCTCCCACGACTTCGGCAGCAAGGGTAAGCAAAAGGGTAGCCAAGTCGAGGACGGCCTGACCATGCCTTTGTAAGATCACGTACCGTCCGAGGGTATTTTTTATGGTCTTGTCTACCCAGAATTTCGCGAAAGTTCGGTTCCTTCGCATAAAGGCAAACAACATTTGGCGGCCAAATGCACACCGTGAGAAAGCGGAGAAAGTCAAAATTCCCAGGATGGTACGAGGTCTCGTGAAGTTATAACTATGTACTCTAATTACTACACGCATTTTTCTTACGGACGTAACAGACCGTGTATACCGCGAAGGTGCCCTGGGTCGCATTTTTCAGGGGGATTTCCTGCAGGTCCCATCTTCGAAACAACCCTATACTCCCGCAAACGCAATCCGACAAGCCGGTAGAAAAGTACATCATACACGGTGAGTGCGTCCTTTCGCGTGGGATAAGTCCGAAGATACATCCCGCAAGGTAGTCGAAAGGAAGAGGACATCGGTCGGAGCGTGTCCTTTCGTTTGGGATAAGTCGAAGGGTACATCCTGTAACGCGGCGCCTCTCCGGGCGGGATATCGAGGGGGAATCCCAGGACGGATCTCTCGTTCTCACTTTCCCGGCTACATTGAATACGTGCCGAGTGTACGAGGCTCTCGAGCATACGGTCCGAGGGCGGGCACATAAATTCTGATCCGAGCCGCGAAATCCCTCCCCGGCTGGGCGCGCGCCGGGAGGAATAAGTAGCGGCGGAAAAGGCGGGAAAGCGGAAGTAAGAAGTTTATCTCGCAGGCGAGAGAGGAGCTCAAATTCAAACAATCCCACCGCCGGCGAGCTTTCGTAAATCTCGAGCTGGAGGGTGGCGATCCGGCCCGCGAGTTCCGGAGGCCCCGGGGATGTCCCGCCGCCATTACCCGGCACGAGTGCCCCTTGACCCCCGGACGGCGTTTCCGTCGATTCCCCCGACAACGCGTCCCCGGGAAATATATCGCCCCGTAAAGGCAAGACGACCCTCGTGTGCTAGGTATCTCTCCTCCCCCGAAACTTTCCGAAAGGGTTCTCCAGCTTCCGCTCTTCCTGGACCGCTTCCGCGCGCGCCCCGTGGACGGCGCGACCGGGCTGCGGCTTCCAAGAGCTTTCCCAAGTCCCAATGAATTTTTTTTTGCCTCCCCCGAGTACTTCCCCGACGGGGGATTGTTATGGTGGACGAAACCTCGACACCGAAATGCCGTCTCCGGGACCGATAAGCCGATGCGGTCTTATCGGCTTAAAGTTTCGCCGCGGTGCTCCCGGGTTAAGCGAGTGCCTCTCCGCGTGGGTGTCTTAATAGCTTCGCCTAGGTAAGGAAGGAGGTCTAGATGGACCCGAAATCTGCGAATGCTTCTTTCCGAGAGTTCTCTTCGCGTGGGACCGATAAAGGCCATTTTGGGAATTCTACAAACAATTCGCCGGCTTTAGGGAACCCGAACGTTCGTTCTACGTTCGGGCAAGTCATTCCAGAAGTTACGGCAGTAATAATGAAGAAAATGGACTTCGCTTTTCAAACTATCTTCCATCGGTACAAGACATTCTGTCCTATGATCTTTGTTTCGAAAGTATCGTGGTTGACTGAATTTTTAAACGTTTAGTTTGCAAGGTACACCTTTACGATTATATTTCTGACCCTTCAGACTTCGGACTGACAACGAAATCTCCGGATATCAACGGATCGGCGGAAATGTTACGATATCTCTCGGTGGGCGAAACGGTTTTATAAAAACCTTCTCCTCGGATGCCCTCCCCCTCCAGACAGTTATTGCGATATTTTCGTCGACCGGAGCTGCCTCGATAAAAACATGGCATGGCGCGGAAACAGCTCCAGCAATGAATATCCCCCGCAAACCTTTGACGAGTTTCCCCAGCAAATGGCTTCGTTCGAGGGGAAATGACTTCTCCGCAATGCGACCGTTTGATCTCGGAAATTGTTACGACCGAGCTGAATTATCTCATTGATACGATTTTATTAACATTCCCCGGCGAATATTAAAATCGCCTTTCTACAAGAGTCGTTCGCCCTAGCTCTTCCAGAGTGTCCGACGACCTGGTGGAACACCCTCCGGCTTTTATCCCTCGTTCCCCCGTAAAATGTTACGTTTAAAGCCAGTACATGACGTCCTTAAAGGGAGTTAAGGGGGTCGGAAGGTGACTTTTCATCATGTCACCCGGCTGTCGTTTAAATTTCTTACCAGCTCCCGAACAACTTGTTCTCAAGTGCGACATTCCCGTATGGGTTACTTCGCCGAGGTGAAATAACCTAGCCAAAGTGTGCGAGGTCCTTGATAAGACTTAAGGTGAAGTGAAACACGTCGAGGAACTTGATCAACGTCGATAAAGACGATTTTTCTAAATGCCTACGTTGCCGACATTCGTTTTTATATTGACAGCTGTGTCGAATTATATTGTGTATTGTACCAAATGGCATATTCCACCTGTCGTTTTCGTACAATAATTATAAAGAAATCGAAGTAAAACTCCAGAAATCCTCTGGATTCATGCCTTCTGGGGCCCTAATTGACTGCGGAGGGACCCCCTGCGCCATCTGTGATTTCCAGGTCAATTAAATTTTCACTCCGAGACCTCGTATTACCATCGTTTTAGCAAAGAAGCGCATACAACACTTTTTTTGCCTTTATCCCATTCAAATGCGAGTTTATCGATTACCAGAGTGTTCTAAATTCTCGTAAAATTGTCCTGACCCTTTCGATTCTCATATCAGAGCCTTCGATAATTGTATATCGATCAAAATATGAGAGCTCGACGCCATTTTGGTTCTAGTCTGGACCGAGTTAAAAAATTTCTTTGAAAGATCCAAATTTTTAATGTGTCAGGACAATTCTTAGCTGATCAGGAGTGATGTGTCAAAGTTTTGGGCAGTTTGGCCTAATACCCTTAAAAAAATGTGTTGTATTCGAATCGACTGATTTGAAGGATGTTTCACTTCACCTTAAGCAGGTTGGCAGGTGACTAGCCACGTTTTTCACAGGGCATTGAAATTACCTTCTAATTTCTCTCACCTGAGAAATTCTTCCTTGGTTCATCCCGTCGGGCGAAAGAATTCGGATGAAATGTCCAGACGGCCCGAAGGATATGCAGATTCTCTAGGGTTCTAGGACAATATCAGAGAGAATTCCTAGTAAATTTTCGGATGTAAGGCGCCAGGAAGGCGGAAATTCGCCCGCGGGCTGTGGAAATTCACGGCGGAATCGGCGGCCCGTCCAGGGTCCTTTCAGGTCCTTTCAGGACCATCGCGTTAACCGTTCGCGACCTCGCAGTAACTAACGAGCCGGTCGAAGCAATTATTCCCCCCGAGGAATCCAATAAAGGTGGCGTGTGGTAGGAAGGAACCTAGGAAGGTTCGACGTTAACGTGACTAAGGCGCGTCTTTGGACATCCTTCCAGCGTCCTTCGGTGCTCTCCAACGTTCCCCAGCATCCCCGGACATCCTTCGTCGTTTCCTATCACTCTACAATATCCTTGGGCGTTCTCATCGGTGTTCCTCGGCACTGTCCAGCGATCTCCAGGATCCATTAGCGGGTTTCTTCCGGCATTTTCCACCCCCCTATAGCGTTCTTGGGGATTTTCCAGCGTCCTTCGGCGTTTCCTAGCATCCCCAGGCATCCTTTGGCATTCCCCCCGATCTGCAGCATCCTCATGTCCTCCCAGTATCCTTTGGCGTTCATCGGCGATCTCTAGAATCTCTGAGCGTCTTTTGGCATTTTCACCGCTCTACGGCGTTCCTGGGTGTCCTGTAGCATCCCTGGAGTCCTTCGGCATTTTCCTCTGCTCTGCAGGATCCTCGGCTGTTCTCCAGGATCCTTTGGCGTTCTCCAGCATCTCCGGGCGGGGTTCCTTCGACATTTTCCACCTCCCTGCAGCGTCCTCGGGCATTCTTCAGTGTTCTTCGGGGACCTCCAGTGATTCCCAGCGTTCTCTAACGTCCTCCGGCGTCCTGTCCGCAGGATGGGTTTTTAACCGGTGCAATGGAAACAATGGAGGTACACTGATTAAAAGTTCTCTTGGTTACTCGCTCCATCCCGGGCAGCAAGTTTCTTCGATTTCTGCGGTTACCTCCAACCGGACGGGGGGTGAAAAGATCTCGGCGAGGAGATGATTCGCGTTCTCTCGAGTGTCGAACCCACGCCAGGATGGTCGTCGGGACGCCCCAAGGTGCGGGACGTGGGGCACGACCACCCATCCCGAGGATGTTATATTAAAAGCCACGGTTTCAATTTCTCGGGGTCGCCAAGGTGAATCTCACTCGGGTTCACAAAGAACCCCGGCGATCGAGGGAATCGTCGTTAATCTCGCGATTTGTTCCTTTCCTCCCTGCGAGGGGAGAGTGAATATTAGTTGCAAGGGTGGCGCGAAGGATAGAGGGGACACGAGTAAACTAACTAATTGACCGACTTACGAGGCGCTTGTTCCCCGGAAACCCAGAAATTCTCCTTGATAAGAACCTGCCGAAATTTAGACCTATTCAGGGAACACTAGGAACGACTGCGGGTTTTTACAATCACCTGTTAGTAATTTGTCAGGATTTATTGTAAGAGGGTTGGCGATTACTTTACGTATCACGCTCTCCTTATCACAAGTTGTATACCTGAGTTACAGTTGATAAGTAATATAGCTGAAGTGCCCATGTGACCGTGTTAACATAACGTTTAAGTATCGTTGAAACAGTCGGCGGAAATTTATGCAAACCGTCTCTAAACAAGATACAGTGAATTGGTATCGGGTGATAGGTCAGATAGCGATCGATTACTACTATCTCTGCAATATGGGTATGTAAATCGCTAAGCCGCGGTCAGCCGTCACCTCCGTTTCTAGGACGAATGCAGATCATCTAATCGGATTTGGCGAGGAAAAGAAGCGTAAGTAGGTAACTCCAACAAGGTTTCTTTTCAAACCTCGTTTGGTAAGCGCAGGTGTAAGTATCGCTAATTACCGGGGAGAAATTCTTTGGAAATTCTCGTTGCGATTTGCAATGTTTAGGGCCGTTCCCGAAATATCTGAGAGGAAACTCTACTGTCGGTAGGTCTACCTACCGTACATACCTGTAAGTACACCCACCTGTGTACAGATACGAGTAAGTACATAGGTAGCGGGGTACATAGAGGCGCGCGATGCGCGAAGCACCCCCATAACTTTCGAAGGGGATTGTTAATTGAATTTTTTTATCCCTTGCCTATACTCCCGGCGTTTCATTATGCCCCCTTTTTTTGGACCCGGCGTTGTTGCAACCACCGTACAAAGCGAGAGGGTGACTGGAGCTCCTCTGTGTACCGAGAGGCCACCGTCCACGAGAACTACCCCTGGAGTTCCGTAAGGGGTTGTTAAACAAGGCTCTTCAACTTAGACATCGCATCGACGAAAGACTCGACCGAGTCTTGAGATTCTCGGTTCCTTGACCGTTGGTCATTTTCTTGCTTCACCTCCATTTCTGTTTTCACCTCTAACACATATTCTTGAAATATAAAATAATTATGAAACCCGCACTTTCGCTCGTAACTAAAGGAAAAGAAATGTAATGTGCTGACTACTCAAGATGTATTCTTACTTTTTAATTAATTCCGACTCTTTTGGGTAACTCAAGCGAATGTCTTGCGCTTTTAAGGCGAAGTGAAACACCCTTCTAATCAGTCGATTCGAATACAACACTTTTTTTTAAGGGTATTAGGCCAAATTGTCCAAAACTTTGACACATCACTCCTGATCAGCTAAGAATTGTCCTGACACATTAAAAATGTGGATCTTTTAAAGAAATTTTTTACCTCAGTCCAGACCAGAACCAAAATGGCGTCGAGCTCTCATATTTTGATCAATATACAATTATCGAAGGCTCTGATGTGAGAATCGAAAGGGTCAGGACAATTTTACGAGAATTTAGAACACTCTGGTAATCGATAAACTCGCATTTGAAAGGGATAAAGGTAAAAAAAGTGTTGTATGCGCTTCTTTGCTAAAACGATGGTAATACGAGGTCTCGGAGTGAAAATTTAATTGACCTGGAAATCACAGATGGCAAAAAAAGTGTTGTATGCGCTTCTTTGCTAAAACGATGGTAATACGAGGTCTCGGAGTGAAAATTTAATTGACCTGGAAATCACAGATGGCGCAGGGGGTCCCTCCACAGTCAATTAGGGCCCAAAAGGCATGAATCTAGAGGATTTCTGGAGTTTTACTTCGATTTCTTTATAATTATTGTACGGAAACGACAGGTGGAGTATGCCATTTGGTACAATGCACAATATAATTCGACACAGCTGTCAATATAAAAACGAACGTCGGCAACGTAGGCATTTAGAAAAATCGTCTTTATCGACATTGATCAATCGACGTTCCTCGACGTGTTTCACTTCACCTTAATATCTCGCGTTATGGCTGGTCGTATTTCTGAAATACGTTTTTCCAAAACCAGCTATGTGGATTAAATTTTCCTGCCTTGCCTAGAATATCTGCGTTTCATTATACACCTTTTTTGGCTCGGGCGTTGTTACGGCGACCGTATAAAGCGAGTGGGTCACCGGAATCCTGTCGTTGTACCGAGAGCCTGTTGTTCATGAGCGGCCTTATGGCACACTTCTGACAGGGTTGCTGCTACATTCCTCAGCTTATTGTTAGTTTGGCCTCCCAGGGAACCCCGTGATAATATTAGCGAGAGGCTCGTCCCAATTTTGCCCCTTCGAAATCTCATAACAAAGCCGACACCTAAAATCGTCCAGTTCCAACGGTATCGAAAGCAAAAAGAAAACGACGACAAACCACAATATTAATAAAATCTAACTCGGTAAAGAGTGAGATTTGAGGCCCCATGATAAATCCCACGTGAACTTAAGGTGAAGTGAAACATCCTTTAAATCAGTCGATTCCAATACAACGCTTTTTTTTTTAAGGGTATTAGGTCAAATTGTCCAAAACTTTGACACATCACTCCTGATCAGCTAAGAATTGTCCTGACACATTAAAAATTTGGATCTTTAAAAAAAAAATTTTTAACTCAGTCCAGACCAGAACCAAAATGGCGTCGAGCTCTCATATTTTGATCAATATACAATTATCGAAGGCTCTGATATGAGAATCGAAAGCTTAATTTTAATGATTCACAGGTGAATACTCAATTTCTGCCTTTGTGTTAATATGCTGAGTTTTAAACTATTTCATTTTTTAGACCCATAAAGAAAATAAGTCCGGTTAAATATGCCAGATTACTTTAGTAAGCGTGATTTTCCACGATTTTTGTTGTACTTCATCGAATGTTTAAAGACCCAATTATGATTATAAATTTTTATGTTTCATAAAGTAAGATGATATTACCGAATATAATAAATATAACTGTAAAATTTGGAGAACAAAAAACGACATCTAATCACTTCGTGGTATTCCGTACTTCAGTGTCAACTACTCGGTAATGCGCTCCGTTCACAGCGATCACATTTTGACGTCTCGTTGTTTGAGACGCGAATAATTGCCATGGCACCCATGGCTTTGATACATCCACCGAAGATCATTATCGCGACTCAACGATGCAAACGAAATAACTCCGAAACGTTAACCTGGCAGTTAAGGATAAAGCAACGAAGCGAGGAAAAGGACGACACGGACAAGTGTCGGGTCCCTCTTCTTCCTCTAATTACATCTCGTTGTTTCGCGATGCACTCAGCCGAAGTGACATTTAACCGTTAGTCGTTTAACCGTTTCTCCATTTGGCTTTTTGAAATTTCACTGCGCGAAAGTCCCACAGAGTCGGGCAGTAACGGAAGAGCTTTGTCGAGGAAAATGGCGGCCGCGTCGTTTCGCCGCGATGGAATAAACTCACGAGAACGGGAAACGGGACGCAACTTCAACTCGAGGAGAGCCTCCGATTTAACTGTGACTCGTAACCGTGCCTACGTACCACTCGAAGTCTACATTTAATTGAAGATCGTCTGTATTTAACCCTTTGAGAGCGATGCAACTTGATTGCGCCTCATCGAGCAGCGCTACCGCGCCCCTTGCCACTCAAAGGGTTAATCAAAGGAAACCTTTATTTAACCGCGGGAAGCTTTCATTTTCGTTGCGTCTCGTAACGTTTCGTTTGCAACGAGCTCCTTCTCTGCCTGTCCCGGTGACCATCGAAACGGATGGAAAGAATTGAATTAATTAAGACCGAGGACTGAAAGGAACGCCTTGCAAGGACATTTTTCGGAGGGTGGTAACGCAAAATGCAATTCCCTCCTTTATACATTAACAAGAATAATTCAACCGAACCTGTCGAGAAAGTCGATTCAACTTCACAAATTAAACGCAAAGTTCACTTGGCTGATGAGAACTTAGGGGTCTAAATGTAATCTAGGAATGTTTTTCTGGTCCGCTAGTATTTAAGGTGAAGTGAAACATCCTTCAAATCAGTCGATTTGAATACAACACTTTTTTTTAAGGGTATTAGGCCAAATTGTCCGAAACTTTGACACATCACTCCTGATCATCTAAGAATTGTCCTGACATATTAAAAATTTGGATCTTTCAAAAAAATTGTTTAACTCAGTCCAGACCAGAACCAAAATGGCGTCGAACTCTCATATTTCGATCAATATACAATTATCGAAGGCTCCGATATGAGAAACGAAACGGTCAGGACAATTTTACAAGAATTTAAAACCCTCTGGTAATCGATAAACTCGCATTTGAACGGGATAAAGGCAAAAAAAGTGTTGTATGCAGTTCTATGCCAAAACGATGGGAATACGAAGTCTCGGAGTGAAAATTTAATTGACCTGGAAATCACAGATGGCGCAGGGGGTTCCTCTGCAGTCAATTACGCCCCAGAAAGCATGAATTCAGAGGATTTCTCGAGTTTTACTTTTATTTCTTGATATTTATTGTACGAAAACGACAGGTGGAGTATGCCATTTGATACAATATCCAATATAATTCGATATAGCTGTCAATATAAAAACGAACGTCGGCAACGTAGGCATTTAGAAAAATGTTCTTTATCGACGTCGATCAAGTTCCTCAACGTGTTTCACTTCACCTTAATCGTCCAGTGAATGAATTTTAGCCTGACTCGAGCGAACGGGCGGAGTCCCTTTAAATTTTATTTAAATTACTCGATACTCGTTCGAGTACTGTTTATTAGGATCATCCAAGGTTCGATTCGCTCGGGCTCGTGCTATAAAAATCCCCAAACCATGCACGGAGAGAATCGTAGGAAGGGAGGTAATTCCGAGTGGGTCATTTGATAGTTTCACTCCGCCGTGTCTAGTACCGGCGCATTTGAAAGCGGTCCACGGATAATGCAATTATAAAGGTAAAAGCGAGTCCAACGTAGATGTCGCTTAACTTTTATTCCCCATTCGAAGCTATTTCGGTTATGGGGAATTGAGTGGCGAGGAGCGCAATGCTCAATTCATGCATATACTCCATCGCCGAAGGCACGTAAAAGCGGTGTCGGAGAAAATGGCGCGGCCATTTTCTCTCTAACGAATGGAAAACCGGACGGGGTTTCGAACGGGTCCCTGTACCCTTCAATTTCTGACTTGGCGAGCTCGTCACTTCTAATTCTACCGGCGCACCAATCGAAGCTTCGATTTAATTGCTAGGACCGCGCAATCTCTCATTTTCCCGAAGTCTCGTTCGCGGGGACTTCGATGCCCCCATATGCACGGTCGGTGTAAAAAAAAACTCGCGCCAAATCGCCATCAATGGTAATCGTTTAATCAATATATCCACGTTGGTCGAATCACCATAAAACACGGTCGGTGTAAAAAAAAGCGTTTCCAATATCCCACCCTTTTAATCCATAAATATCTTCGACGCCTCCATCTTCCCTTCGCCATTCTAGAATTGAAAGGCGTTAAGGTGAAGTGAAACATCCTTCAAATCAGTCGATTCGAATACAACACTTTTTTTTAAGGATATTAGACCAAACTGCCCGAAACTTTGACACATTACTCCTGATCATCTAAGAATTGTCCTGACACATTAAAAATTTGGATTTTTCAAAAAAAATGTTTAACTCAGTCCAGACGAGAACCAAAATGGCGTCGAGCTCTCATATTTCGATCAATATACAATTATCGAAAGCTCTGATATGAGAATCGAAAGGGTCAGGACAATTTTACGAGAATTTAGAACACTCTGGTAGTCGATAAACTCGCATTTGAACGGGATAAAGGCAAAAAATGTGTTGTACGCGGTTCTTTGCTAAAACGATATATGCCATTTGGTACAATACCCAATATAATTCGACCCAGCTGTCAATATAAAAGCGAACGTCGGCAACGTAAGCATTTAGAAAAATCTTCTTTATCGACGTTGATCAAGTTCCTCGACGTGTTTCACTTCACCTTAACGACGGAACTGTAAAAATATCAAACTCGGATCTCGGATCCGACTAACGGGTATCATTATAACCTATATAAAATGCACATTGTTTTTCTACAGACAACGCGAACGTTTACATTCCATTTCCGGTCTGCCAGATAAACCTAGAACAGGCTTACGACTTAGTTAAAAATCTTCCCTTCGACGTCACGCCGGAAGTCCTGGCAATTTCTCGAAAATAATGTATTTGAACATCCGGAGACAATTTTAGGGGATTTATCAGCTTTTTAATTTTACTAAATACTTATAAAATAGGTAATCCTATATATTGGCCCTCTTCGGGGCGTTTTTCTCGCCTGGAAGCGATGCGTCCAAGTGTCATGGCGGCGCGATAACGGAGAACCATCGTCACCGGAAGTGGCGTCGGCGTCGAAATAGTAACGAGCCCCGCGGACGGAAAGCCGGACGCGATTCCGAATGGATCTCGTCCGCCCTTTAATTTCTGGCTCGGCGAACTTTCGATTTAAACGTCACTTGTAACCGTCACTTCAGATGTAATCGTGGCCGCACTGCGCTCGAAGTTGCCGTTCCATTTCGAGGAACGGCTCGGTCGCTCATTTCCCTAACTCATTTCGTTCGCGATTGTATCTATGCAGAAACCTGCATCGCCTATTGCCAAGACTTGATCAAACATGGCGTGGCTTCCGTAATTTCGAAACCGCCGCTTCGATCTTTCGACGCGTAATGTGCTTTGCGCTTCGGACCCTTCCTCGGTACGTATTAAACGGCATGAAGTTGTTGAATTACCGATATGCGGACAGTGGTACAGTGATAATCCTTCAATGAGATTCTACGCCACTGGTGTAAACTTTCATCAGCAGCCAACGCGCACATTACTAAAATGCACTTTGGAGAACAGCGTTAATCCATGAAAAATGAAATCCTTACCCGACGACATACCAGCATCGATATTGAAAAAAAAAAAGACGTATAACGTCCATTTGCCTTTTTACAGAACTTTCAGGGCAAAGCCGCGTAAATTAAGGTGAAGTGAAACAGGTCGAGGAACTTGATCAACGTCGATAAAGACGATTTTTCTAAATGCGTACGTTGCTGACGTTGGTTTTTATATTGACAGCTGGGTCGAATTATATTGTGTATTGTACCAAATGGCATATTCCACCTGTCGTTTTCGTACAATAATTATGAAGAAATCGAAGTAAAACTCNAGTTTAGCCTAATACCCTTAAAAAAAGTGTTGTATTCGAATCGACTGATTTGAAGGATGTTTCACTTCACCTAACGATCCAGTACATAGGACCGAGTTAAACTCGCATCGGTACCCAAACGTGAATCATATAATTACTTCTTGGAAAATACTTTTATGTGTCATCAATTGATATGAACTACAAGGGACAATCCGTTAAAAGTAGGCTCAGCAGTAAATCCGGGCATTCCCTTTTTCATTTAAAGTCCAATACCTCGCCATCGCAATTGGCAATACCGTATACGGTAATCCGGGGAAAACCAAACTCTGAACCAATGGTTAACCCAACTTTATAGGCGAAACATTACAGGGGTGATTTTTTTTTTCAGGGCACGAATTTCGATACATATTCCCGTGCAATTTCCCACTCCCGGTCGTCTATGGGGAAGGTTTTCCCGCTCGGGAAAATCCGAGGCCACAAGCGCGCTCTTGCGAAAACCCCTCTACCCTCCTGCGAGGTGGAAGCGCGATTAACCCGTAGGACGTATTTCAGTTTTCGATTTAAAGATTCAAATGCAACGAGCGCCCGATTGGTCGGCTCGCTCTTTCTCCTGACTGCCGTTTCTCTGTCGCGAGCGAGGGCGTAATAAACTCCCTCGACGGAAGGACAAGCGTGTGCGACCGAACACGCGACATACGACATGCAGTACACGACTGCATATGGATGCGCTTAGCCCCGTGGATTCGCGTGCCCGGTGGACAGGGAAAAGAATAAATAGGCCGGATACGTTTCGAATCCGTTGTAGCGTCATAAATCTCTTGACATCGGACGTACACGGAGTCATACGGACTCCGTGGACAAGGGGACCGTATTTGCGATTCGTTATTTGTCGACGTATTTTCCAGGAAACGGGACACTTATTCTAGGAAACGCTGCACTCGAGAAAGAAATGTAGAAAATCCTGGAGGTTGATTTTTTTTTTTTTATTCTCACGGGTATATGTACAGCTTTCCATTGAAACCAAAAGTGTAATGCACTCTATGGTGATTATAAGTCCCTTGTGTTCTCCTAACCGAATTTCAAAATGAAAAAGTGCATTCTGAGTATTGGTTACCTGTGTCGAAGTATTAATATCAAGTAAAATAATCTGAACTCTGTTTTGGTCCGACAAGATTTATTGCTAATTTCATACGTAGTTCGGGCGCAATAACGTAACGAGGACCGTATTTGCGATTCGTTATTTGTCGACGTATTTTCCAGGAAACGGGACACTTATTCTGGGAAACACTGCACTCGAGAAAGAAATGTAGAAAATCCTGGGGGTTGATTTTTTTTTTCTCACGGGTATATGTACAGCTTTCCAGTGAAACCAAGAGTGTAATGTACTCTATGGTGATTATAAGTCCCTTGTCTTCGCCGAACCGCATTTCAAAATGAAAAAGTGCATTCTGAGTATTGGTTACCTGTGTCGCACTATTAATATCAAGTAAGAAATAATTTGAACTCTGATTTGGTCACACAAGATTTATTGCTAATTTCGTACGTAATTCGATTGAAAAACGTAACGCGTTTAGTATGATAAGTATAGTCTTATTGGGACACTCTTACGAATTTTTTAATACCTCGATCTTTTTCTGGGTGTGAAAAATCTAGGTCGCTGCTGGGACGAAAAACTTGCATATAGCGGTGCGATTTTCCAAATTTTTGTGTATACGTGGACGGAACTGAAAATACGGTATGAATAAATGGACATAAATTACCGGCATCCCCGTAGGTGCGTTTATACTCGCGAATGGTGTACGCGGAAAAAAAATAAATAAATCCGCTGAATATGTTTCAAATCCGTTGTAGCGTCGTAAATCTCTCGACATCGAAAGCATACCGAATCGCACAGAACGCGTCGTCGCAAAAATCCTATCCCCGATTCATAATACTCTTTTTTCAAGTACAAATACAAAATATATTATGCTTATCTCGGCAGCGACAAATACATTGCAAAACCTAGAAAAACGACGTGGCCATAAAAATGAGATTAATTCATGCCCTAATTATCACTTTTTCCATTTCTACGACAACACTCCACGTTATTATAACTTTCACGATTTTTCCCAAAGCCGGGGGAATTTAAATCAGAACATTAACGCCATCGGTGTTCGTACAGTCGATAAAATTGCCCTCGGGAGAAAACGTTATCAGAGAATATTGTCTATGCTTCGCGTCGATTAATCCCGCGGAGTAGCTCTTTTGTTTACCAGATTTATTTAAATCCACTGCCGAAACTTTTGCGATTTTTCCCAAGGCCGGGTGAATTTAAATTACACCATTAACGGTACCGTCGTTCGTTCAATCGGCGAAAGTGTCCTCGGGAAAGCGTTAACAGAGGAAATTGTCTACACCTCGTGTTGATTAATCCCGCAGAGTAACGCTTTTTTCCCCGGTTGTGCCGGGTGTATCGAAAAACGTTAATTTCAACGAATGTCCCGTTACCGGGTAACAAATGAATATTCAGTTACCCCGGTGATATTTGTTTCGCGGCCGGGACAAAACTCCAGCCTCGGCTCGGCAAACAAATAATTCGCCGGTGGGACTATGCGTTTATTCCCTCCTCTTTAAATGTAGGAAAGCGTGGGCCAGATATTGCCTGCGTGCGACTGTGTTTATCGTGCTCCGAGATATATTTTATGGAATCAGAATTCGGGGTATGCCGTGCGTGCATCTGTGTCGGGTCTGCCGAAACGAGCCCCGGAATCCGTAATACTCTTCGTGGGACACGAAAGTGCCAGAGATGTGCAGCAATCCGTCACTCGAGGGAGGAACCGGTGACGGATTGCCGGAAATATATCTGCAATATCCAACGAGCTCTTCACGTGTCAACGAAATGTCCACACTTTCTGCCACGCCTGGGGATTTCCCTTTTCGGGGTATAGGCCGAGCGATAACGACGAGTGATAGCGCTCGCTTTGTCAGTCGCTCATTGGGACGCCGCGGGTCGCAGACATGTCGGAAATCCCGAGTCCTTGTCGCACTTCGTTTCTCGATTTAAGGTGAAGTGAAACACGTCGAGCAACTTGATCAACGTCGATAAAGACGATTTTTCTAAATGCCTACGTTGCCGACGTTCGTTTTTATATTGACAGCTGTGTCGAATTATATTGTGTATTGTACCAAATGGCATATTCCACCTGTCGTTTTCGTACAATAATTATGAAGAAATCGAAGTGAAACTCCAGAAATCCTCTGGATTCATGCCTTCTGGGGCCCTAATTGACTGCGGACGGACCCCCTGCGCCATCTGTGATTTCCAGGTCAATTAAATTTTCACTCCGAGACCTCGTATTACCATCGTTTTAGCAAAGAAGCGCATACAACACTTTTTTTGCCTTTATCCTGTTCAAATGCGAGTTTATCGATTACCAGAGTGTTCTAAATTGTCGTAAAATTGTCCTAACCCTTTCGATTCTCATACCGGAGCCTTCGATAATTGTATATTGATCGAAATATCAGAGCTCGACGCCATTTTGGTTCTGGTCTGGACCGAGTTAAAAAATTTTGTTGAAAGATCCAAATTTTTAATGTGTCAGGACAATTCTTAACTGATCAGGAGTAATGTGTCAAATTTTGAACAGTTTGGCCTAATACCCTTAAAAAAAAGTGTTGTATTCGAATCGACTGATTTGAAGGATGTTTCACTTCACCTTAAATTTCCTTTCTCGAGGATAGAGCTTGAGCGACAATGACGAATAATAACGCTCGTTTTACGCTCAGTTGCTGACTCGAGCAACACGGTTTACAGGAACGTCGGGGGAGCCATATAACGTATTCCCTTATGAATTAATCACGATTATGAGTAGCGTTACTTCGGCACCTGATCTTCTCTAAAAACAAGGCCGCCGGGATTACCGAGCGGGATTACGTGCGTTGAACTTCCCTGACAGGTACGGTAAACGCGACGGATGACTGCAATGACGATCATGTCATACAACCGGGAACACGCAGTCGACTATGTAGATCCGCCTAAACGATAACTAGGAGTTATTGCGACGAGACTGACAGCCATCGCGGTACTATGTGATAAATGTTGAACTCCCCTCGCAACGCTTTCCCGGCTCTCACGAGTACCCAAGCTGTGAATCGGACCATTAGCGTAACTTAAGGTGAAGTGAAACATCCTTCAAATCAGTCGATTCGAATACAACACTTTTTTTTAAGGGTATTAGGCCAAACTGTCCAAAACTTTGACACATCACTCCTGATCAGCTAAGAATTGTCCTGACACATTCAAAATTTGGATCTTTCAAACAAATTTTTTAACTCGGTCCAGACCAGAATCAAAATGGCGTCGAGCTCTCATATTTTGATCAATATACAATTATCGAAGGCTCTGATATGAATATCGAAAGGGTCAGGACAATTTTACGACAATTTAGAACACTCTGGTAATCGATAAACTCGCATTTGAACAGGATAAAGGCAAAAAAAGTGTTGTATGCGCTTCTTTGCTAAAACGATGGTAATACGAGGTCTCGGAGTGAAAATTTAATTGACCTGGACATCACAGATGGCGCAGGGGGTCCCTCCGCAGTCAATTAGGGCCCAGAAGGCATGAATCCAGAGGATTTCTGGAGTTTCACTTCGATTTCTTCATAATTATTGTACGAAAACGACAGGTGGAATATGCCATTTGGTACAATACACAATATAATTCGACACAGCTGTCAATATAAAAACGAACGTCGGCAACGTAGGCATTTAGAAAAATCGTCTTTATCGACGTTGATCAAGTTCCTCGACGTGTTTCACTTCACCTTAATTCGTAACCACCCGAAAATCTCCCACTCCCTCTCGCCCTCGAAAAAGCCCTCCGGCCGATTACAGAAAGTTCGAAGACCACTCGACGAATATCCCGACGTAATTTTTCAGATTTCCATCCGCGAAGAAGCCCGTACCCCAATTAAAAGAGTTCCCAACTCCGGAAGTTTAGCCCTTCCAGTTCCGAAAGGTAAGCTCGCCCGGCGATTACGAGAACTTAACCTCGACCCTCGGAACTTCGGAGATTCGACAGGATTGATATAACCCGAGGTTTTCGACTACGAGCTGCGAAGAGTAGGTTACCGGCTCTACGTCCAGAATGAAGACTCCTTATCTCGGTCCAGCCATATCCGTCGCCAAAATTTCATATTAAGGTGAAGTGAAACACGTCGAGGAACTTGTTCAACGTCGATAAAGACGATTTTTCTAAATGCCTACGTTGCCGACGTTCGTTTTTATATTGACAGCTGGGTCGAATTATATTGGGTATTGTACCAAATGGCATACTCCACCTGTCGTTTTCGTACAATAATTATCAAGAAATCGAAGTAAAACTCTAGAAATCCTCTGGATTCATGCTTTCTGGGGCCCTATTTGACTGCGGAGGGACCCCCTGCGCCATCTGTGATTTCCAGGTTAATTAAATTTTCACTCCGAGACCTCGTATTACCATCGTTTTAGCAAGGAAGCGCATACAACACTTTTTTTGCCTCTATCCCGTTCAAATGCGAGTTTATCGATTACCAGAGTGTTCTAAATTGTCGTAAAATTGTCCTGACCCTTTCGATTCTCATATCAGAGCCTTCGATAATTGTATATTGATCGAAATATGAGAGCTCGACGCCATTTTGGTTCTGGTCTGGACTGAGTTAAACAATTTTTTTGAAAAATCCACATTTTTAATGTGTCAGGACAATTCTTAGATGATCAGGAGTAATGTGTCAAAGTTTCGGACAGTTTGGTCTAATATTCTTAAAAAAAAGTGTTGTATTCAAATCGACTGATTTGAAGGATGTTTCACTTCACCTTAACCTCCCTTCCCCAATTTCCAGGAGTACCGGCTCTTGAGGCCAGAGGCTGGGATTTAATCCTTAAACAGCCGGGTGTTACTTTCTGCCGAATTGCAGACTCTGCATAGCCTGGTCTCGGATGACTCCGACCAACCCTGGGGTGGGAAATTTCACTCTTATCAGCGCATGACGTCCGTCCTGACTCGGAGGGCTCGCATTTGGGGACGGATCCTCTCTCTGTCTCGCGGTGTTCAACTTCTCGAAGGACTCGTTATATCAGAAATGGCTGAAATCCTTTTCCCTCACGTAGGTCGGCGTCGAAAAGATGCTCCCGATTGACGCGGAAACGTTCGCGGTCGAGCCGCGTAGCTTCGGGGCCGAAGATTTGCATTGACGTGCAAAGGCGAACGTGCCGGTACGCGAGAAAAGAGAGCTCGGTCGCGGGGGTGTCTACGATCGATTTCCCTTGAACCAACCCCGTGTGTCGACAGACCCCGACCTCGGAAGAGGGATGGTCGCACCCCCGCGCCTCCTCTTTTCTCTCCCTCTTCAACCAACTTTCCGACGAATCGAATTAACCGTAAACGCGAAAAAGTCATGTCTCTCCGGACCCTCGATCTTCGATTTCGTCCAAAGCTCGCCTCGCTTTAAATACAATAAGTGACGTCTTAAGGTGAAGTGAAACACGTCGAGGAACTTGATCAACGTCGATAAAGACGATTTTTCTAAATGCCTACGTTGCCGACGTTCGTTTTTATATTGACAGCTGGGTCGAATTATATTGTGTATTGTACCAAATGGCATATTCCACCTGTCGTTTTCGTACAATAATTATGAAAAAATCGAAGTAAAACTCCAGAAATCCTTTGGATTCATGCCTTCTGGGCCCTAATTGACTGCGGAGGGACCCCCTGCGCCATATGTGATTTCCAAGTCAATTAAATTTTCACTCCGAGACCTCGTATTACCATCGTTTTAGCAAAGAAGCGCATACAACACTTTTTTTGCCTCTATCCCGTTCAAATGCGAGTTTATCGATTACCAGAGTGTTCTAAATTCTCGTAAAATTGTCCTGACCCTTTCGATTCTCATATCAGAGCCTTCGATAATTGTATGTTGATCAAAATATGAGAGCTCGTCATTTTGGTTCTGGTCTGGACTGAGTTAAAAAATTTTCTTGAAAGATCCAAATTTTTCATGCGTCAGGACAATTCTTAGCTGATCAGGAGTGATGTGTCAAAGTTTTGGACAATTTGGCCTAATACCCTAAAAAAAAAGTGTTGTATTCGAATCGACTGATTTGAAGGATGTTTCACTTCACCTTAAATGCAACAAGAAACAATTCAAGGGTTGCAATTTCAAAGGAACTCATACCTATCGACGGCACTAATGCTATTCATTTTTCAGACGCGTACAGGAGAAAAATGAAACGAGGAATTTTTTAATCGTAACATATTGTAAAGAACCGTATCGGGTATGTACGTAGCGTGTGTAAGTAGAAAATACTTCGATCTCCAAATAATATCTTAATTTTCTGGGGAGGACGCGGGAGGGATAGTTAAATCGGTATAAAAAATTCCAAATAAACATTCAGCTCAATCGTCCGAATTGATCCAGACCGAAATGGCAATTTTAACCGAGGTTTATTTGCCTCCACCAAACTCGGATTAATTCGGATAAGATCGAACGCGAGTCCATTCGGCTATTCGAATGATCGAACCGGGGGTGGGTTTCGCGGTCGGCGAAATTATTTCCGTTCGTTCGACTCGCCGACTGTCCGAATACCCGAGATGCATACATTTGGCGATACTCCATTCAGAGCCTGTATATTTCCCTCTAACTAACCCCCGTGGACGGGACGAGTTCGGGAAGAGGGATGATGGTAATGTTGCGACAACTCTTCGCGGTATGCTTCGGGCTTTCGCCCGGAAACTAACTTTCCGGGGAATCGAATTAACCGGCGTGGTCCTCTTTCCTGGTATCAACGCGTAATACCTCCTTTTCAAATTCCTTACTCGATTTTCATTTCGATTTGAACCTCGCGTCCGTTTCCCTTTATTCGATTTCCTCCTCAATTTCAGGTCGTGCTCCTTTTTTCGACTTCCCGAGAGTCCCCGAACCCGGGACAGAAACTGACAATTACTTTCGATCAGGTTCACCGTGCTTTTGTTGGCGTGTACCTCCGGTACTCGCAGATTACTGCATTGTACCTGGTATAATGCCAGCAACGATTACAAAATAATTTCTAACAAATCCAACCTTCCCATCCTTCAACCAATTCTTAATAGGTAAAATTACATACTAATATTTTAACAATACAGTGCAAAAATAACATGCGATTATTCTCCATGCAGTACTGGGAGTGTCATCGATAGGAAGTATTTACACACTGTTTCATCCATTTCTTCTTAAGAGGATACGACATTAACTATATTTGTCATTGAGGAACGGAACAGAATTGTATCTAGCGACGTTTTTTTTTTATATGTAATACATCTGGAAGGCAATTCGTGATTATTAACCGGTGAAATGGACCTCCTGAATGGAGTCATTACTTGGCTACTCGGGATAATAGCCTGCTCTGTACTTGTATGGATATGTATATTATACCCTCTTCTGTATGTAATCTATTATACTATAACTACCCCCGCGGACAGAGCGGCTTGAGGGGTAGAGAAATGGCGGTGCTACCGCGACAACCCCGGAAGCGCCCGGAAATAACTTCTCGACGAATCGCGTTAACCGGTATAACTCTCTTTCCCATTATTAATGGGTAATCCTTCGCCTGTCAGATTTCTTCCTCGCTCTTTTGGCCTCTTTTTTTATTCAATTTCACATCTCTCCGCATTACGTGACGTCGACTCATGTCCAGATACGTTCACGATAATTATTCCCACCCAAGAAGAAGCCAAACAGAACTGATAAAAAGTATAACATGCACCCTGCATATTTAATGACAGTGGCAGTACATGATAAAGTATTAGTTCAAATGCTGCTGACTATATTTTCATGCAAAAACTTTCGACTCCATTTTCAAAGTCAGCTGCGAAGCTGCCGTATAGTACTTACAGGGTAAAAAGATCTTCGTGAAAAACAAGTACATTTATTCCCCGTAAGACTCCATGGTATCATATGGCAGTGAACTCGCTGAATAGGTATATAAAGACAATCTAAACATATCATGTAATTGAGGGATCAATAACCAAGACCTTTACTCTATGACCCGAGGGCAAAGGTCTTACTTGTTCCAAGCTTTAGATCATGAGAGCTCGACGCCATTTTGGTTCTGGTCTGGACCGAGTTAATAAATTTTCTTGAAAGATCCAAATTTTTAATGTGTCAGGACAATTCTTAGCTGATCAGGAGTGATGTGTCAAAGTTTCGGACAGTTTGGCCTAATACCCTTAAAAAAAAGTGTTGTATTCGAATCGACTGATTTGAAGGATGTTTCACTTCACCTTAACTGCTGGTTTATCAAAATTCCGCAATAATCCATCGGGGTGGAGTTTGAATCTGCAACAAGTACGAAGACTCGAGCAGTCTCGTTAAGTGTTGGGACGTGAGATCGATCTAACCAAAGCAACCTATTCTTGCTGGAATTTAGCTATTTTGTCCGACAGAAACCGTGGGGAGTCTCCGCCGGTCCTACCGCAAACATACTCGATACAGACCAACTCCTAGGCGGATACAATCCCGATAGAGACGTCGTACAGACCACTTCCAGACCGCGTACAGACTCTATGCGGAGTACGTGCAGATAGTATACAGACCTCGACAAGACTCTCCGTCAGGATCCTCTGTCAGGATCGATGAACAAACCTGACGTGGCTAGGCAAAAGCATGTTTGCCTTTTACTAAGTAAATACCTATTATTAATAAAATCAACGCTGCCGAACAATTATTAATAAATACAGTGCTTCCCGAGAGGTTCGACTACGATACTCGAGAAGACCCTTCGAGATTAATAAGCCATCATGATGAAAACTATTATGAGAACCAAGGGTGACGAGCCAACACCTGTATTTTAGCAATTATGTCGAGAAAAATTAATATTTTAAACAATCGTACACAATACTTGATCTCCACGTTGGTCTAATTAGGTATAAAGATTAACGTCGTTCTCTTAGATGGATCTCGATTTATGAAAGATAATAAGTAATTAAAGACGTATCTTGAGGATGGATTAAAGACCGCCGCACACGTAACGATAAATCGGAATAAATAAAGTGGGTATTCTTTCTTGCGATAAGTCGTTGGAAATGAAATATGCTAATCATGTGGTAATTGTAACACCGGTACGAGAAAATATTCCCAGGGCACGGATCAAAGTCGACCAGTGCTGGGATATTTTCAAAGTGTCATTTTATCACGATCTTAAAGAAAGAACTCGACGACGAATCGAATTAACCGAAATGCCTTTTTCATTAGATCCTTTCGTTTGGCGACTAGTACCTCTCGGATGTATGTACGCACACACCGACACTTCCGGCTCGTCACTACACGAGGAAAAGTATATCAAAGCGAAGGAGTCGTTCGCCCCGCGTTGGATGAATTTTTCATTCGGCACTCCCGCGACCTCATTCGATTTCTGTTTCTCCCTTTTCTTTTTTTTTTTTTCTTTCTTTTTCATTTATCGCCCTGACCTACTGAGCTCTCGCGATCGCCGTCGAAAAGTTAAAGCCCACGGCGAGATTCTGCAACAAGCGCTCGTACATAAGAGAGTTCCGCGTTAAAAGGCGAGAAAAATTTAATAATACATTTTTCTCGCGTTTTAATAATAAATTTGAATATCAATAAAAATTTAATAATAAATTTTTCTCGCGTAAAAATTTAATAATAAATAACTCCACCCTCCATATCGATAAGGGAAACGACACCGATTGAAAGCGATCATTTTATTTACTCACCGTTTCGATACGCCGACCCGTCACAAAAATCCAGGGAACGAGTTAAAACTCCTAATGAAAACCCACGGTGGAGGGGAGTTTTTCTTAAGTAACGAGAAAATTGCCCCTAAAATTTATGGATTTCCGATAGAGCGGCCTCGAGAGGAAATCCGAAAGAATTTAGTGCAAGAAGCCCGCCCCCTCGAAATTCGATCCTCGTGAGCGATTTTTCCCCGCAAGATGCATTAAAGTAGACGAAAAAGTAACATCCACCCTGTGGAAATTCTATTAAACGGATTATTATTAATTAAGTGTCGAATTTTGCACTCAGCCCAAGTGCACCGTCGGTGCGTCCAGGGGCGATTGCCCTGCTTAAAATGTGGTAAACGGCACTTTCGTTTCATTTCGCCGACTAGGACGAGCCGTGCCTCGCTTACATCGATGCATTAACAATTAACGGGCATCGATGAAAATGTTCGTAAAAGCGCGCGCGTCGTCGGCGCATAATTTCGACCTCGGGGCGCGAAGCCCCGCTCTGTCGAGAGTTTTTCCGGGTATAATGCTCCGAAATTGGAAAAACGTCGAGCTTTTCTCCCCGA
Organism: Orussus abietinus; assembly: GCF_000612105.2. Taxonomy (NCBI): domain Eukaryota; kingdom Metazoa; phylum Arthropoda; class Insecta; order Hymenoptera; family Orussidae; genus Orussus; species Orussus abietinus. The sequence continues at coordinate 168,490 of NW_019394962.1, read as the reverse complement.
GCCCGGGTAGAATTTTCAAAGCGAGCCTCGTTATGTCATTGTAATTTTACGGTTTCAATGGAGACTGAAATTCCGCCGAGGGAGTGCATTACTGCATTAATATATACCGCGCCGAGCTGGATGTCAACGAACCCTTGATTACACCCCTGTCCCCCTTTGAAACGACGTAACTGCAGATCTGCCCATTCATATAACATGTACTAATTCCTGCTAATCGTATTTCTCACTTTTGTCCACAGTTCCGCCGCACAAAATTGCGATTTTCGACGAGAACGAAGTTACCAGGAGCTCGACGGTGGGTCCGTACGTGGAGGGCGACATCCTGAAGCTTTACTGCGACGTTTATGGCGGTAAGCATCGAATTATTAAATAATCGCCGGAAATTGTTCGTTAACGAGCCGATGCCAAAAACGACTCGCCGGTGGATTTGTTAAGGTTTTATGAGACGGTCATTCTGAGAGGCGCGTCCTTTCGCGGGGGATTTATTTTCCATGAAAAGTGGACAATGTGGTGTAGAATGCACGCCGGTGTCATGATGTCAGGGACGTACATTGTGATGTTAATTTACCGTGCAGGGTGGTTTACCCAACTTAATGGGTTTGTGTTTGGCTTTACGTGAATAACGTAAATCCCGCGGATTACTACCTACGGCCGCCCTTTTAATTCGATAAGAACGGGTGATTAACCCTTCTGATTATCGAGTCAGGTAAATTGACGCGCGTATCGTGGGGAAGCTTATTTCATTTTTACATGTCTCGAGCACTTATTCCCAGCCGTATACATATCCTGGGATGGATTTCAACTTTTCGCGAATTAATTTATGGGTCGTTGCGCATCCGACAGCAAAAAGTAAGAGAGAGGAAATTCTACATCTCGGGATAACAGGGAAACGACTTTCCACTCGTCATCTGGGTGCTTTTCCTTGTGTGAGAAAAATATGAGAGAAAGGGGGAGGCTGTCGTTCCGGAAGCAATTTTATGCCTCTCCTCCTTTTGCATGTTTCGGAAAATTCAAGATCAACATAAAACCAGCCGGTTACGAGTTCACCAGATGGAAACTCTGTTCCTGGCCATAAAAAATATAAGCTTATTTAATTCAACCTTAGCGACAACGGCCATACCCACTCCAGGATCTTTGCTTAACCAGTTTATTTAAATCGTTTATACAAGCGGAAAATCAATATTTGGAAATAATTTTTAACCTCCAGGAATAATATCCTCCCTGTGGGATAAAATCTTCCGGCCTTCCCAGAGGTGTCAAAAATACTTGTCTTTTTTACAGGGAAGCTTCGTTTAGGTAGCACAATGGTCTTGTTTAAATATCTCGAGTCTCGCTTCCGAATGCTTAATGTACTTCTCTGCAAACACGGGCTACTTAGACACACGATTCGCGGATTAAGAACATGGACCGGCCGTTCCGAATTTACGGCGTCTCTATCGCGCTAAGTGTCCATTTAATCCCGACGAATGTCGGGTAATTGAGTCCCAGGGCAATTATCAAAACGAACCTCTCCCGCTCCAGGTGGCTGCCGCGTGCGCAAGTAACCCGGCAAAACGAGGCGAATAATCTCATTTATAATTTTGCAAGGACGATTGCACCAGACGCGAGTATTTGTTGTGATTTAATGGTCCGCCCAACACCATCCCGCGATCCCGATGTCACCTACACCCAGTGCACCACCCACCACCCACCACCCACCACCTGCCCACGCACGCATTATTGCGTGAAATGTACGTCCAACCCGCGGCGGTGTCGGTGCGTATTGATCAATTTCAATTACGCCCCCGGAATGCAAAATGAAGTGGAATGCGTTAAGCGAAATTAAAAGCCGATCGCGCTACCACTTTTTCGCAGATATCAGATATCGCGTGCTGACCGGATATGTGGATATGATTTTACTAATTCAGGATACTCGTTAATTTCCTCAGTGATTGTCCCTGTTCTTAAGATTTATCGCCTTTGCGTGGTATTTCATCGTTCCAACAGCGTCATGAATTGATAGATATATCTCACAAGGAAGGTACCTGAGGTGTCCCCCTCCGATCTTGTTCATTTTTAAATATGTTATAGAGGACTAAAATCTAAGGGACCCGTGTTTTTTTTACCGGCGGATAAACACTTTTAGGGGGTGAATTCAGGCTTCAAAGTTGGCCGTGCAAGGGAGTGAGTTGGCTGTTTCATGTAGAAGCACTCGACCGATTTTCATGAAACAACCGTCAAAATGTAGGGAATGAAGAATTATGAAACATGCATTTGGAATTTTACGAAAAAATTCATTTTTAAGGGGTGAGCCACCCCTTTGAATACTTCTTTTACCCCTTACGCGATCAGTAATTGCTCTATCCAAATGAAACTTAGTTAACTTATAGACCAGAACAATACAAAAAAAGTTTCATTTGGATAGAACAATTACTGCTCACGTAAGGGGTAAAAGAAGTATTCAAAGGGGTGGCTCACCCCTTAAAAATGAATTTTTCGAAAAATTCCAAATGCATGTTTCATAATTCTTCATTCCCTACATTTTGACGGTTGTTTCATGAAAATCGGTCGAGTGCTTCTATACAAAACAGCCAACTCACCCCCTTGCACGGCCAAACTTGAAGCCTGATTTCACCCCCTAAAAGTGTTTATCCGCCGATAAATAAAAAAACATGAGTCCCTTAGATTTTAGTCCTCTATAACATATTTAAAAATGAACAAAATCGGAGGGGGACACCTCAGGTATCTTCCTTGTCAGAATCGCCGATAGCCATCGATTTTCGAGACAAAACTCCCTCCGGGTTTCTTCCGAGACGCCCAACAGATCTTACGGTCACTTTTTCGCAAATATCGTCCCAAGGATATGAATAAATCATCCCGTTCATACAAATCATACTCCACTCGAAATATGTCGTAATACCCTTCGCTCTTAACCTAGACCACATTTTTCTTTCTTATTTTAAAGAACATACATACGATGTTTTCCGCACTCACGTACTGAGTAATTTCCCGCGAGACGATGTTCCACGTACTCGAGACGGGAAAAGGTACATGTTGGAATCATTGTTGCAGTCAATTTGCGAATCGACGGGTATCTTGTCGATAACCATCGATTCTCGGGAACTTCTGAGATGGGACTCCCGTGGGATCTCTCTCCGGGCATCGGGTTCGGTTATTTTCTCGTTACAAAATTCTTGAAGAAACAACTATACCCCGGGAAACATTGACGATCTTCATGTACATTTCAGAAATGAAAGTTGCACTCGGCGAAACAATTTATATCGCTATTTAGTTGAAATGATGGGCATTGAACCAGCAGACGGGTACCACGTGTCACCGCGTAATGATTAATTTGAATTGCGCGCTCTGATTATGAAGCACAGGTGGATACGATATGAAAAATGACATGGTGTAATCTTTTCACAGGTAAACCACCACCCATGGTCTCTTGGTACCGCAACGACAAGTTCGTCAGCAAACGCGCCGTGGAATCGCGCAAGGGCGTGATGCGCAGTACAATTGTTATTAAAAATTTGGGACGTGACGATGTGCAATCGGAGCTGACGTGCAACGCCACGAATAACAATAGGTCCATACCGCTGTCCTCCTCGGTGCGCGTGGATATGAATCGTAAGTATTTCCCTTGACATCGTTGTCATCAGAGCTCGCGAAATTGCTTTCGAGAAAGGACATTTCCAACTTTTGTTTCATCTCCCTCCAGAGTGTACAATATGGCGCGATTAATATAAAAAGAAAGCTGGTCGAAAATGAAATCTGGAATTGGAATTACCGTCTCGGTTAGACTACCGAGTGTTGAATATCCCGAGTAGTAAAACTCTGGGGGATAACCCTTAGAAATTTGGAGTAGCTTTTAGGGGAGACCTTGGAAAACTGACGCGCTAAGCAACCCCGGTATATGAGTTCCCTCTCGTGACAGCCCCGTCCCGGAAACCTTCTTTCCCCCGAAACGGGGGCGACGTTTCGCCGAAATCGAGGCTGACGTCACGATTTGTCAACCTCCCCGAGCCTTCGAGACATTTTCCCCTCGTCACCTGGAGCTTTATATTTTTTATGCGGCCCCGAGTCCTCGGCTCATCCCGTTAGAAAAATATTTCCCCGTCGGAAAGAAAAAGACCCTTCGGGAGGAGCGATCTTTCGGATAGACATAATCTCCCGGAACGGTCAACAGCTTCCCACGCGTTCCCTCCCCGTTCCCCTCCTACGAAATATTCAGGAAGTCGAGGATTTATCGCGGCACAATATTATTTATCGCTCGAGCGGAGATGATATTCGGGAATGAGCAGAATTGTCATTTCTTAAGGTGAAGTGAAACACGTCGAGGAACTTGATCAACGTCGATAAAGACGATTTTTCTAAATGCCTACGTTGCCGACGTTCGTTTTTATATTGACAGCTGGGTCGAATTATATTGTGTATTGTACCAAATGGCATATTCCACCTGTCGTTTTCGTACAATAATTATGAAGAAATCGAAGTAAAACTCCAGAAATCCTCTGGATTCGTGCCTTCTGGGCCCTAATTGACTGCGGAGGGACCCCCTGCGCCATCTGTGATTTCCAGGTCAATTAAATTTTCACTCCGAGACCTCGTATTACCATCGTTTTAGCAAAGAAGCGCATACAACACTTTTTTTGCCTTTATCCCGTTCAAATGCGAGTTTATCGATTACCAGAGTGTTCTAAATTCTCGTAAAATTGCCCTGACCCTTTCGATTCTCATATCAGAGCCTTCGATAATTGTATATTGATGAAAATATGAGAGCTCGACGCCATTTCGGTTCTGGTCTGGACCGAGTTAAAAAATTTCTTTGAAAGATCCAAATTTTTTATGTGTCAGGACAATTCTTAGCTGATCAGGAGTGATGTGTCAAAGTTTTGGACAGTTTGGCCTAATACCCTTAAAAAAAAGTGTTGTATTCAAATCGACTGATTTGAAGGATGTTTCACTTCACTTTAAATTCGATCCTGCATCCTTTGGTGTTCGGTGCATTACATTCGCTGGCTTCCATTTTTCACGTAGAACTCCGTACTTTCCGGTAATTTACAGCCAAGTATTAAGAGTACATTAGGAAATTGAATGTCACTAAAAAATGCAAATACTTCTCGCGTCATCGTCATACGTTCGCCGTGTACGAATGACCGTCTTTATCATAAGTGATAACACCCACGAGCACATTTCATTTCTTGTATCACCCAAACGTAGTTCCACGTTAATATATGCAGCATAGCCCTAAGGCTATGCTGCACCCCTGTCTTTTTTTTCTTTTTTTATTATCGACCTTGCGTTACCGTACTCCTTTTTCATTGCCCAGAATATGATACATCGAAGTAGCTTGCATCCACGAATGCGTCGATCGAAGACGCGTCGAAAGGTGCACCTTACCCCATCCCCTTGGCCTCCTGGCCTACGTAGGGAAACTCTGAATTTCATTATCCGAAGGAAATTGGATCCCGCCGATCAATTACCCGTTGGTCGTGCCGTCTACCCTCCACCCGCCACTGCATACGAAATCGTTCTCACGGACGATTAGCGATCGGGACTGGACCGAGGAAGGAAAACGGCAATTCGCGTATGCCTGTCCCGAACGAAAGGAGACTCGTGGAAATCTCGACGGCCACCTTCCGTCATCTCACCGAGACCGCCACCCCCGAATTTCCCCAAGGAAATTCCCCAAAGCCCCCCGGCTCGAACTCGCCTTCTCGGCCGGCCTCGTTCCGAGCGTTTTCATTCGCTTTGCAATTCAATCGGCCAAATCCCGAGCAATTTCGGACTCGTCCCTCTCTGGCTCTCTCACCGGGTATCGGCGTCTTCTTCCCTGCCTGCCATTTCTTTCTCTGATAAGGAACGACGCCGATCGCCTCGCGATTGATAGGGGTGCTCCCGCTCGAGGACGAAAACTCCCCTCGCGAACATTTCGTACCGATCGCCACGCTGAATCGGCTTATCGAGGTAGCGACTCATCAGCGTTCAATCTAGTCTTTAGATTAGACGATTATTCCCCGCCGATTGATGGAATCGATCGGACCCTCGGAAAGTGTTTTTCCTCTTGTAAAGGCATCGACGATAGGCGTTAACACTAGGTTTACGGGCGTTTTTTATATACCTGTTTCTACGAGCACCCGTCACATTGACGGGTAAACGAAAACACGGATTTTCTTTAAAAAATCGATTTATTCAAATTAAATCTGTATTAAATAACACTAGGCTTTACGTTTAAATAAATTATTAATAAGTAGTCCTTTTTTAAAAATTATCACGGAAATGATTGGAATGCTCGTCCTCTCATCCTCGGAGTCGGAACTAGAAAGAATGCGCATCCTTTTCTTGCTACGACACCCTTTCAAGAAGTTTTCCTCTTCACTATCCGAAGATCCTTCTATTTCTCCACTTTCAATGCAAACTTTCACTCTCATCTTCGCCTTACACTCCCTGCAACGAAGCAAATATATATGGATTGTTTATGAAATTAGCTAGTCCGTCAATTTGACGGGTTTCGTAGAGATAGGTATACTACATACAGATTTTAATAATTAGAAGGCTTAGGAAAAAATAATTGCGTGTACAAATTCTTTGGATGAAATGATTAATTTACGATACAAAAATGGTTAAAATTGATGCTATGGTTTTTTCGGTATTTCTTTTTGAAGTTTGAATTCCGTCAAATTGACGGGTCCCGTAAACCTAGTGTTAATTGAACGATATCGCAGTCGAATTAAATGGTCGGTTAAAGATCCGATCGCCCTAGACGTTATCCCGACCCGTTGAAATTAGAATTCCAATTAGTGGTCGTTTATGAACGATTACGAACGAGGAACTGTATTCACGGATCGTCAACCATTATTTTTTTATTAGACCTCTGTAGCTGGGTTGTAAGAATTATGTTCAGGTTATGCAAAAACTAGAGCCGTCGAATGTTCCGCCAGGAGCGATACGACCGGGTGGAAGAGTACATCCTTGCCCACTTGCGCGTCCCAATATCGGCCGGCCGATATAACCGCCCGCAACAATGCGATTTTCCGATTAATCGATCTCAGGGGGAAAAGAGGATAATTTCCATCGGAGAATTGATCATTTCCTCGAGAACTCCTCCCGTCCCTATCGAGTAGGTCGAGCGGGATAAATGTCGGCCGATCTTACCGCGGCCACCCCGCCCGCTTCCATTCTCTCGCCACCCACCGCCCACCCACCACCCACCGGCCGCCCGCTCCCTACCCGGCCATCCCTTCCCGAAGGAGGGCGCCCGATCCCCTGCCGTCCACCCCACTCCGTGACACCTTTTTTCATCCAATTTCCCTGTGGCCGAAGCCTCGCGACTTCTTATCCGGGGGCGAAAGAGAGGCCACTCGAGTCGAAGTGCTCTTTCAGGAAGTTCCAGTTCCAGGACGCGGAGGAGACGGCAAATGGCGTCGACGACCGGCGCCTCCTTCGCGGGGGTCCGACCCGGGGGTGAGGGGGCTTCGGAGCCGGGGGTCCCGCGACGCCGATTTTTCTCGGACGCTCGGCCGACGCGCCTATTAATAGCGTCGACGAGCCCCGACGAACGTCGACGAGCGTCGACGCGGAGGGCGATCGATGCCTCGAGGGCCGTCGAGTTCCGTTCGCTTCGTTTCGGGGTGCGCCACCCCCGGGCCACCTCCCGACCACCCCTCGCCCCCCATGCTTTGTCCGCCCCTTGCCGGCATTATGCATGCACGCGACTCACTCGTGATTTTCATTTCGCCGGCGCGCATTGTATTAGAATTTTTTTAATATCCCACCCCCTCCCGTCGGTCACCCTGGCCCCGCCAATACCGACTGTTCGCATAATTCGACGCTGCCATTCGCACTCGGTTGGGCCACGTTCGCGATACTCGTCGGATTCGCGATTTCACGTGGCCGCTCCTGGAATTTCGACCCTTCGATTAAAAAAATACTCCCTCATGGCGAAAAGAACGGTTATCAACAATTTACAAAAATCGGCAACATCGACTCGATTGGCTGCGTCCATTTATTGATATAGATGATATTAATTAAAATAAACAAGCGTCCCATGACTTGTGACGGAGGTCCGTCTATATAGTATGTATAGGCAAATTTTGTTTATGACCACTTTGGGGAATAATAAATCCAGACAATTGATAAAATAATCTCGTTTTATGGGACGTTGGATATTAATTCACGTTTATTCCTAAATCTGTCGATAGGCGTAATTTATTCTGAAATATTTTTAATATCCACCTTTAACAACGCCGATACCGACGCGTCGCATAATTCGTCGATGCCATTCTCGTACCCCTTCTGAGCACGCTCCAGGTATTCGCGATATTCGTCATATTCGCGATTTCCGACGGTCGCAGCTTTAGCCCGACCTCGTAATATTTCAAGCCCTTGCCGGGCCGTCCAATAAAAAACTTTCCGCCTCGCGGGAAGCGCGGCTGGAATTTCTTTTGGAATTATTTTTCGACATGTGTCACGTAGGTACTCAACGAAATGAGGAAGAAACCTAGGTCAGGGCTCTCCTTGTCCACTTTGCGGTGAGGGCCTCTTTTCCGGCAGAATGCTTCGAAAATGCGACTCTATGCCGAAGTAGATATGAGAGACTTTGAAGTGACCCTCCTTCAAATGCGAGATTACCCGTGATAAGACTATCCGTGATAAAATCATGGAATTGACGGAAACTGTTTGCGTGCGGATTTTCGACATTCTCGCCTGCAACGTTTCGGGGATTATTTGTTAAGGTAGACAAGCCAATTATTCCAACGAGTTTTGATACGCATGTCGTGATTATATTTGATATATTAATAATACGTTATCCGCTACAATTAATGTTAAGGCATCGAAAACGTAAAGTTCGATTAATATCGTCGGAGCGTCCTCGTAAATGGATTCTCATTTGCCATAATTTATTCACGTCTGCCAAGTTTAGCAGGGCGGATTAAATCCTTGAGTTTGTCCTGCTTAAAGAGCTGCCAAATATTTTATTATACGCTCGATTGAACGCAATTCGAGTAGACGCAAAAGTCTAAAATTGCTCGCGCGGCACGTCCTAACGTTAGATAAACCCTGAGTCGATTTAGTGATTGAATGTTACCTGCAGCAATTATTAGGCTGAGCTGGGATTTTCTCCAAAGTGTAAGAAAAAATTCCCATAATATCGGGAAAGCTTCGGCTGAACTTTAATTACTTCAAACAAGCTTAGGTTAATTACGACAAAGCCTAAGGAAATTTGCTCACCCAATTAAGTGACATTTAATTTAAATTTCTGAGCCGCAACCCATGACAGCACCATTCGGTTGTCTGTAACATTAATTAGGAAATGTTATTTAATTCGATAATTTCAATAGGATTCTGTTCAAAGTAAATGAATATCGATTCCACATTAATTTAAACACGATGGTTCGATTAAATCATTCCCATGGGTAAATTACGATTTAGTCGATATTAACTGATTATTTATTTCTGAGGGAATTTCTGAGTTTACGTGCACGCGACCACGTGGACGATATTATCAACTATCGCAGGCGATATTGACAGGTTTGCATGCGAGTTTTAAATATTTATCGATAGACTTCGCAAGGATGCGTGATTTTTTTGGGGAATTTATTCGCATGCGAAAAATGGACTCCGTATGGACTCGAGAATCGGGTCCCAGGTGTACGTGTGGGTGCGTAAGGACACATTGCATTAGAATTTTTGTAATATTCGATTCCACTATCGCCGCGGTCACGATCGACTTTCAACTCTCCGTATAATTCGACGATACCATTCGCGTACCTCGGCTAGGTATGCTCCTAGCATTTCCAATATTCGCCATATTCGACAGTTGCGGTCCGAAAAGTATTCCCAACATTTGAATCGCGTATGTGCCACCGAATGCCGAACTTCGAGCACAAACTTCCTCCAAAATTACTCTTAGGATGAAATATGAAATGAACGTTTCTCGATTGCGACTGAACGACGGCTTTGGCGACCAGTATTGTGGAATCGAACGATATCTCGACATTCCTCCCTAGATCAAAAATCCCCGAAACATTCTCGGGCAACTATTTCCTATCTCCCACATTCGGATATCCCAGGAGTGATATTTGATACCAAAGGGAATATCCCCGAGTCTCGCGAATGAACAATAAAAATATCATCAGTCAAACTGCGGGAAATCTTCAAGTTAAGGTGAAGTGAAACACATCGAGGAACTTGATCAACGTCGATAAAGACGATTTTTCTAAATGCCTACGTTGCCGACGTTCGTTTTTATATTGACAGCTGTGTCGAATTATATTGGGTATTGTACCAAATGGCATATTCCACCTGTCGTCTTCGTACAATAATTATGAAGAAATCGAAGTAAAACTCCAGAAATCCTCTGGATTCATGCCTTCTGGGCCCTAATTGACTGCGGAGGGACCCCCTGCGCCATCTGTGATTTCCAGGTCAATTAAATTTTCACTCCGAGACCTCGTATTACCATCGTTTTAGCAAAGAAGCGCATACAACACTTTTTTTGCCTTTATCCCGTTCAAATGCGAGTTTATCGATTACCAGAGTGTTCTAAATTGTCGTAAAATTGTCCTGACCCTTTCGATTCTCATATCAGAGCCTTCGATAATAGTATATTGATCGAAATATGAGAGCTCGACGCCATTTTGGTTCTGGTCTGGACCGAGTTAAAAAATTTCTTTGAAAGATCCAAATTTTGAATGTGTCAGGACAATTCTTAGCTGATCAGGAGTGATGTGTCAAAGTTTTGGACAGTTTGGTCTAATACCCTTAAAAAAAAGTGTTGTGTTCGAATCGACTGATTTGAAGGATGTTTCACTTCACCTTAAATCGACCGCTTCCTAAAACTGATATCCGAATATCCGAGCTCGAAAGTAATGTTGGAAATTTGATCCGGGCATTTGCATGATCCGGATTTTCGGATATCTGGATACGAATCGTTACTACTGATTTAATTCGGATAGACGGATATCCGGATGGTATCTTTGCAGTATTGCAGCCGTCAGTATCTATTTATAACGATATATATATACACGCCGGATGGATATCGAAATACGCGAAACGCTTCATCCCTCCTCAAAACGCGCAGGGAACATTTAGGTCCAAAATGCAGAGTTTCATCCCATTTCGATTTTCCCATTACATTTCCCTTCCCGAGCTCCTTCACCAAATATACCCCGTATTCCCGGAGTTTCATTGAACCGATATAAACTCATAAATCCCACAGTATAATTAGCAAACACTTTTCCATTCACGACGTAGATGCATAACCAAAAATTCATCCCATTATACGGCATTTCGAGGACCGAACCAGCCTGAATACCATTACAACCAATCATGGATAACACGTTGCATTACAACCCCTCCGTCACAATCCACTCCCCAGTACTTCCTCTTACAAGGAAGGTACCTGAGGTGTCCCCCTCTGATTTTGTTCATTTTTAAATTTGTTATAGAGGACTAAAATCTAAGGGACCCGTGTTTTTTTTTTATCGGCGGATAAACACTTTTAGGGGGTGAAATCAGGCTTCAAGGTTTGCCGTGCAAGGGGGTGAGTTGGCTGTTTCATGTAGAAGCACTCGACCGATTTTCATGAAACAACCGCCAAAATGTAGGGAATGAAGAATTATGAAACATGCATTTGGAATTTTTCTAAAAAATTCATTTTTATGGGGTGAGCCACCCCTTTGAATACTTCTTTTACCCCTTACGCGATCAGTAATTGCTCTATCCAAATGAAACTTGGTTAACTTATAGACCAGAACAATACAAAAATAGTTTCATTTGGATAGAACAATTACTGCTCGCGTAAGGGGTAAAAGAAGTATTCAAAGGGGTGGCTCACCCCTTAAAAATGAATTTTTTCGAAAAATTCCAAATGCATGTTTCATAATTCTTCATTCCCTACATTTTGACGGTTGTTTCATGAAAATCGATCGAGTGCTTCTATATGAAACAGCCAACTCACCCCCTTGCACGGCCAACCTTGAAGCCTGATTTCACCCCCTAAAAGTGTTTATCCGCCGATAAGAAAAAAACACGGGTCCTTTAGATTTTAATCCTCTATAACATATTTAAAAATGAAGAAAATCCGAGGGGAACACCTCAGGTACCTTCCTTGTTATTGCAATTCGATTCATAAACCCCGAAGACCGCGGTACCTAATCAAACTTTCATCCCCTTTCGATTTTCCGCAAGGCGCTCTTTCCCGAGCACCTTATCCCGATACAAGTACAGGGGAGGTTTCGAGATCGGTACATATCCAGTGCATTTCGCATTTGGAATTGCATCGCGAGTACCTGCTAGCCAATATCATCTCTTGGCATAATTCGGCGATACCATTCGCAGGGCCTACGGAGACGCCCCGCTGGGGTCGCAATATTCGCGACAGTCAACGTTTATGGGGCTAACAATATTCGTGATATTTGAAGTACGTCCTAGTATAGGCGGGAATATAAACACGCGGATGTACGTCGGTGCACATAGGCGTGCACCTAAGCGCATACAGGTGCAACACATATCCCCTTCGCGTTGGACGCGGATCGTAACGCCATCATGGGGGATGACGCGCCTCGCGAGGGAACTCGCAGTTTTCGGATATAACTCGATTCCCTCGTCCAGCCAACGGCGAAGGAGCGACAATGACATATCGTTTTATAACCAACGGAATTTATCAACGTCGATTCGCGGGGCCGTTTAGCATATTGCGAGGGCCAAGTGTATCAACGTCGGGGCGATACGCCCGCAGCCGCCCCTGCTTTATTCGTTTTCCCCCGACGCTTCCGCTTTTTCTCCGTTCCGCGTTTACGGTGGTTCAACGACACTATCGGGCTTGAAACGCCTCTTTGCCGGGGGTGTAAATTTTTTACGACCTCTATATGATTACCAAGAAAATACCGTAATTCTTCGTCCTGGTCCATGGACAATGTTTCGCGCCCCGACTCGATTATTTACAAGGGCGACACGTGTCTAGCCACCCCCGTGATGTGTTCCAAAGCGGCGGTTCCGGGAGGTAAAGTACAGGCTTCCGATATAAACAATTGCCATTATAGATTAGGAATACCCGCAATAATGCCTGTACCAAATTCCAAGGTAGCGGTCGTCGGGATAGTTCCGAAGAATTTCGGTAAAGGGGTGTTTCTGTAAAAAGGGGGTGAAATTACATCCCCGACTAAATCGAGAATTTACGAGGGTTTAAAAATATGTGATAAATGTAATAAACATGTTAAGAGGGAAATTGCCAGGGTAATTTCAGAGGACCGGAGAAAAGGAGTGCCCCCTGCCCCAGAAAGTTCCCGTATATCAAAGAGAGTTCCGGACCCCCCTTTATCTCCTTGCCCAAAAGAGCTCGAATTTTCTTGTCCCGCATTTTATTACCATTCTCGACAGGGGTCCGCACCTGGGGTTTCGCATCTCCTTCAGGTATTAGCCCAACGTCATTCTCCCTCTCTTGGGGAGTCTTTTAAAGGCCCTTAAACCCCTGGAAAATATCCGGCACGTAAAGGCGCAGCACGAGGATCCGTGTCCGAACCCATTGGCCTTATTCCTCGATATCTAAGATCTGATTCTTTCGTTCCGTAGTCAGCCCCCTGGAGGTGAATATAATCGGCGCAAATCAGCCGCTGTCCGCCGGGAAGCGATACGATCTTCTGTGCACGACTTCCGGTTCCCGGCCGCCAGCGGTGGTCACTTGGTCGCAAAACGGCCAACGTCTGGACGGCTCGAAAGAGACGGTGAGTTATCTTGAAAATTTACCGATGTTTACCTATCATTTACCCGGGATGCGTACGCTTACCTCGGGAACCATCTCGGGGTCGTTCTCCGGATTTTACGAGCACTTTTGTACGTGGATCCGCACTCGGGCATCGCATCCACCTGGACGTCGAATCGGGCCGGAGCTCCTTCAAGATGGCGGCCCCGCCGGGGAGGTCGAAGGGAAGGAACGATTATCCTCCTCGTCTGGCTCCCTGGGAATCGTGGAAATCCCCTCCGAACTGGCGATTCGATATCGTCGATTTCCACCCCGACGTCGCGAAACGTGACGCCACCGAAGCTTCCATAATTCGGATCGGCTAAAACCCAAGTTATAAGCTCTCGCAGCCGGTAGAGCGAGGAAATTGCCATTTCGCGAGTGGCCGCGGCTGGAAAAGAGACCAAGATAAGAGAAGGAATCATCGCCTCCGGTTCGGGAATACATATTAATTATTTTTTGGGGACTTATATGCGCCGACCTCTTGTGTCGATTCGCGGCTTATTCTTTTTTTTGTCACTCCTTGTTGGTTTTTGACGACGTTTCAGATTTTAGGAAGTAACGAGGTATAGGTCGGACTAGGGCAACCACGTTAAGTTTTATACAACGATCGAAGCCGGCGCGCGACGTTTTTCCCTCGTTTTTACGGCTTTCGACGTCATATTTCAGATATCAAGCGACGGTAATACCACTACGAGCGTTTTATCATTCATGGCGACCAAGGCGGACGCCGGGAGACATTTATCGTGTCGCGCCGAGAATCCGATCATGGGCACGGGTCCTCTCGAGGACGGCTGGATATTAGAGATTCAATGTGAGTCTTGCCGAAAGAGTAACTCTTTACTCGCCGGGTCGACGAGAAGTCGATACTTAAGTGTCGCTTGCAATTACCTTTCAGACGTGCCGGAAACGCGGATCCAGCTGGGCACGTCGCTGAACCCAAACGCGATACGCGAAGGAACCGACGTCTATTTCGACTGTCTGATCCGTGCCGAACCCCCGGTTTACAAGGTTGAATGGCGCCATCAGGTATAAATCTTGACAAAATTGTCTTTTAAATATCTGCGGTCTAAAGATTAACGAACAATCGCGTTTGTCAAAGTTAAGGTGAAGTGAAACACGTCGAGGAACGTCGATTGATCAACGTCGATAAAGACGATTTTTCTAAATGCCTACGTTGCCGACGTTGGTTTTTATATTGACAGCTGGGTCGAATTATATTGTGCATTGTACCAAATGGCATATTCCACCTGTCGTCTTCGTACAATAATTATGAAGAAATCGAAGTAAAACTCCAGAAATCCTCTGGATTCATGCCTTCTGGGCCCTAATTGACTGCGGAGGGACCCCCTGCGCCATCTGTGATTTCCAGGTCAATTAAATTTTCACTCCGAGACCTCGTATTACCATCGTTTTAGCAAAGAAGCGCATACAACACTTTTTTTGCCTTTATCCCGTTCAAATGCGAGTTTATCGATTACCAGAGTGTTCTAAATTGTCGTAAAATCGTCCTGACCCTTTAGATTCTCATATCAGAGCCTTCGATAATTGTATATTGATCAAAATATGAGAGCTCGACGCCATTTTGGTTCTGGTCTGGAGTGAGTTAAAAAATTTTTTTGAAAGATCCAAATTTTTAATGTGTCAGGACAATTCTTAGCTGATCAGGAGTGATGTGTCAAAGTTTTAGACAGTTTACCCTTAAAAAAAAGTGTTGTCAAATCGACTGATTTGAAAGATGTTTCACTTCACCTTAAGGTACTGACGATATGGAATATCTGCTCACCAGCGAGATAGATTAATTTCGTTTGCACCAATTGAACACGTTTCCTGGACGTTACCCTTCCACCTACTTTTTCCACGTTTGCTCGTAACTGATGATTCCATATCGATTTGAGAGAGGATTAAAATTTATGTAAATTAAACGAAATGAAGAATCTTCGAGTGGGTGGTTGATACCTTTGCTACTTCCAGAGAAAAACGCTACATCACAATATAGCTCAGGGCATCATTATCAGCAATCAAAGCCTAGTGCTGCAGGGCGTCGTAAGGAAAAGTGCCGGCAATTACACCTGCGTCGGGTACAACAGCGAAGGTGACGGCGAAAGCTCCCCGTTTTACTTGAACGTAATGTGTGAGTACTTTGTAAAAGGAGAGCCCCTCCGTGTCCGTAATTTCGAATTCTCTCAATTATCGATCCACTGGCTGAAAAAGAGAGAGCGAAATAGACTCCCCAATTCCATTTGTCACCCGCTCGATCGGTTCCCACCTGTAAACCTGCCATTCCGAATTTAAGGGCGTCCTTAAAACGGGCCATTTTCTGGAACCAGTTTAACTTGTCTCACTTACTTCTTCTTCTTCTTACAATTTCCTTATCGCTCTTACAGTTGCTCCAACTTGTAAGCCGAATCAGACGAGGGTGCACGGCGTGGCCAAGCAGGAGAAGGCCAACATATCCTGTCAGGTGGATGCAAATCCTCCCGAGGTTGAATTCCGGTGGACTTTCAACAATTCCGCGGAAAGCATCGACGTCGCTTCCGGACACATCGCGCGAGTGGGAACATCCTCTGTGGTGTCTTACACTCCGATGACCGAACTCGATTACGGGACTCTCCTTTGTTGGGCAACCAATCGCATCGGTCATCAGCGAGTTCCTTGTGTATACCACATCATCCCTGCAGGTATGGCACGGCCAATCGAAGGGATCGATCGAAACGAACCGCTTGATTGCCAAAAGTCCTAAGTCAATTTTCCTCTCGGTGGACTCGAGCCAAGATTCCCCAATGTTACGGAGTCGTGCCTCGAACTCGCCTTAAAGTGTTGTGTCTGGAAAATCGATGCGTAAGGACACGACGTACACGATATAAAGTGCAATATTGGCTCGAGATACCGGAACGGACACCAAAATCTTGTCACATCCTTCCCTAGATCTACTGGACGTGGTTGATAAGAGCTCAGCGGATCTTAATTAACATAATGCTTCTCTGCATCCTCTTTCGCTATATATATACCCTGCAGTGCACAATTATCCAGATACACTGTAACAGAAATAAGAGTAGCAGAATTAATTTCGCTTATGACCATTTTTTATCAAATTACAAGTTATTAAATAATGTTAAAGAAACGAGAGCAGAAGTAATACCTCAATTGAATATACAGTATTTCAAGAAAGGTTAAAAATTACTTACACCTGAATAGTCAGGGAAATAGAAACGATATATAGTCGAGGCGAATTTAAAAAAACGAGGAGAAACGAATTTTAATTTGTCACGCGAACTTTACGTGCACTGGTTCGGTATATGTAATTTAGTTAATTGCGTTAATTAGTCCCTCACGAATGAATCCATCGTTTAATTTTAAGATAAAGAGCGACATCACGTAATGCTATAGGGCCAGGGGACATTACCTTTACCGATAATTAAGCACCATGGCGGAAGCCTTATAACAATTTTCATTTCCTTAAAATCCTCTTTCATTCGCCATCGATTAAACTGAACTTGTAGGAGCTTCCTTTCAATGAACTTTTCCGCGAGTATTTGTCCGGCTTCGAGCTTCGGATCGCCGTTAAATTGGTTATCAACGACATCGTCTTCGTCAAGGGATGCACAGATGCAGAAGCATTGATTTTCATGTACCGAAGTACCCTCTCGCACTAAACGACGGCTCCTCTTTAACGAAGAAAATGTAAAACTAATTTGAACTCACGACGAGTTCATTGAGCAAGATAGGAACTGATTCCTGTATACAGGGTTTCGTTTAACTTGACAATTATCTTCTGCCCTCGTTAAGGTTTATGGCGCGAGAAAAAAAGATATACTTCCTTATAAATTTCTGGATTAATAGGAAACATAATACCGACTACCTCTACCCAAATAATTTCTTCCTCCACTATCTTTCGAGTAATTAAAATTAGAATTTTCTTCCAAGTAAAAATAATCCAAAGAAGAAAATAAGAAAAGGCTCCTCGGTTAATCAAAGTACTACGTATTACGAGTACCTCGTTTTAATCGAAAACCGATTCGTGAATTACATTATTGTCCGCTTGCACCTTTACAGTGCTTTAAGGACGTACTTTCGCCCGCAATAAAGCCAACCCGATTTAGACGGAATTCTCGGAGACTTTCCTTTTCTACCGACATCAATGCGATTTCAATGTCCAGGTCGTCCCGACATGGTGCACAATTGCACGACCTCGAACACCTCAACGAACTCGTTTTCCGTGCAATGCTCCGAAGGCTTCAATGGAGGATTACAGCAATCCTTTCTCCTGGAAGTCAGAGAGAGCAACACCCAGGATTTGAAAGCAAATTTGACATCGCCGGTGCCGCGGTTCAACGTGGTTCATCTGGAATCTGGTGCACTTTATCAGGCGTGCATCTATGCGTACAATGATAAGGGCAGAAGCGAGGCCATGGTGGTCCAGGCAGGAACATGGAGGCTGCCCGAAAAGCAGTTGACGTCAGAATCAGGTAAATATATGATTACCTTGGTAAACGAATTACAGGGCCAGCCCTGTGATTTATAACGACGGAAATGCAAGGGAGACCTGAATCTTTCAAGTTTTTACGTCCAGCCTTGGGCATCCGGTCTTGGCACGAGGAAGTCTATAATTTATTAGGGTACGGAGGAAACTGCCCCATCCAAAGAATCGTTCGATATTCCCCGTGGAGGATTTACATTAACCCGCACTTGAATCATTCACTTTGTACACCTTGTCGCGGGCAACTATATTTTTTAGGCCACTCCTAACTCTCCATCAGCCCTTGGGAATATTCTAGCCGAACTTTTTCCTGCTTCTTCTTTGAACAAATTCGTGAAAGTATGGAGAAAGATTGAAGGAATCGAGTATTCGTCATTCTTGTAATCTGCGACATAGTACCTCTCTTTTCCCATACATCGTTCTTGATCGCTCTTGCTTTATGGACTACCATCGGTAGTCAGCTTACGGAATTAATTCAATCGGTCAATCTAGCATCTAACTGATGAAAGAATATTATACATAGTTTTAAGGTGAAGTGAAACATCCTTCAAATCAGTCGATTCGAATACTAACACTTTTTTTTTAAGGGTATAGGCCAAACTGTCCAAAACTTTGACACATCACTCCTGATCAGCTAAGAATTGTCCTGACACATTGAAAATTTGGATCTTTCAAAGAAATTATTTAACTCAGACCAGACCAGAATCAAAATGGCGTCGAGCTCTCATATTTTGATCAATATACAATTATCGAAGGCTCTGATATGAGAATCGAAAGGGTCAGGACAATTTTACGACCATTTAGAACACTCTGNTTGTGAAACGAAATTTCTCTGTCGTTTTACAAAAACGCGTTTTACAATAGATACAAAGAGACAATTTCGATCACACTGATGTAATGAGAGAAACGACTGCTTCTACCTTCTAAATAAATTCCTAATTTTTATAGAATATCAAGAAACACCTAATGTAATTAATGTGTACCACGGTTATTTATTGTGAAACGAAATTTCTCTGTCGTTTTACAAAAACGCGTTTTACAATAGATACAAAGAGACAATTTCGATCACACTGATGTAATGAGAGAAACGACTGCTTCTACCTTCTAAATAAATTCCTAATTTTTATAGAATATCAAGAAACACCTAATGTAATTAATGTCTACCACGGTTATTTATTGTGAAACGAAATTTCTCTGTCGTTTTACAAAAACGCGTTTTACAATAGATACAAAGAGACAATTTCGATCACACTGATGTAATGAAAGAAACGACTGCTTCTACCTTCTAAATAAATTCCTAATTTTTATAGAATATCAAGAAACACCTAATGTAATTAATGTCTACCACGGTTAATTATTTCTCGGTACAGCGGTAACATTTCTCTGTAATCGGTGTGTCTATCTTCAGGTGACGAACCGTCGGAATACCTCAGAAAGAGGCGTCTGGTCTCGACAATAGAGACATCCCCATCGAGAAGTCTGTTGGAACATCCAACAGTTACCACAGTTAGTGGTCATGGCAGTTACGTCGGTTATTGCACCATTCGTAATGGCATGCCCCTTCGAGAGCTCTCAAACTTGTCGTCGAAACACAAAAACGTAAGTTCACATCGCATCATTACGGTCATTTAAAGCCATTCGGTTTGCCCAGTTCGCAGAAAAATATTACAAACAATCGACCCCGCAGATGCCACTGTCGCATCGCCTTAAATTCGGTAACTCCTTATCCGCAATGAATAATACCTTAAAAAGGATATTTTCTAACAGATCGGCTACCTCGTTTCCCTCGAGGAAACATCCTCGACAACTTCCCCCACTTATCCACGTATTCGCTTTTCTTTATAATCTCGAAAATAACAGATTTCGCCGTGATTCATCTCCTTCGGTCGAATCTCCTGGGTAGTTCGGTGGACAGCGTTATAAAATCAGTATATGAGAGAAGTAAAGCACTTTAACGTGAAAAGTTTCAGCCAATGGTGAGCCAGGTGTACGAGAGCGGCATGTGCACCCTGCCCAGGCAGAATTGGTCGAATCAAAGTGTTCAGTCGATGACGATGAGTATGAACATGAGTCCGCCGGTGTTGTACGCCGGCTTGGGTGTAGAGAGCAGGACTTGCCCCGGTGGTTCCATGTTGCCGAAGGAAGTGGAGGCCAGAGGTCCTGGCCAGTGTTGCATCCAGTCTCAGAAGGAAGTCGCAACGGGGACGCCTTTGGTGACGACGAAACGCGAGAGCTCGGTGTGACGCCAAACCCGGGAGCGCGCCTCGAGGCGCACCGACAAGTCTAAGAGATGTTAATTTCACGATAGCCCTACCAAGGCGAGCCTCTCGTTTCCGTTTTAGCGAATGATTTCAGACCCAAGACAGCAGATTACGTCTCTATATGTTCAATCAAGTGCCCTTTTATATTGAAGGAGACTTTGAAGCTACACTTAATGTATATGTAAATGTGAACAATCTACGTATAAACTGTGTGCACGTGTACAAGTGGACCCTGCGTGTGTACTGTAAATATCCCTGGATATGAGAATATTTTATACAGATCAGCTATAGAATAATATATAATATATATATATACATATACGCATACCACTCATCCCACTTTTACTACATATTGTAAAATTCGTAGTCGACGTAAGGACGCGGTATTTGAATGTATATGTATATACATACGTGGGAGTGTTTGTGTATATACGCGTGTAATGACCAGATTATAAAAGGTACACCGATCGAATACGTTGTTGCGGAGGTTAAATTAAATGCGAATATGTGGGAACAAGAGCAAACTAGTGGAAGCTGCGCTGATACGAAGCGATGGCAGCGAGACATATCGTTCAAATTTCCACCGAATCGCGTAATTCGTGCGTTAGCGCGACGAGCTCGTTGCTTTTTGGTAGGCGACATTCGAGATTTTATTCCAAGCATTATCTGTGGCTGTACAGTGTATAAAGCAAACCGTCTTCGAGTGGTCCTCTCCGAACGTTAACGTTGTTTTGAAAATTCCAGTCTTTTGCGGTTTTGGGGAGCTAATCAAAGTCTGCGGATCGCTTTCCTCGGTCTCGACGTTCACGAAACGACGTGGACGTTCTCTTCCCTTAGGCGGAAAATCTGCGGAAAAAGGACGATCGTCAGCGAGCAGTTTCATTCGCGAGTAGAATTATTGCGTTTGTCTGCGACACTAACGAACGCTATGTGAAACAAACTCGTTTTGTTAATGTTCGTTACCTTGTTTCTTTGATTTCACGCCTTCCAGGAAATTTCCCGCAATAGAGTGGACGCGCGAGAAAGGGAAAACTGGAACCGTGAGGGATTTTCCTTCATTTCCGGAAAGCCGCGTGCGACTGCTCTCTTGGATCCTAAAAACGAGAGATCCGTTTTACAAATAAGCGTAGGTTACGTTAACTAAGCCAGATGATAATGTAATATTCTAGGGGACGAGTACGTGTTTCTACGAGCTATCAAAGTAAACGAAGGAAAAGTTAGGAATTTCTACTCTCGTACATAGGTGTATTCTCCGTTTACTAGTGTTAGGCTGAACATTCAAAAGATCTTAATATTTATCTTTAAAAAAGAGATTGTTACTCATTGCCATTGATGGAATTGATGTGAGCACACAACTTAGTATTATCGAAATTAATAATGGGAAAACGGGAGAGAACGAACGCTGATTAAGAGAGGGCTATTACGCTGTTACGATATTTTAAGAAGTGGATACCGGGCTGGAGGGCCCACAAGCCTCCTTCCTCTTGACTTAACTCAACGCGAATCAAACTCGGACTGCCAAGATTCAATCTAAACTTTCGTTGGATACTACGTGTGGATACTCAGCTGTAATAATAGAGTAATTCTCACCAGGCCACCCTCGCATCTATCAACTCCTACCTTTTCTTTTCGAAATCAAAACCATCCTCGACTTCACCGCTACTGGAACCCATGTTATTCAGATTCGAGTTGGAGTCAATTTCAATCACTTTGCGCGAGTTTGTAAATTGAAGCGACTACAGGGCTATGCTGTAGATTCATATTATATACCATATATATATATATAAATATAAATAAATATATATATATACGTTATACAATAACTTACTAAAGATAGATTGCTATTTTCATGGGCCATTATATCCCTTAAACTAAGTGTTGTCAAATTAAGTACCCAGGTAATTTTAATCCCTGTTCTACGTGTTTCGGAGTACTTACGTTCGCGACTGCCAATCGAGATAGGGCCACATTGTTGATAGCATTTGTACATTTCATTATTGCTGCCACTGGCTCTGTTCAGGTGCCCTTTAATTTTTACGAGGTGCTTGCACGCTGAATACGTCCCGAGGCATTAAATCACCTGGTGCTGGCCAAATTTTATCTGCAAAAATCAACCCTCAAATTTAGATATGATTAAACAGACCAATTTGAAAATGCTAGGGCATTGTAAATCCACCTAGATATTCAAGGTTTACAAAAGAAACACAATTTCTTATTTTTATTCGTGAAACTTTAGTATCCACACCTGATCTTTCGTCTATCGAAACAGCAATTATCATATATAATGAATTATTTATAACAGACCCAGTAGAAAAAATAGAAGAAAGTCATTCAATAAAGAATAGAACATCAAAGGCACGATTTTTGGAACATTTTGTAAAGAACTTTTGTGGACTTTCTTTTTCTTCTTATTTCTCTCGGGATTTCAAAGCAGCACCCTCGCGTCGTTTTAGTAAACCCCCGAAAAACAATTACATGTACGAATAATACTTTTTATGATGTAAATGTTGCGTCTCGTGATATCTCTTAATTGTAAAGTCATAATCATACATCAAGTTGATTATCTACAAGAACATTGAATGCGGATATTATCTGCATAAGACCACTTATCCTGATTGTTACATACTGCCCCTTTCTACTGATTTTATTGTTAATAGTATTATAGAGCCAAATATATTAGAAGTCACTCCATGTTTAAAAACAGTGTCTAT
Organism: Orussus abietinus; assembly: GCF_000612105.2. Taxonomy (NCBI): domain Eukaryota; kingdom Metazoa; phylum Arthropoda; class Insecta; order Hymenoptera; family Orussidae; genus Orussus; species Orussus abietinus. The sequence continues at coordinate 145,312 of NW_019394962.1, read as the reverse complement.
TTATACGTGAAACGAATACATCTCGATAACACTGTGAATTTTGTTATTCCATTGTACCAAGAACGTGACTTTACGAAATTTTATAATCTTGTATCATAATGATGCATCGTCTAATTTGTCACACACTCTACGAACATTTCTATACCTCTGGAAATGCATCTTATCGGAGTGACTTATAATTTTGAATATGCACTCAACGAAAACGAAGCGATGATATTTGTTTTGTTAATACCTTATAAATGCTAAATTTATTACTAGACTGATCGATACTAATACCGAGTGACTGGACGATTACTAGGCAAAGAAGAAAAAAATGTGGTAGGACTCGACCGATATTGGGGAATCCTTAGACTAATAATATACAGAAGCGCCGATTCATCTATGTATTGCCTATCTTTACATTGTAAAATCTGAAGCCGAACGGCCACTTTCGCTAGAGACATTCAAATTTGTGTATCTAGTTTAGCGTGATTCAACTCGAATTTCATGTAATCCAACATACAAAGTTTTTTTGATATTGTAAATATTCTGAAATAAATAATCGTTTTTATTCAACGATCCAAACATTTTAAGCTCTTTCATGGCAGTAAGGATTTTACTGACACTCCTAAACTGGAGTTAAGAAATGAATACCACTGCATGAATAATACATTTTAAAACTAACTTGCAAAACAAGTAACTTAAATTTCATTTACCATTATAGAAAGATATGAATGGAACAGCGGTGTAGCATTTTAAGTACTCTCGAATATCAGTCAGCACAGGAGCTTTAGATTTGAGTAAGAATTCGAGTACGGTACTTTCAGGAAGGTACTGAGGAACAAGCTCTCCGACGCGATTCAAAATTTCTTCGGTATTCACTTGCTATGCAGAAATTAAATATTTCCATTAATAAGTATTTAATTCGATTTTAATAAACCATCTGAAACGTCAATGTTAATGTACAATACAACTTACATTTCTTTCGCGTGTATCAACAATATACTCGCACAAGTTATACACTTTGGACACACAATTAGACATTTGTTTTTGTAATTCATCGATTCCCGAAGCATCCAATTTATCTAAAAGTGTTGGTGGTTTTGTGAACGTCGTAAACCATCCCGTAAAAAATCTCTAAAATACATAGAAACTAATATTTATAAGAAGACGACAGAAATACTTTGTACATACTCACTTGATGAGCGTGGTAATATACAGGAAGATGAATTACTGTTCCAAAATTTATTTCAAATTCTTTGTCTTCAAATACTTCTTTTAAGTACCTGAATATGATTTCTTCATACGTCTGAGCAATAAATTCTTACATGTGATTCAATGCATTACTTCTCACAAAAAACCTATTTAAAACATTTACCTCCACTAAACAAATGAAACAGTTGGGATACATAAGCAACATTCCTGTTATATTAACATTGTTTTGTTCTGTGGTTAATTTATAAATCACACTGTCCATCTTCTACAATGATTAACAATTTTTAAAGTCCTGAGTAAACATGCCAACGGTTAAACAAAATGTAAATTTAAAATCTAAACAAGATTTAACAAAAAAAAAATTAAATACACTGTCTTCGAAAATGAAGAAAAAACAAAAACCGGAATTAGCAAGGTGCGACTTTACCTTTCGCAAAACTTCACTGGAACACTTGTATTCGCCAATATAAACTAGCCTCGTCATAAATTGTGTCTAAACGATAGTAATGGGCATTTCAATCGAAGCAATTGTATTAAAAGTATTAAAAATATGAATTGCGGAATAATACTCACCCGACCAGCGGCCCGCAGATTCCGTTTGACGACATGTAACAAATTTTTTCTTACTGGTTCATCCATTTCACTTCAAAGAACCTCAGCAAGACGGAAATTCCGATTTAATAACAGCCTTTAATAATTAATAATTTGTGCTGCATATAATTGAAAGTCAAATATATTAGTCCTAGGTTTGGTAAACAAAACGTCATGAAACCGTCATTTAACTGATCTGAAAATCTGCTTACCAATCTAACCAGTCAATAATCGATTGAACGAATTGATGAACCGTTAAATTAATTTCAGTTGTTAAAAACAAGTCATTTGTTTAAGTTGTTTCAATTGGCTCTAACCTCCCACGGTGTATTCAATCACATGTCAAGATTACTGCATAGCCATTGGCGAACTAAACGGCGCCATTGGAATTACCCAATCACGACATCAGCTCCAAGGGAAATAATGCTCGCGCAGTACAAATGTCACGTGACACGTGAATGATTCAAGCGGGAGTTATTTAAAAAATAACGGACGCAGACGCGGTGTACCTTCGGTATTAGTTTCTCTTTTAAAATTACAAGTGTATAATATACAGCTTTTAGGAAGCGTCAAAAACATCATGATGAATAACAGCGAAAATATTAAGGAAACCTTAAATGATCGTAATGAAAATAACTTAAATTTGAAAAAGTACCATTCAGACTGGGAAACTGGCAACAGGTGTAGCGCGGTAGGAGCAAAAACTCACAAAAGTTTTGGATACGTTTTCGATTACAAGGTTTGTAAGGAAAATACAAATGTTATCGATTACAAAAGGAGAAACTTATTCAGTACCACGTACTATGTCTCTAATGCTAATGATTTGCAATCGGAGCATATTGGACTTAATGGAAAAGACATTCATACAACGTCAATGCCAGAAGTATCTTGTTCTGAGAATCTCGGCAAAGGTAATAATTTCAATCACCATCCCATTATCTACTGAAATCAAATAACTTACATATCTTTCAAGAATATTCTGTTTAATACTTTTCCTATTTAATATTGACGTTAAGAACTAAATACTATTACTACCGCTAAAATGATTACATACCAAAACTATCAACTCGTTACATCCACGTTAAATAAATCTATCCACTGCTTTGTGTTTTTTAATCATTATGATTTTTTAATGCAATATATTGTTTAGGTTGCCCTGAATTGTCATCATACACTGAAGGTACTACTTCGGTTGAAGAGTTATCACAAATGAATTCAAAAATGATACGGGAACCAGAGCCTTTATCGAGGTCGACTGATACTCTAACTTTATCTCCAATAAATGACTCTAAAAATGGAAAGGGAACCGATCAACAAACACCGACCCGACATCAAATGTTATGGCACTCTTGCGAGTGCCTACAATTCTTTTTGAGCAACGAAATCCCGATTGTGAATAAAATTTCAAGAAAACGCAAAATACAAGCGTTATACCTTGAAGTTGACCTAAATAGATACAAGTTGGACAAGCCAATAACATGTCATTCAGAATTTCCATCTCTATACCCACAATTATCATCTAAAACATGTAAATCATTGATTGATGATGTTGAAATAGATAACGTAACAGATTTAAAAAGAAATCTGAGTATAACCTCCATCGTAAATCACGAGAAACGAAAGAAGCACGCAATTAACGCTCAACAAGAGAATACTAAAATGTTTAACTGGAACTTTATCAACGGTAAAATATACTTGTCACTAAATATTAATTATCAATCCCTTTACAGTGTTACGTTAATGCAATTGCAGTTTTCATTTTTAGAGAGTACATATGAGAAACAAAGAAACAAGGAGAATAAGTTAAATGATCATAAACCAACTATTCGGATTGGGCTATCGAAGAAACAAAAAGTTAAACCATTGCATCCATGTTTACATGAAAGAATGTGTGAATGAAAGCAGCTGATAGAAACACAAATCATTTGGAAGTAATACCAATTCTCTGATTATTTATCGAATATCATTGATGCCAAATGTCACGCATTTTACGATAATCTTAACTTGTGTTATAATTAATTTTAAACATGCGCGAATTCATCATAAGTACATTTAATGTATTGCGTCTTATCATTACAGCGTTTTTCTAACGTAATATATTCCGCATAATTTATCGCCACAAGTAAAATATTTAAACCTTATAAACAAATAATGTTACTCTCGATAGCAGCGCTTACGTCCTAGAACAGGTGGGTTTTAAATATATGTTATAATAATAACTAGATACCGTACAAAATAAAAAAAAAATACTAGATCTCACTACTCTATAATACTGAATATTTTGTTATCTAAGGAAAACGCTTTTCTTTAAATTGCGTGTAAATAAAATGGTGAAATCTAATTAAAATTAGATTTTTAAGAAACGATATGTCACTCGTAAATAGTCTTAAAATGAAACTTAGTAGTTGCGTATTTCAAAATACAATGTAAATTTCTATTTGATATTCATTTTTTAAATATATAACTTAATGCGGTCTTTGCGTCATTTTCAGAAATGCTGTTACTTTAATAAATTATTGCTGAAAAATATTTGTACTGCAGTGCATTGTGTTGTTGAATGCTATGGTATATTTATATACATGTTGAGCGAATCACTGTATATTTATTTTTTCAATTTTGCTCTGTCTAAAATAGGAGGTGGAGGAGGTGATGGTTCACCTGGATTTCCCAACCATACAGACTTACTAAAACGGCCTTTTGTAACTGGTGGTTGCCATTTATTAGCGATGATAGTTGGTGTAGGTTTCTCTGTGTTAACTGTTGTAATAGTTACTGTCCTGAAATTCATAAATTTTTATTATACCCTTTGTTTAATTGACACGTTAAGCAGTATGATACTGGTAACAAAATAGTACATGAGCACGACAAATAAATAAACAGGCAACTTTCACTTGAATTCATCTTAGACGCATAACAAATTTGACGATTAACACATTAATAGATTATTCAATATTTATTATCATCAAATAAGCTTCTTACCGTTCACTTTTAATTAAATTTTGAATGATCCTACCGGAAAGATAAGGAAAAAATAAAAAGATACTTGACTATATTAAGAATAGTATTTATTTAGTATAAAATAGATTACAAATTCAAAAATCTCAATTGTACAATTTGGCAACAATTACAACTTTACCAATCATGTTTGCATTTGTACAGTAACGTACTGTCTCGGCTGAATCATATATATATCTAAACAAGACTTCATCTTTCAAAACGAAAGATAGAGAAATTAATCGTTGGCATGTCTATTACCAAATTATTCCATAAGTAATGTAATACAGACGTCTGCACAATTATTGGGATTAAAGAAAAATAAGGAAATACTGTACATGAAGTAGATACAAACGAATAATCAGAATATTTAATGTGTTTATTTCTCTGTGCAAAAACAACTTGTCATAGACAAGCACTTCAAAGTATCAAAATAAACAAATTTATTCATTATTTTGGCACGGAAATATTCAATGTACACATTCTGTAAGAACTTATCAAAAATCGATCGATGACATATTACAATCACACATTAAATACTCTGAGCAAGTTTTGAGTGTTTTTTAACAATCTAGTGCCATGGTACTTGATTTGGGTGACTGATGGAACCCAATTTGTAGTACCTGGTGGTCGAAAGTGGTTGTTGAGATCCAATGGAATGGTTTGGAGGTGTCGCTAACAAAGGCGTTTCGGCACTTTGAGCCGAAGTACCATCCCCCTTTAAAACTGCAACACACTTCCAATTATTAATATAATTGTCTTTCCATAATCGGACACAACCATCATCTCCTGAACTGGCTAGGATCGTTCCCATTATATTCCAACACACACGCCATACTGTACAGTAATGGTCATCAAACTGAGCAGCTGTCGTTATTTCAAAACGGGATAAGCCACTTTGAACTGTATCCCTATAAGAATTAAATGGTTACAGTAATACGATAACAACTCTTTAATGATTTAATCAGTTGTACCTACTGTATTGGTTTTAACGTTATAATTCGCACATCTTTCGTAGCTACAGCTAATGTATGAAAACTTCGCCCCAAATTAGGAGCAAATGCAATATCATGAACCGCATCCACAATATTAGATAATGTTTCAGTTTTAGTCCAACGTCTGCTGTTTTCAGAATACTCATAAATAAACACTTTACCACCAGTTGAGGTATTCGAATCATCACTTCCAACTGCCAACATAGGTGGATGTAACCTGCAAACCAATAAAATGTATTAAATTTCAATACTTTGTCATTACTTTCTTGAATTACAAGTTTGTTTTAAAGAATATCATTACCTTGATAACGATGGATTCCATGTCAAACAACTGCAAGGAAGTTTACAACTAATATCGTGCTGTAGAGTCCATTGACTTAAATTCATTACATCAGGAGCTTCATATATTCTAATAACTCCATCCGCACTGCACGTTGCTAGTAAAAGACCCAAAGTCTTAGGTGCAAATTTTACGTCAGTTACAGATGTCCGTGAATCAACTAAGTTTGCTCGGCGAACCCAATGCCGCATTCCTCGTTCTCCAGGCCCTGAGCCTTCTCCAACTGTTAATCGAATTGAGATAAAATAACAACTTCCCTAGTATCTATTTCTATCCATGATCTATTAAAAAATGAATTCATAAAATTAACATACTAATTTCCTCCCATACAGCTGCTGTTCTATCGAAGGAACAAGTCGCAAGCACCTGTCCAAATTCAGGATGTGCCCATGTTACTTTCCACACTGATCCGCTGTGAGATTTCCATGATGCTGTCAAATGCCAATTTTCATGTTCGTCTTCATCCCAAACCTTTAACATATTTGTAATCAGAAACAATGCTTTAACACAATAAATGCTACCCTTGCCCTAACTTCTACTAACATATACATGAATATATAGCTGCATGCATTTTATTTTTAAATTGGTATAACGTTGGAACATCATTGCAGTCTAAAACTGCACCACCAAAAGTCGACATTCACGATGTTAAGTCATCGACTTCCTAAATTAAATTGTAAGTATTATTCGCATTTACACTAATAATTGATATTTAACATTGATTCCATAATTAACATGTAAATACAAATATTTTATGAACTATACCTTGACAAATTGATCACTGGAACAAGTTGCCATACGTTTTCCATAAAAATCGTAAGCAATGTCATGAATTAAATCTTTATGTTCTGCATTAATACTATGTGCTTCGAACATTTTATACGCGACCACAATAATTTTAATTCTACTAAATTCTACTGCGCGACTTTCAGCTCTTTAAATGCAAGAAGTATACAGCTCGTAAGATTCAGCGTGCTCCAAATCAGGAAACTCGGTAGAGTTTCGCGCCAAATATACACAATTACATACGTATGTCAAACAGAGTTGATTTGGGAGATTGCTCACGGGCAAGTTCGCGCGATCGCATCCTGTGCTGCCCTCTGGTGTCGTACGTTACCTTTCACCATTTTTTGCCCCCAAGGGCGGCGCAACGAATTTCTGGTAGGGGCTCGCGTATTCGCGATGGCGGTGTCATCTACCAGTAGCCGTTGACGGCTCACGAAATTTTTCACAAAACTAGGTGTACCTAATCGTTTGAAATTTTATAACGTGAGTATAAAGACCCTAAAAAAGGGTTCCGTAGCCATGAAATTCCGTTATTATAAAGAAATTCCAAAATTGGAATATACAAAGGTGTGATAAGGGACTGCGCATGCGCATGCCGGGGTCGGGGACTCTATATAAGGCCGAGCGCGCGCTCAGAGAATCATTACCCTTTGGTCTTCCGAAGGGTAAACATCGGCTTACCTGCTTCCACCGTAACTGGTTTAACCCCAGTTTTAACCTAAGGTTAAATCTAACGGTTAGCCCCAGTTTTAACCTATGGTTAAACCCAGTTTTAACCCACGGTTAAACCNCGGCGACTTACCCTGTACTCTGCGGCGAGCGTTGTATGGACGGATGAGTATGGTATGCGAGTGGTGCGTTGTATGGACGGATGCGTTTGGTATGCGTGTGGTGTGCTGTATGGGTTATGAAATCCTGGTTCTGCGAGTTCCTGGGACGCCGGGAACTCAACGGAACCAGGTGCCTATGCTTAGGCGGGTCCCAATCGCAGCGGCCTCCTCGTGGCGGGACCTGGGGGATCGGTGTCATCCTTATGGGATGACACCGATCCGCGAACTAGCTGTGAAGTAGAACTCATATCTGTGACCTGTCTCTATGTTTACCGACGTATCGCGCCTTTCGATGCTTCAGTTACCGAGAGGGCAGCACCACGCAATAGTTACGAAGTAGGGGCCGTGGCCACTCTATCTTCCCTCTGGCATACATATGCATGTATGTATGTATGAATCATATATGAGATTCCCAGAATTCTTTGCCATGTATAAAATAAAATGACATGGTGTTTACGGGGCGGTAACAATTTGTGGCAACTTAATTTGAAAATAAAATACAACTTATGAAGTTCCAATGTCTTGACAAAATAAAATTAACGCTTCTCTGGAAGCAGAGATATATGCGATAACCGAAATGGATTTAATACTAATTGTAAGAATAGGTTGCCATACCAATGATACTTTGAAGTAAAGTGCGACCGATGACATAATTAATTCATCGCTTTTGATTTCAGATCACTGATATATACAGTGACGAAGGAGTATAGCTGCTGTAACATAGTTTCTAATTATTTATAATTGTTTATCCAAATAAGTGCCTATACACTAAAATAACCTCTAAGTGTAGTTTATTGGTATACGCAACATAAATATTTAATTCAATTTGTAAGTAAAAAATTAGGAAGACACAATGGCAGCGATTCGTCATACGTTACAAAGGGAAGTGTTTACTCCCAGTGATGAAAAATTATTAAGTGTCTGTCATGTTAGCAAAGCCTACAAAAAGAAGAAAACAAGTTTTCTGTCTCTTGTTACTACCGTCGATACCCCAGGATCTGTGCTTCTTTATCAAGTGAAGAAAAACGACAAGCATATGTTTAAGAAAAAGCAAAACTGGCTCTTGAACGATGTTCAAATAGTGGATGGTATTAATAATGAATCTCTAGAATTAGAACTACACATTGATAAAGTTTATAAATGGTTGGCAACTTCAGCACAAGAGCGCAGGATATTTATTAGTAACTTATATACTTGTTCATGTAGTCTGCCACAAAGACCACAATTTAAGAACATTCCCAAAGATTGGTTGATTGACCCAACTTCAATGAAAGAAAGTGATAGCACTTCATTAGTACCAGGTAAAAGAAAATGTAATCAATGCGTTTAAGATTAATATAAAATATAGAAAACAATTGCAACCAGACAAATGTCGGGTCTATTATTAATGCTAACTATTTTATTGGTAGATCTCCTTACACCAACCATTTCAACAGACTATCAACCAATAACAGATAGTGAAGCTGCAGATTTAGCTGCATTAATGGATGGATGCGATTATGCTGTTTCTAATGCTGAATATTTTATGGAAACACTTTCAAAAGATTTATCAGTTCTTGATGGAGTATGTACATGTCATGTGAAATAATTTTGTTTATTCAATCATTTAGGTTTTACTGAAAATGTGTGATAACACAATATCTGTAATCGTTTTTAAATGTTCAATCAGGAAAACATACAATCTGTACTAGCATCTGAACCTCAGATAACACAGCTGATGAATGGCATTGAAGCTGCTATAACCGAAGCATCGTTAGTGGAAGCTCGACTCACCGCTTATGACGAAGCTCTTGGTAGAATTAGGGAAGCGATGGCTCGAGTAGGGCAGAAAAATCAAGCGATACATACTGCCAATCGCAATGCTAGACTTTTGTTGGAACAGCTTGATGCTGTAATTGTATGTTTATTTGTTATATTATTTTTCTAAGCATAATCTCACAAAATTTAATTTGTAAATTAAGACATATTTACAAGTATCTTAAAATAATGCATTATTTTGGATTTATGTTTCTGCAAGACCCAACTAGATATTCCTGCTAATCACTTACGAACCTTGAGCGAAGCAGAACTCCCGGGTGATCGAGAAGATCTCATCCAGGCAGGAATTGCATTATCAAAAGCAATATCAGCACCCCTTCCTCTTGGTCTTGACAGATTAAATGCTGTGACGGAACAACAAAAACGGCTGGACAAGCTAAAAGCCAAATTTTCTGTTACTGTTGCAAGACATTTGAATAATCTCTTCATATATTTAGTATGTATTGCATTAAGTAAAAAATATTAATTATTTTAATCACAAAATATAATATTTTAAATATATTGTTATCAGGGAAACGATGTCGGAGAAATTTCAGCATCGACTACAGATTTAACATTACCCAGTCATCAAACTGTACATCGAGAATTGGAACCTTACACGGAATTAATGCAATTATTAAGAACACTTGATAATAAGGCATTCATCCAATTGACTAAAGTTTATACGGGTAACATGAGTAAGCTGTATCAAAGAGATTTAAAACTTTTTTTTGAAGAAGCCAAAACACGCCTCGTAACCAAACAAAATCATGGTACGTATATGCTGAACGATTAATTTTAATATATTTAGAACTGAATTGAATATATTATTACAGCAACTGCGTCAAAATCAGGAGGGCAGAAAAGTGACGATGTGCTAACTCCAGCTCCGATTTGCCTATTAAGCTGTGAAGTATGGGAACCACGCGAAGATGGAAATTTACTTGACATGGTTCTTGATCGTGTTCTGTCGCAGTTACAACCTGTCTGTCTTGCAGAACAAGCATTCTGTATATCTTTTCTTCAATTAGATTCTGTTCTTTCACCTTCAAAAGTAAAATATTCTTTTCTAATTTAATTTTTCAAATTAGTACTCCTGAAGTCAACGAGATTGTTAATACAAAATTTCAATCATTAGAGCAACGAGGTTGAAGAAATTGACAATGCCAGCAGTGGTGCAAGGAGTCCTGGATCTGTCACATCAACAGCTAGTAAGAAGCTGGAGAAACAAGTAAATGAAGAAGTCCGTGCAACAATGGCAGCTATATTCCCTACACTTGAATCTGAACTCAACAACTTTATCTCATATCTAGATAAAATTGACAGTTTGTAAGTTTTGTGCCATACTTTTGTTTTCATACATAGATATTAGGTCTACCGGAAAGTTGTATCCATTTGTGCTGAAATTTGAGACGGCACTATTGGACAGAACTTTCTGATAGACCTAATAATTACTGAAATTAGAATGTGGAACATTTTTTTTAATATGCCAAATAATTTATGACGTTACATTTCAGTTGGTGTATGTTTGTACTGGTAAGATTATCGCAGCATGTAATGTCTGCACAAGATACAGGCTCATTTCTATCTATGACATTTGCATCTTCGCTAGTTCAAGTGAAACGAGCATTTGACAAATTCATGCAAGCTCAGCTACAGTGCATAGTGCGGGACAACAAAGTTAATCGCAGACACAAATGTGGAATATTATCATATGTAGAAAATTTTAAGCCTTTTGCCCAGATTGCTGAAAGAATTTTCAAGAATTCTGACAGAAAAGTCGATCTCGACAAATGGTACACCAAGCTAGTTGGTGCGATGTTTGAAGCAATAGTGGCTGATAGTGCTGAACATCACAAGACTCCTCAAGAAGTTATAAAGATGGGTACGCTATATTTTTATTGTAACAATTCTGTAATGTTAGTGTTGATATTTCATGTGGTATTCAAAATGTTGTGTTGAGTTTAATATTAAATTCGATCTTACTTTTCAGAAAACTTCCATCATCTTTATGATCTCCTTTCGCAATTGAAAATTCCGGTTTTGGATCACGAACGAAAAGAGGCTAAACAGAAGTATCAAGATGCATTGCGAGCTTATGTTGTACAATACTTTGGACGCCCACTGGAAAAGCTCAATGTACTTTATTGTTGTAATATTTTAAGACAATGCTCTAATTATTAGGTCTTAATCTAATACCAAAAAAAAATACTTACAGCTCTTTTTTGAAGGAGTACAAGCAAAAGTTAGTGCAGGTGTCAAGGAATCTGAAATTAGCTATCAAATGGCTTTCAGTAAACAGGAACTTCGCAGAGTCGTTAAAGAATATCCTGCGAGAGAAGTGAAAAAAGGGCTAGAAAATCTTTATAGAAAAGTTGAAAAACATCTTTGCGAAGAAGAGAATTTATTACAGGTAATTACGTAAAGCAGGATAATCAATGGACAAAATAAAACTAGTGTTCATTTACCCTGCTTCATCCTTCTGTGTAATTTACAGAACAAGGTACAATTAAAAACATTTACTATCAATTCAATGTTTAGGTCGTTTGGCGAGAAATGCAAGGAGAATTCATAGCACAATACATACACATAGAAGAACTGATCCAGCGATGTTACCCCGATAGCATGATAGCTCTGGAATTTTCTATTCAAGATATTTTAGAATTTTTTTCCGAAATTGCTCGATCTCACTGAAAAAAAATTGTACCAGCAATAAGAAAGAAGTATGTCTTTATAAATAATGTTATTAAATATTTAAGATGTAATATAATAAGTAAGATATATGTAGAATATTTATTTGCAAGTATATGTATATTGAAGTAAAAAAAATCTCATTGAATAGGAACACTTTAAGACCCTCTACTTTCTCAAAGGATATTGATAAAGGATGCGATTAAAGCTTATAACATATTTTATTAAATCTGAATTGGCATCTCACTGCCATTTAAAGTACAATCATTCGTATCAATGACCCAAGTTCTTCACATTCTACAAAACTTAGCTAGTATCATATTTTGAATTATTTGTCGTCCTCAGATGGTGGGAAAGCATTTAGGTATACCAATCCAGATTGCTTTGCCTGAAAAAGATATAAAAATTAATAATTTACCATATCTCATGTTATCACAGAGTAGATAAATTAATACTATCTGCAACAAATTCTGTCAAAGATATAGTGCAGTTAATAAAACATACAAATGCAATAGTGAAGATAAGACTGGCAATGCCCACAGCAAGATGAATGTTGTATCTTTTCTGCTTAGCTTCGTAATCTTTTTGCCATGATCCTTGCGGAACTGGTAGATCGTCCATCGTCACCGGCTTGAAATTTGGATCATGATAAAATCGTGCACCTTGACAGAATAAAGAAAAAATGTTAGTAGAAAATGAATGAATTTGTAATACATTAACAGGATTTTATATTTAAAAATAATGTAAAATAAGGTAAGAACAAAAATTGAATTATTTCAGCCAGTTCCCGTAATCATACATGGAAACTAATTCAAGTATCTTCTATGAGAGACTAAAAACGTCCAATGACATTTTCAATTTAAAGAGGATTACATGGAATAAAATAGGTGCCGTAGTCATACTTAGAAGTGATCGTGGTTTGCATGGGAGCTCGAGATTCGTGATGACATAACACGAGCAGGAGGCATTTTAGTAGGAGAGCATTAGGGAAGTTGAAACGGATCTGGGCTGGAGCTACAAAAACTGCAGAATAATTATATTTCTTACAGCATGCGATAGTTTCCTCGAACAATGCAGCCGTGCCTTTTCTAACACTAAATAATAGTAATACGCAAAATTTCATTTACCTCGCACAGCACCATAGCGAATTACCGGGCGAATGATTTGGTTAAACATTTTAAGGCGTCAGTGACTTCAAAGAAATCCAAATGAGCCCAAGATGGTAAATCTCGCCCTACTGGAATCGATTTATTTTACCAAGTAGCAGAAAAGACCAGCTATTTCTAGAATCGGTAGATAGAGAAACAGACCATCGATCCAAGTAATATCTAGAAAGTACTCGCAACTACAGCGCCCCTTGTCAAGGCCACTACGTAAACACACCTTTGCGGGAAATTTAAAACTTGAATCTCACAATCACTTAGCGCAAAATGTTTGATAGCCAATCATTGCTGCAGTTTGATACAGAAAATAAGAATTTCACATGTATTGGACAATCTGTTTAACGATCCACCACATCGTAAAAGAATTTTCTGGAATGTTTTGGAACGTTCCACATAGTTCGAAACGTTCCAGAAAATTCCAAGGAACGTTTTGAAACGTATCGAGCCGTGAAAAGAAGCGACATAAAGATACTAGAAATTTCAGGAAGCCTTAAAATTATCCAGAATGTTTTTATTTTCATTTTGAACTTATTGATGCATAATACTATTCATTTGCATTTGCAATTCACGCGCCTTCTAATGAAACTATATGTAGCTTTGTAAACTCTTTGGGCCGACGAGTCAATAGAAAAATAATTTTCTGGTTAATTTGAAATGATAAGTCGTAAATAAGGAAAAAAATTAGTACTTCGTTAATAGTTCATGGAGACGCGAGCTGTAATATTCACTTTCATCCTAAAAGCTTATCAAATAAATTAACATGATCACATCTTTGCTTTCCTTGATATCTACTAGTTTGTAAATCACCGATCTGAAATGCGTATTCTGCCCAATCAGCTTCTGCGCATCTCCTTTGCGCAGCGCCAGGATTGGCGGAGTATAAATACGCGTGCAGTCGTGGCGCGGAAGTCACATACGAAATTGAAACGTTTGAACGGAGTGCGGACCGTGCAGACTTCGCTGAGACGCAATATCGTGTTACGAGCGACGAGTCAAAAATATCATCGTATCTTCCGAGATATTGGCACAGGAGAACGAAGTAAATTGCATCGAAGTTTCTGGAGGCGACGGAAAGAGGATTTAAGTGGAGGTACGGAAATCAAAACGAGTTAGAAAAAGCAATACAAGGCAAACGTCAAGATGCCGGCTGTGGGAATAGATTTGGGAACGACGTATTCTTGCGTTGGAGTTTGGCAGCAAGGTAAGGTGGAAATAATTGCTAACGATCAAGGGAATAGAACCACCCCGAGTTATGTGGCATTTACCGACACCGAACGCCTCATCGGAGATGCTGCGAAAAACCAAGTTGCTATGAACCCTGCAAATACTGTCTTCGATGCTAAACGTTTGATCGGAAGACGTTACGATGACCAAAAGATTCAAGACGATATAAAGCACTGGCCTTTTAAGGTAGTGAACGATGGAGGGAAACCAAAGATAGAGGTAGAGTTCCGAGGTGAAATCAAGAAATTCAATCCCGAGGAGATCAGTTCCATGGTTCTGTCAAAGATGAGAGAGATCGCTGAAGCCTACCTGGGGAAGAAAGTCACCGAAGCTGTGATTACAGTTCCGGCTTACTTTAATGATTCCCAGCGACAAGCTACTAAGGATGCTGGTACTATTGCTGGTCTTAACGTCCTTAGGATTATTAACGAGCCAACCGCTGCTGCTCTTGCCTATGGACTTGATAAAAATTTGAAAGGAGAAAGAAACGTCTTGATTTTTGATTTGGGTGGAGGCACTTTTGATGTTTCTATTCTATCGATAGACGAAGGTTCACTTTTTGAAGTGAAATCTACTGCTGGAGATACTCATTTGGGTGGAGAGGACTTTGACAACCGATTGGTAGAGCATTTTTCAAGAGAATTTGAAAGGAAATACAAGAAGAACTTGAGAACCAATCCACGAGCGATTCGCAGATTAAGAACTAGCGCTGAACGTGCAAAACGCACGTTGTCTTCCAGTACTGAGGCATCATTGGAGATCGACGCTTTGTACGAGGGTATCGATTTTTATACTAAAATCTCCAGAGCCAGATTTGAGGAGTTATGTGCCGATCTTTTCCGCTCTACTCTTGAACCAGTTGAGAAGGCATTAACCGATGCCAAGTTGGATAAAAAATCCATTCATGATATCGTACTGGTTGGAGGTTCCACTCGAATTCCCAAAATCCAGTCTCTCTTGCAAAATTTCTTCTGTGGAAAGCAACTGAATCTTTCGATTAATCCTGACGAGGCTGTTGCTTATGGCGCCGCCGTCCAAGCTGCTATCCTTACCGGGGAAGGAAGCACGAGCGCTGCATTGCAGGATGTTCTTTTGGTGGATGTCACTCCACTTTCTTTGGGCATTGAAACTGCTGGTGGGGTTATGACCAACATCATTGAACGCAATGCTCGCATTCCTTGTAAGCAGACTCAAACGTTTACAACATTTGCTGACAATCAGCCTGCTGTTACAATTCAAGTATTCGAGGGCGAACGAGCAATGACCAAAGACAACAACTTGCTGGGAACATTTGAGTTAACTGGAATTGCTCCAGCACCAAGAGGTGTTCCAAAGATTGAAGTCACATTTGATTTGGATGCCAATGGAATTCTGCATGTCACAGCCAAGGATACTGCAAGTGGGCGTAGTAGCGATGTAAGAATCACTAACAATAAAGGAAGATTGTCTCGTGCTGAAATCGATAGAATGCTTGAAGAAGCAGAGCGCTATCGTGAACAAGATCAGGCACAACGTGAAAAAGTAGCTGCTCGCAATCAACTAGAATCTTACGTATTCTCATTGAAACAGTCAGCTCAAGATTCTGGATCCAAATTGTCACAGCAAGATAAAGACACCGTTACCAATTTATGCGAGGAAACTGTACACTGGTTAGATGCAAATCTACTGGCCGAGAAAGATGAATATCAGCACAAGTTGGAAACTCTGCAAAAACAATGTTCTCCGATTATGACAAAAATTCACCAAGGTGGAAAAAGTTCTGGAGGACCAACACAAGGAGGAAATAGTTCCGGGCCTACTATCGAAGAAGTTGACTAAACCCATACTGCATTTACAGTTGTCTCTATTTGTGAAGCTTTCAAGCCAATTATAAATGGCATTTTTTTTATCTATGTTATAAATAGCTCGGAAAAAAAGAGACGAATAAGACTGCAAAGAAAAGAAAAATAAGTATTAAGAAACTGGACAGAAATTAAAGGTGTTCTGTTCCAATTTTTTAAATAAAAATTCCATGTACATCTATTCTTGTTCTGGTCATATTCGACTCTTTTTATTACGAGATATATTAAGTTCCTTTCCAAGGATATAAAAGCTGCTCATTTTTATAATTATATATTTGAAATTATTACACATGTATTTTACAAAGTCATTCATCTTTTTATATGTTTTAAAATAAAGATTCAAGTGTAATTTCATCTTTTTACCTCTCATTTATACTTTCCCTACACTCCATATTTAGCATCATCGAGACCAATTTAATTTCAAGTAAGATTCAAAATGAATTGATACGAATGTGCTAATGTATAAATCCATTGAATTACCATTTTTTGACGTACCTATTTTTAATGCATTTCATATATTTTTTTTTATTAGCATTCGATTAAATTATACATATTCACTTATGTATCTATCGAATGTGAATGGTAAGATGCACACCACAGACTCAAAACGTTTTTTATTATTTTAAATATAACTTCGTACAGAGATGCTGCTTCGTATTATATGAAAAAATGAAATTTTCCGAACGTCAATTTCAGAATCTCAAAGCATGCAAATATCAAAGATGAATTGGGAGATTGCTCACGGGCAGGGTCGAAGTAAACAATGTTTGTTGTCACTGGTTGTCACAGAGTATGAGTTGGAAGCAGAGACGAGGAGTATCCCTGAATTGGGCCGCCATTGGGGGATATCAAGTGGCAAGTGTGTTAGCCGTCCACATGATCCACCAGGGGGCAGTATAGGACGCGATCACGTGACCCTGCCCGTGAGCGATCTCCCAACTCATCTCTGTAAATACATGTTTCTCTGTGATTTCTACGTCGTAGACTAAATCATAAACATCGAGTCTAGCGGAAATCGCTTTCTTATTGGTTTAACCGTCAGACATGATTTCTTAACAACCAATCAAACGCGGTCCTTTTGGTCACGCAGATTCCGGAAGTTTCGAGAGTGGACACGAGTTTTCCACCTTCAAACATCGCGTGAACATAGACTTTCACTTCCGCGGATGTACGGTGCGGTTCTTGGTAAGTTTGCCGAATACTTATTCCGTTTTATCGTATTTATTCGTCTTTCGGACGAATTATAATTATGTTTTAGATATTTATACGTTTTTAATAATTCGAAGTATCAATATCGGTGTATTATCTTAGGCGTACTTTGCTTACAAGGTAAAAAGTAACAAGAAATGTGAAGTGACACTTACCCACGTTTCGATGGTCTACACACGTCGCGAGTGCTATGAAATAAGATGTTCGTAAAGTATCGCTTATGGGAATAGAGTAATTATCACAAGTTAAATCGAATCACTAGGAAGTAAAGGATTACATGTAGATCTATTCTCTTCATAGAGCTACTTCTTGGTTTTTAATTTTTTACACGAAGTATAAAAAGTTTTATATTAAAAGTTAGGTTAAAGGATTAAGACCGGTTTTTTCCTGATACATATCGTATTGTTCTTATATTGATTAAGAGTTTTAACACAGAAATTTTACATTATTATTCATAATGGAGAATGTCTACATTGAATGTAGGAAACAAACCCATTGACAAGTAATAAAGTAGGTAAGTGGTTTGCTGTATTTAGTTTATTTTGTGAACTCTTATGTTAGCGAACACTATGTGTTCGCGTAAAAAATATAAACATCTAATTTTTCTGTTCAATAGACCAAAGTGGGTGGGATCGAGCAAGGCCCTCAAAAGGATTTGGAACGAAAACTGGGATAAAATAAGATAACAACATGC
The DNA here is from genome assembly GCF_000612105.2 of Orussus abietinus. Taxonomy (NCBI): domain Eukaryota; kingdom Metazoa; phylum Arthropoda; class Insecta; order Hymenoptera; family Orussidae; genus Orussus; species Orussus abietinus. The sequence continues at coordinate 126,963 of NW_019394962.1, read as the reverse complement.
CACAGAACGAGTATATTGAAAGGCATCGGAAATTGTATGGCAGGCGTTTGGATTATGAAGAACGCAAGAGGAAACGAGACGCACGTGAACCACGTAGACGTGCTGAACAAGCACGTAGTTTACGGGGCATTAAGGCTAAGATATTCAACAAGAAACGTCGAAATGAAAAGATTCAAATGAAGAAGAAGATTAAGGCTCATGAAGAGAAAAAAGTCAAACAGAAAGTCAAGCCTACTCCAGAGGGTGCATTACCAGTTTACCTTTTGGACAGAGATGTCACATCTCGTGCAAAAGTTTTATCTAATATGATAAAACAAAAACGTAAAGAAAAGGCCGGAAAATGGGATGTGCCGATTCCAAAAGTAAGGGCACAGTCTGATTCAGAAGTGTTTAAGATAATGAAGAGTGGTAAAACAAAACGCAAGTCATGGAAGAGAATGGTTACAAAAGTTACATTTGTTGGAGAAAATTTTACTAGGAAACCACCAAAGTTTGAAAGATTCATTAGACCAATGGCTTTGCGATTTAAAAAGGCACACGTTACTCACCCAGAATTAAAGGCTACATTCTGCTTACCTATAATTGGAGTTAAGAAAAATCCAAATTCACCAATGTACACGAGTTTAGGAGTAATAACCAAAGGAACGGTTATTGAAGTAAATATTTCGGAACTAGGGCTGGTGACACAATCTGGAAAAGTTGTTTGGGGAAAATATGCACAAGTGACGAATAACCCGGAAAATGATGGTTGCATCAATGCAGTTTTACTAGTATAACTTCCTACAATTGGATTTCAATTTTCTGAAACATTAAATTTGTAACTATGATACTGAATGAAATTATGAATAAAACCAATGGAATTGTTGAGTATGATATAAGTGTTGTATTTTTTCTATGATATACTCCCTCCTAATATGTCCGTCATGTTACCTTAATCCTTTATAGAAATATCAGCAATTTGAAATAGGTACAATAGTATCACTATAGATTATTATTACCCATAACTGTCAGCGCATTATGATCAAAATACTCTTGATTTACAAAGTTACTTTATAATAATTGCAAATAAAAATAACAAAAATGTTGCAGGTTTTATACAAAGAACTTCACCATGCAGATTTTTGTAAAGACTTTAACGGGGAAGACCATTACCCTTGAGGTTGAAGCCTCTGATACCATCGAAAATGTCAAAGCAAAGATTCAAGATAAAGAGGGTAAGATTTATCTATACTTTTTGTAAATGATTGAACGAACATTCACAAAATTTCATCTTGACACCTTTGTTTCCTAAAGGCATTCCACCTGATCAGCAGAGGTTAATTTTTGCTGGTAAGCAGCTTGAGGATGGAAGAACTTTGTCGGATTACAATATCCAAAAGGAGTCAACGTTACACTTGGTATTGAGGCTGAGAGGTGGAGCAAAGAAACGTAAGAAGAAGAACTACTCGACTCCAAAGAAGATCAAACACAAGAAGAAGAAGGTTAAGCTTGCCGTGTTAAAGTTTTACAAGGTAAACATAGTTTTACGACTTTCAAATTAAATAACATTCCTTTTTCAAGATGTGTATGTCTGAAATGGAATGTATGACTTAAAAGATTTTTTATATCTAAATTGATCTTGTTATAGCACTAAGTTGTTCAAACCACTAATAAAAGAAATCTTACGTGTTAATAGGTGGATGAAAATGGTAAAATTCATCGACTCAGACGTGAGTGTCCTTCTGAACAGTGCGGGGCAGGAGTCTTCATGGCTGCCATGGAGGATCGGCACTATTGTGGAAAATGCGGTTATACTCTCGTTTTTAACAAACCCGAAGACAAGTAAATGATGAGTACGATAAACATGAGATTGATAACTTTGACCAACCGCCATTTGTTAATACATGTATGACAGTAGATATTACATGAATAAAGTATTTGTCGATCTCAATTGTTCGTGTATATACTTTATTTTTACTCGCTAAATTTACAGCCGTGTATACATACTCGTCTCTTATTTAACTTCGAGCAACATTGATTGAATGGAAAGAAAAAATATTTCTCATCTGTATGCAGCTACACGGAATTCTCTAGATGCACTGTGCGTATTAATAGCTCAAATGCATGCAAGAGTGTAACGGTAATATTTAAAATAGCGTAATACACCCTAGATACAATAGATGGTAGTGGACTGGCAAATGGATATCAAACGATTTCACAATGAGCGCATTTTTCATTACTGTTTACAATATTGTCAAGAGGACATAGGTGATACATTAACGCATGATATTATACACATGTTTTTAAAAGTACTATTAAACTTAAGTCATATTTCCAACTTAATTCTGTAGCTTTTAAAAATTATGGAATACGGCATAGAATAAAGTAACTACAATTCAATCGATCAAAAAGACAGTAGTAGCATTTTTTAGTACCTGTATCGACATTACTTTAACAACTTAATTGATTATTCCAAGCATCTGTATCTACAATAATTTTTTTTATTATAAATTATCTCGGAGAAAAGTATTGCTATCAATTGTATCAAGTTTGTGCCATAATAATATGTACATATTGTGGTATAGTAGGAGCTCACAAAAATTGACTGATCAACTAAACTGTGAATTATTAAAATTTAATTCGCAGTATGGACTTATCTTTCATAAGGCTGTTAAGTTATGATTTCATAACAGAATTTTATTTTATTTCCACAATTAATCGAAATAAGATAATTGATTAATAATTGTGGAAGCACAAGATATACATCCGCATGTCTACATGTACAGAAATTTATTGACTCGTCAGTACCAAGAAATTAATAAAATATTTTACGTCCATCAACACAATGAACGCACCTAAATAAGTAATTAATTGAGGTACTAATCAAATTTCAACATTTGATGCTAAGTAGAATTTTACTTTCATTGATAAATGAATTTCGATTTAATACTAACTACGGGTTTAAATTGAACCCGGGAACATACATGATTTTAAGTAAAATACAAAATAAACGCACTTTTTGGGAATTTTAGTTTCCTTGATGATTTAAATTATTCAGAAAAGGAAAAAGGTAACAAGTTTTCTTAAATATTTTGGCCAGTATTTTGTGATAGCCACGAGAATAGGAAAGGTCGTAACTTGTATCAGAAAGAAGCTTCTCTCAGCATATGTCAAATATACTAAATGAACTTCAAGGCGTTCTGTGTTTACTGCTTTCGTAACATTGGAACTTACGGAATATGATGGAAAGATTGGATATATTGCTATTACATTTCAGGGTTATTACTGCGTTGCTCACTGCGGGAATTCTTTACACCTGGCTTTAGTACAGAAAACATTTTTTCCGATGCAGTGGGGTGAATACTCATCTGCAATTCCGTTAGAGACTCTTCCGTCTGGAAGAGAATTAAAATAAAAAATACCGCATGCAAAAGGTAATAAATTTTCATTAAAATTCCAGTCCACTTTCTTGTTAATCGAAACAACTAGAGAGGAGACTGACCTGTCTAAGTAATTGCGAGGCAGTATGTAGTACCCTTTGCCATTTCCTCATTTCCACATTATGAAGACTTTCTTGTTGCTGCAACAAATTAATCCAATCCTCCTCCGTTTTCGGGGCATTTCTGAAAAAAGAAATTTCAATTTTATCGAATAAACTCATTGCTCGGTGCAGAACGACTTCCAAAAGAACTTAATACATCAAGCTGGTGACTTATAAATAAACAATGCAATATGCGTGTATGATTCGCGGGACTTTTTAAAACGACGCAAAAGCTTTTGTTACTTCAACGATCCTTCGGAAAAGAAAAGGATAGTCTTCAAATGGTTAAGCAAGTCGTACCTTCGGAAACTCTACAATCAAACTTTCTGGCAAGTTTCTTGAGCTTCGTTTAACTGTCACTCTGCCAATCGACAGGTTGCTTTGGGCTTAAATCTCGCACGGAGATCATCTTCGGGATCGGTGTTTTAACTTATCTAGGAGATTTCATCGACAACGAATCCTGCGTCACGTCTCATAAAGGGAATTCTTTAGAAAGAAGACTTTCATAAAGGATATGCTTTTATTCTGTTTATTTTATTATTAAGGACATACTCTTGTTCCGTTTAAATCATAACAAAGTAATTTTAAGACTCCACGTAAGGCCAATTCGATAACTGAGGTGACGCCGGATATTGAACAATCCTAACGTTTCGAAATGACAATGGTGGAAATGGATACTTTATGATGAGACAAGCAAATCCTAACAAAATGTTTACATACTTGAGAACGTGTAGGTCCATTATGGTATAAGCGGCTGCCTCCTCCAATCCCCATAATTTATAGTAAAGTAATCCATTAATTAATGTTAAACACAACACGGCTACTAACAAGACCCAGCTCAATACATTGCTCGTATCGTTTCGAACTTCTGAAACTACAAAAGATAATTATTATCCTACATTTTTTTCTACTTCTAGTTATACTACATTTCTACATTAATACACTATATAATATTCTACGTATAAAGGGTGATCCGAAATTCTTACGTCGGTGCTCAGTTTAAGAACATTTTTTAAACTTTCAAGATTAATAGTTGAGGGTGATACACGTAAAACGAAATGTGGAAATTTAAAATCTATTTTATAGCATACCGTGATTGCTATGAATGTGAGGTAGTTCCGCTGCAGTCACCGGATGAACTACCGACGAAAGCTCCGGAGGGTGAGCTTGCAAAGCAATTCCTGCAGCCGTAACGCGTCTTCTTCTTCTGGCTTTCCTTTTTATTCCACCGCTGATATTCACTTCTTCGCATTCCACGCTCAAAGCCTTCACTAGACTACTGAAATACTCATCTAATCCCGCCCAGCAGTTTTTCTCAATTAAACCTGATTAAATATAAAAAATATTATGATTACAAATCGACCCAAAAGGGTAAAGCAATGCTGAAAGTAGCTATACTAAGTGCGAGTACTTACTTCTTACAAATGCCCAAACACTCTTTCTATACTTTATTTGTGCAAAGATCGTTAGACTTGTTTCATTCTCGGATGTACTAAGCATACAATAGTGCGTTAAGACGCTGAAAGAATCGGCATAAGGAATACCGGAATTTAAACTTTCTACATCGATACAGTAAAGAACACCAGGTTTGCTACACGGTAGCATTATCTGAAATATTTGAAGCTCGTTTTTAAATTGATAATATATATATTAACAAATAAATAGATTATAATATGTAGTTATAGGCTTCTGAATACCTGAGTTTCCGTAACCTGTGACGTTCTGGGACCCATGGATTGGTTTAAAGACAGGATTAAAGAAACATTTCTCATTTTCTGCCCTGTCTGATTATTTTGTACCCATGCAGATTGTACCAAATCTTAAAAGTGAAATATATAAAAAATATAGAACGTGCATGATTCCTATACGTATTTTTAAATACAATACGCTTTTGAATTATAATTTGCTGGACTTTCAAATTACGTATTATGCCAATGTCTATGTAATAATTGATGCAATATTAACACCGCTTAACCATCAAATACTGCTGGTTTAGGGAATCACTGTATATCTCTAAACGTAACTTTGTATAAAATATTTCACACATTCTATTAAGGTAATATAAGACATTAAATAATCCATTGTAAGAATGAGTACATATAATAAATTAATTACAACTTTACCAGTCGTCTTTCGGGCTGTATGAAAGTCTAAGAAAAATTTAGAACTTGTAAAGAGAAGAGTGAACAGCTGATCAATGTGGACCGGCAATGTGACTTTCTGCAGCTGTCGACCTTTATGGACTGACGTACAAGTCGGAACTCCACGAAGACCAACTTTCACTACGTCAGAAAATTAAAAGAGGTATAAAGTGTGTTAATGTATTCATAATCAACGGAAATTAATAACACGTCCATGGTACAAAACGTAAAATTACAAGGCACGTTAAAAACTTACAAGCATGTTTTTCTGCTTCACTCTCAGTAGTATCACTCAAATCTGTTGGATCTAAAGCTGATTGAGGTCTAGATTGTTGAACTAATTGTGGTGGCTGCTCGCAAGCAGTTTCCTCAATCTGTTCAACTACAGGTTCAGTCACAGCTGGTACTGGACTATCCATAGTTGATACCGCTTCAGCCTATTGAAAAACATTAAACGTGAACTTAAATTCAAGGGTGTCTCAGTCTAATCGTGTACAAAATGTAACAAATATAGAACGGTGAACTAGATAGTAAAAATAAATTTAAAGAACAGTTTATCAAAATACCTCCGAAAAAGATTCTACCGATAAACGAGTTGATAACTTTTCGTCTTCGGTAGCAGATGTCGGTGGGACATAATCTTCATCATCTGATGTTAGTCCTAATTCCGCTCCGTAACTGGTGTGGACTAATTGCCACATTTCCGTTGTACTCATTGGCTGAAATAGAATGGCAAAAGCTTATTACATCAACTTGTACATAAAAACTCCATTCTTCTTCAGCAATCATATACATAATTTTCAATCTTTTACAAAATAATGATACAACAAATATGTCAATTTTTTTAGTCATTTCTATGTAATTCCGTATAAATTAAACGGTTATACCTGGCCTATTAAAGCATTTTGCCAAACACGAAATAACATTAGATAAGTCTTATCTCTCGCCCCAAACGTTGTTAAGAAGAATTTGTCAGTTTCGGTGGAGATTAGAATAGCATTTGGAATAACAATTGCTGTCTTTTCTTTGGTGATTGACGTAACGTCCTTCCAGCGTAATGACACTAATGTTTCCCATGTAAAAATATTTGCATAAAAGCATACATAGTTTTGTGTGACATATAATCTTCCATGAGCTAATATTTCTCGCTGAAGAGCACACGAATAATCTAAAACAATCATACAAAATGAAGGCAATCAATTACAGCATTTGTACGACGCCAAAGAATGATAATTCACTTTTAAGGCTCAATTTGTAGTTGTTTTCATTTTTGGTACTTGTCTAATATTTATTACTACATAAATATTAAAAATAACATTTTACACTGACCTACAACTAGTCTCTCATCATCTGGTACATCTTTAAATATCTTTTTAAAGTCTTCCGAACGAGATTTATATGTTGGATAGAGAACACTATACCACGAAGGTTTCTTTTTGCTTCGCTCCCTTGGTTCTTTCTTTCCTTCATTTGCAGAATGTTTAACAGGTTCAGCCGAGTCTGACGATCGACTAGTGACTTCCTGTAAATATGTATGCATCCACTACGGTATTCTAATTAATATTTTTATCAACACTAGAACAATCAGTACATTTTTCGTCTTTGATGTGAAATCTGAAATATTTGTCAATCTGCCAGGTTTGATTGGTCCAGTGTTAAATCAACAATTAGTATTGAACGACACTACTGATGCCAGAATCATAAATACCTGAATTTGCTGATCCTCTGATTTGCTTAAATTTATTGACCCTTTATGAGACGAGTAAGAACTAGAATTTTGCTTGGCAAGATCACGTTTCGTAAAAGATCGTGGGCTTGGGCGAGGAGACAAATTAGGACTAAGACCAGGACTACCTCGATCTGTTCCTGTCGTAGAACCATGATCTTGTGCATTCTCACAGGGAATACCATTTCCTAGTGTTCCAGGAGAATCTTGACTGCCTAACGATGACGAGTTTATGCTACTAATTACCTCATGACTTGAAATTAACAAGTTTTCAACAGATTTGTTCCTGAAAAGAACATGATTGTATACTAATTAAACGATAATTAATATTTCTATAGAATGCTTTGTACATTACATAGCGGAACAAATTCACATATTTTGGACAGAAAGTACTTACAATGTAAAAAATTTAAGAAACATTATATAATGTTTCACAAATTTTATACACACTACCAACAATACAAAGAAAGAATGCTAGCTACTCTGTGCAGAACGTAATCCACCATTGAATGGAACAAAAGCACTATCAAAGTTGAATGACTAACCCAGGTCAGAAGTACAAAATAGATACTTCAGAAAAACTGTTTAAGATAAGTCTTCTGGAAAATGATTCATACTTTCAGTGATATCGAAAGGTGATAACCTTTCAAAAGAAAACATTTATATTTCGCCATGGTTGATATTATCTCAAAATATATAATTACACGTACGACCGAGGGTAAGAGTTTATTGAACCTTGCATAGTGCAGTCACATTATGAAGTCACAATATGGCAGTTCTCTCATTTATGAGAGGAAAAGTTTTCGAAATTGCAAACTTAAAGATTTTCGGATAATACATATGTACCAAAGATATAAAAATGAACATGTGCCATTGAAATATTTCATATGATAAACAATATTTCACATGGAAACACCAATTTGCGTTCTTAGGAAGGGAACATCGATGTAAGTAAATAATACAAGAGAAACACAAAATTGCAATCTTTAAAAGAATATAAATTCTCAAAAATGATTTAAAACCGACTTCCATAATCCATGAAAGATAAGGATGTATTAATCACGCAAAATGGATCCATGCTGAGCCAACGAAGTGCATTCGCTAGAAAAGCAACGGTTATACGATAATGTGAATGATTTCAAACCTATTCTGTTTTAAATGAAGTAAACAAGTGGTGCAGACGTTAAGTGATTGAATTTTCCAGAACGTAGTCCATGCATTGCATTAGAAAGAGTGCACCCGAGAGAAAAATACTTACATTCTCGTAGGAGAGTGATCTGAGACGGATTCTATCTCAAAGTACATAATATCTGCAGAGCGATGCGGCGGAAAGCTCAGCTGAGCGATCTGTCATCCACCGCATCCTCGATCCGTCAACCTTTCGACGCATAACTCAAAGAAACCGACATGACCGCCGAAAGAAAGCGCTCACCGATTAAGATCCAAAACACTCCAGAACTTGACCCTTCGGCAATGATCGATCACGGGATTCAAAGAACAATGCTCCAATAACTGCTTTCCGTGAACACCAGAAACAGCAATGACACGTTTGCGAACGTTCGGTTCGCAATGTGTGCCAACAGAAATGGAAGAACGAGCGCTTTTGAACGTAGCTCGCAAACGACGGAGAGCGTCAAGACTCCTTAACCTAAAATAGTACACAAAACACCGTTTCCTTTCCTCATGAAAGGATGCGAATGAAACCTTCTTTCTGACAGGACATAATTTATATCGATCAGTTTTTCTTTTTTTGCAATCTTTCTTCGCGTCAGACAATGGTTCTGATAGAATGATAAGAATTATGTACCCTCAAATAACGCCCTCTGTTATGAACTAGGCACACGAGCTTAAACGTTATCAATGTTTTTATTCATTATTATTGGAAATCGCACACTAGATTGGTTCTTTCCGACGTATTCTAGATGTCTATTGGTAGGCTAAAGGTACATTTTCACTTACCTCGTAGCTACAAAATTGCTTGCAACAAATCGCTACGATTGGTTAAAAGTAGACGATATCCCTCATGGATAATACACAAGAATTGCGGGCTGGCAATACCGCCGCCATCTTGGGGCCGTGTCTAATAGTTCCGGTGTCCAAAAGGTCTATGTCCAATTGTGACTCACTCCTCCAGCATGCGAGCGTATACACATAATGCAGTCGTTCATTGTATACCGTACTTGTGGATCCGCCAGAATTTCTCTTCGGCCCTGTGAAACCGTGACGATAGACGTTTCGCTGTCACGGTAGGAAGCTCGAATTGGCTGGCCTCCCGGGAACAAGAGGGAGTGAAACGCGGTGAAACATCACCGCCTGCCATTCTGGCATTACGTCAATGGTAAAGATCTGATTCGTTCGCTTGGGAGGAGGTTCTACGACCGCCATTGTTTCACGTCTTTCGTATTTCGAGATATAAACTGTAAGTCCAGTCGCAATCCTCCTGATAATTTGGTGGGAGAGGACGAGTCACTTGTCGAGCACGCGGCGAATATCGAGTAAGATTGCGCGAAGCATCGTCCTTGGCGTATCATGTCCACGATGAATCCCGAATAGTAAGTAAACGATACTCTTTGCCAAGCTATATAGATGTATGTATCGCCTCGCTACGAGTTGCACTCTTGGCGTATGCGTTTACCTGTACGCTCGATCTCCCGTCTCGGGAGCGCGAGTGCGTATAGGCGGTGCGACTCGCTTAACAGCTGCCGCAAAATCTACCCACTTGTCAAGACAACTACAGGCCGTCGTGTTATCGTTTGATAAGAATTTAAAATTCCACTTCGCCCGACTGACAGGTTGCCTTGCCTGACACATTCTGGTCCACGGCCCAGCCTACTTTTTAATGAATGCTTTTTTATGGGCGCCTTTGTGTGCCTTGTCATCTTTAGTGCGTGACTTCTTTTATTGTTGTCCCCCCCCCACTTAAGGTTGGATTAATAAATAATAAATCGATACTAATGATAAACAATTCTACCCATTTGAAGTACATTGATAAATTTTATTGACAGTGATCTTTTAATGGTTATTTATTTTATAATCCGTCATTGGTTACTGGGCCAACGTAAGCGTGCAATTTGTTGGTGGATTTTATGCACTTTAAATTACCCCCACCCCCCCTTTTTTTTTTTCATAGTTCAGGCAGTTTCCTTTCACTTGCGAGGATCGTAACATCTTGAAATGCAAAAATATTGGGATTACGTCTAATACTACTTTTGTGATCTGCTGCAGTGATTATTTGTTCAAACTACTGCTCATTGGTGACTCCGGTGTTGGAAAGTCTTGCTTATTGTTGCGTTTTGCCGATGATACCTACACCGAGAGTTATATCAGTACTATTGGCGTGGACTTCAAAATCAGGACGATTGAGCTAGATAAAAAGACGATAAAACTCCAAATCTGGGACACAGCAGGCCAGGAACGATTCAGAACTATCACGAGTTCGTATTATCGAGGCGCACATGGTATAATCGTTGTATACGATTGTACAGACCAAGAATCTTTTAATAATGTCAAACAGTGGCTTGAAGAAATCGATCGCTATGCCAGTGATAACGTTAATAAGCTGCTGGTCGGCAATAAATGTGATCTTGAAGCTAAAAAAGTCGTTGATTATCACACAGCCAAGGTATGAAAAATTAACTGCTGTTAGCTTATACGGACTGGTTTTGTATGTTTATGTAATAAAATTTAATTAAAACAATATTGCTTGTTACATATAGGAATATGCAGATCAACTCGGCATTCCATTCTTGGAGACATCGGCGAAAAATGCAATGAATGTCGAACAGGCTTTTATGACAATGGCTGCTGAGATCAAGATTAGAGTAGGGCCTCCGCCCAGTGCACCAAGTGATCCTGCTAGCAAGGTGAAAATTGATCAAGGGCGTTCCATCGAGACCTCTAAGTCCGGATGCTGCTGAAGTGTTTAAATTTGCATCCGTTAACCAAAGTGAGTAAACCGTAAATAATATATGACCAATATTAATTTAAATAACAATTCTTCTCCAATTATTCCCATTGTTAAATTTTCACGTTCTTTATTTGCTTCAGAAGAACGCTGCAGCGCATCGATGCTGCAACATGGGGATAAACTTGACAACTGAAGAGGAGCAGCAATTGCAAACTTCGGTTGATTAACAAAAAGGGGGAGGGGGGAAGTAAGGCAAAGCAAGGACCATCGATACTGCTACCAAGTTGTACCGGATTCATTCATTTTGATTTTTAAGAATAGGTGAGAATAATTATTCAGTGATGGTTGACCGGGATGCGACAATTGTAGGATGATTCAAAGCGCGAGCTTTGGAACCACTGATTGTGAATACAATGGTGCGATTACTGGCAATTCAAGTTTAATAAGTGAATTAAATAACACTGTATGGCGATTATAAAAATAAGCATCTTTATTTTTTAGCCTAATTGTAATATGTATAGGTAGATATATATATATACACCCATATATATCTATGTACACATACTCTATCCTTCATGACATCACCTCATGTCCTCCCCTCTTTTTATCTGCCTCCAATGTCCCCTGTCCACGTGCCTAGGTTTAATTCCCATAACACCTAGTCTCTCGCTCTGGTTGTAATGGGAACCTTTTGGAGCCCGTTAAAACAAATCGCCTCCTTTCTCTCTACTCATTCCCGTTTAATATTGTAATTTAGTAATATAATATCAATAAATATTTGGACAGCTAACGCATCTTCTACCGCAAAGAAGTTAACCCATGAAGACAGAGAACTGAAAGGTTAAATTCCGATTTTTTTAGTGAAAATACATAAAGCATACAATGTAAAATCAAAGCTGTTTTTAACCGTGTAAAAACCACTGCCATATCGCGCAAAATTGTTATACATATATATTGTAACAAAGGCATTGAGGTAAATCCTTTTCTTGTTAATTTTTCATTACTATCTTACTCTGTATGCGAAGGTTAACAAGGTAAAGTTGCGTACTGCTGTATTCAAGTAAAGAAACATTGATTATAAAGTCGAATTAAACTGCGAAGAATGTGGATTGCTTATCTCGTGTGAAAATGTGTTCTCTAATGTTGCAGTTTCACCTGCGTATACATACTGGATGTAGGTATTTATATAAATTACAATGAAATGTACAAGGTTGTAGCAAACGTATTAATTTTATTGACATACAGTTATACGATAAAGTGCCCTTGCTCTACTGCTCTACAGACGAGCGTTAAGTTTCGGTACAGTGAAAATTATTATTATTAATCGCGTTTCTTTTTTTTTTCCTAGGGATACTGAAGATATACATATATATGTATATAATATATACAGCTGAGTCCTAATTATAAAGTACCGCGCATAAAACCTGTCCAGTTTAATCGTCAAAATGAAAAGTAGTACTCGATTAAAAATGATACGCATGGACGATTCTGGCAGTAAAAACTAACGTGTTCATCTTGGACAATCAATTTTCACATACTTGCAGATTCAGACAGAAATTGGAACTTATTATCTACTGTAAGTGCATCAGTATGACCGTTTGCCTTTGATTCATATACTTCGATCGATGATATAAAAAAAAAATGTCTAATTGGTTGCAGTCACCGATACTCATTCAAAACCTTACATTCAGTTTCAACTAGCTCGTATGAAAAGTTACCGATTTGAATATAACTATACAGTTACTGCGTGTGCATCTTACGCATCAAGATGTATTTATAAACATAGGGAAATTTAAATCAACCGATCTAAATGTACAGGAATGATGTCTAACACTACTCAGCGTCACTAAAATTGAATACGCTTATGTATCGTAGGATGAAGACGCAGTATAAAACTAGTTTCAGAATGCACAAATATTTGTCAAGGGCATGTCGGTGTGTACCTTCCGTGGCAGAGAACTTGTATTTAATTTCGAGTTTCACGATGGGTGATTAATATAGTTAATATGCGAGAACCACGAAGAAACTATCGATTATCAAATCACACTTAAATGAGAGGCAGACACATGAGCGATAATCACTTGTTTTTTGTTGTTTTGGTGGGACCAGCTCTCACAATGAAGAATGTACTTAAGTAGTAATTAGTAGTTGAGTACAATACTGAACTTTGAACTGCAATGTATAAAACGTGCAGATTTTCGCAAGGAAACGTTCAAATTTGGAAGTTCGGATTATTTTTATAATCCACCGTAATGTACATGCTGCGAGAACACAAGATACTATCTCAAACTTTGATCCCTAGTAGATAGCATTTTATAATGTAGCTATTGACCATTACTAATCGAGAAAATAGGAAGTTATGTAATATAAAGACGTATGAGAACAATTGAGATTCTAGAAAGTAAAAACATTCTGGTGAACTCGCAACACAGATTTATATCAATGACTAATGGGTCAAAAACGCTCATGACAGGACCCATAATGATAAAATAGGAATATGCAACAAAAGTTTTCACGAATTACGTTCCTTTTTTAATTAGATGAAGCTAACGATCGCAAATAGGAATAGTATGTGCGATACATACACAGTATGTCATCTCATTTCACTTTCTATGCTCTCAAGCTACCCAGCCACGTATGAATTTCTGATATCTTCTATTATTTCTTTCTGTCACGTGGTGGACTACATGGCCTTAATGCATGGGAGAATACGCGGAAGTTGAAGGGATTAATCACATCAGCGCATGCGATAAGTGTTGGTTTCGTGAACTTGGCAGAGTTCCCCCTTAAAATCCAATTCAATACTAAAGTCCAAATCACGGTAATTCCTGGCATTGGGTTTCATGGAGAATATTCCATAGATTTCCTCTCCCTTTTTCACAGTCATGTACTCGTCAAAATAAAAGACAGTTTGCTTCCAATGAGTATATTGCACTTCAGGTGCTGTACTAAAGCCCATACGTTTATGGCACTTTGTGAATTCAATGTTGAAGAACGTAACCAATGCTTGAACGTAATCATTTCTGCGGACTTGTAGGCTAAACGGAGACGAGAAATCTAAATCAGCTTTTGTGACCGTATACAGATCTACTTCTTTGATGAGACATGCATTTGTCACAACTTGTTTCGGATCCACGACGTCTACCAATGGCTCACTGATCGCTACTTTTCGTATACTGCTCATGTCAAAACCGTAAACATCATCCCACCAGTTTATCTTTTCATCCTTATATTGGCGATCTTCTATACCGCATATAAACAACGTTGCTTTATCGGGGAAGAGCATTCCATCCTCGCGTAACCATTTGTCTCTAGCAAAAAGAACAGTATCCAACATCGATTCGTAAAACAAACAGTAACCCATCCATTCCGATATGATGATATCCACTTTTTCAATGCCATCCGGCAGTGATACTTCCTCCACTTTTCCCTTGAGAATCGTTATGACGTTAGAAAGTTGATTCGCTTCGACGATCTTCTCTGCATACTCAACAATGTTGGAACACTCTATTCCGATAACTCTTGTCGCACCAGCCTTTGCCGCAAACATGGAAAGTATTCCGGTGCCGCACCCGATGTCGAGAACGGTTTTACCTTTGAAAAGGTGTTTGTTGTGATACATAGAATTGCGATAAGTAACGGTCCGTACTTCATCCTTTAACATCTCTTCGTGGATGCCATAATGAGCATAAGAATCGAAGTAGTAGTCTCGTGAAGTCATATCGTCGACCGAGACCGATTCTTTGTGATTTGTGGTAGGCTCCTTCTTCGGAGTCACCGCAGGTTCCGTTACTTCCATGGTCTCCATTTTAGATGTCTGAAAGCCCAAGGAGAAACAATTTTAAAACGTATTTAAAACGCATCCAGGATCCACACGAGTCATCACGCGCACAAGTGGACAAGTAGAGATTTAAGACGACAATTTACCAGGTTCCCGACTACGCCGTTCATATTTTAAGTAGATAGGAACCGCAACTAGTGGAGGTGGCCGATGCGAGCATGCAATCGGGCAAGCGCGTCATGTACTCAACGGGAATCGGGCGAAAATCTAACGAGCGAACTCCCGTCCACGTGCCCGCCAAAACGAATGGCGTCCCTACCCCCGAAGACGCGCCATGACCCTCGTCGCCACTCACATGCTCGCGATTCGCAAGGATGGCAAAGTATCGGCGTTCGTCCTACACTTCGGCGCGATTCTCGCGACGAGTCCTCTTCTAGCAGGAGCCTCGACAGCCGTGAAACACTCTAAACCAGCATCTCCGCACCTAAGAGAAAGGGACGACGCAGGACCACGCGACCCGTCCGACCGAAATACCGGAATCCGCTCCTGTCGTCGTTCGACGCGAAATTTGCAAAGGCTCTTGTGCAGTTCCCGTGCCCAAATCGAGATACCTCTTGACGATTAATCTATTTAACGCAACGTTTCACGTCGGTATTTCGCCTCGCCTGATCCCTTCGAACCACTCACCGTGTTCGCCGCCGCGGAAGTATCGCCCTCGTTGACTTCTACCGGCATTGCATTACTCGTCGCCATTTTGTTTCACTATCGCAGCAGACGGCGAAATTCAGGCCCGTGCCGAACGGAGAGAATTATCGGGTGCTCTTCTCGAGGGGACCGTCGATAACCTTTCTTCCGCTGCAAGGAAAAACTTTAGTTCACTTTAAAACCAGCCAAGTCCCCTGCGCTCTTATGTTCTATTTAAAAGACTAAATCACCCATTTTAGATCATCTCGATATATCTTTCAAGTTCACGCAGAGCTTTCAACGATTCCAAACGATTCTACTTTTCGCGCTTTCTAGCGATATCAACGTGCAAAACAGACGCGCAATTCCGTTTCCCTCTTACGTACGATCGCTCGATGGTAATCTTCCCCGCCGAGAGCTTTAATCCGCATTTGTACGCAGCATCGATGTAGGGAATCGAACGAAAATTCTCCGTTTCGTAGGTCTCTTTGGAAGCGCTTTTAGAGGTTACGGTCCTGGGTCGTGCGCGAAAGTGCCGCTCGCGAGGAGATAATGCTTAGGACATCTGCCGTATTCGTTTGTTTTGGATGGAGATTTAAAAATCGTGATTCGATTAAAGCTCCCGTATTATTCGAGGTTTTTTAATAATTTCGGGCTCGCTGGGATTTCGAGAGCTGTCGAGGACGCTTCAGAGGTGGCAGGTTAGGTCGGAGTCCCACCGACGCGCAAGTGTCACATAAAGCGCGACGCGTCGAGCGGGGAGCACCGGGAACCTATCGAAACTGCAGCGGAAGGACCTGCGAGGTTAGGTGCAGTTCCAATTGGTTGTTCATCCTCGTCGCGTTGCGCCAGCCAATGAGAGCGCGGCGTGGCCGACCACGACGGCAGCGCCACGAGCTGAAAATGGCCGCGGGCGGGCCAGGAAACGGGAGTCGTACAGACGCAATGAACGAACTCATTATTATTCTCCGGCAAGCGCTTCAAATTCGGAAATCACCACGTGCCTGCTTACAGAAGTTGAAGTCACGCAAGTCTACTTGAAATGAAATTGAAAATTCTTGCTGCAAGTTGCGGACAAATTCGTATGTGTTATAAAATGTAAAGTTCACTAAATAAATGATTGTTCTCCTTTACATACGTTTCATTTATGTAAAAAATAATTAAAGATCATCAGGTTCCATGGTCAGAGTTTTTCCTCGAATTTCTTGTGAAATTTAAGTAAATGATAATTTAATGTAGGAAAAATAAAAGGTTTTGAATACCTCGCGCATAATGACGTAGCTCACTAGCGCTACGGTGGCTTGCTCCGGAACGACTGGAATTATTTGGGGGTAGGGAAGTCGCCAGTCTATAAGTATCTCTTGTCTGTGAGTACTGCGAAGTGCGAGCTTCCTGAACGAGGTCATCTCTCGGTACTCGGCAAGATTTTGACGTGGTTTACTTTGAGAGAGCAGTCGCGGTGCGCCCTTTCATGGATCGCAAGAGTCGCCGGTTCGAGCTTGTGCCTATGAGGAACGTGAATCGCTGAAGGATGATGGTAAGTCGAACGACGAGCTCGGGAGAGTAAACGCCGAGCGAGAGACTTTCGGAGCCCTAGAAACCTGGCGCAAGAGTCGAGTCGTTCGCTTGGCGGGTCTAGTCGATATAGTCGCCAATTCGAAACTCTTCGCGGCTTTCGCTTACGGTTTTAGTGTGCTCTGCTTTCAAGGGAGATTCCTTGCCCTGTGAGATCCAGGTTTCCGGGAACCCGCCGACCCTGATCGACGCGATGGCCCGCGTCGTGAAAGTGCGGCCTCCGAGAAAGTGACTTAACGCGGTCGCTCCCTTTCAGACAGGATTTTCTTCGTTAGGATGGCACGGCAGAGAATGATCGTGATTTCCAGCTTATGCCGATCCATGGGTCTGCGGGACATCTTCTTGCACTCTTCGTCGTCGGTGGCAGCTGGCACACTGCCTTTAGTTTTTCCTCCCTCGGAGGTCTTTGTCTGGGCTTATCCATCGTATCTTGATGCGGGGAGGTCGATGATGAATTTTACCAGAAGTTTATTGTAATCCCTTCTGCGAAGATTTACTCTGAGAAAGTATAGACCGTATCTGCCACGGTTCTTGCGAGTCGTTGGTTCAAGTTTGTACGCGTGGAGAACGTAAATTGTTGAATGTCGATAAGGCGAGCAGACCCTAAGAATGAATATTGAGAGAGAGAGAGAGAGAGAGAGATTCAGTTTGAGAGTCTTCGAAAGGCCTTAATATTTATGGTACCTACAGCTTGAAAAGTTTCTCCAAAATGTGTTTCAAGTAGGTCTCTTTTTCTTCTGACTCGAAAGGCTCTTACGTTACAAAAATTTAGGTGCTTTCAGGTTAGCTTTTTATCAAAGATATTTTCTTCGTCGATGTGACAATGGGCTGGAGACAGCTCAGTTGAAGCTTCAATGTAAGGCTTCCGTCTCCGAAATGACCGCTTGTAGTCAACACTGGGTGTAGCTGACACCTTGCTGTGATTTTTTTTTTTTTCCTTAGCAGTGGATCTTCGTTTAGATTTCTTCTCTCTACTACAGCCATAGAGATCTTTCTGGATAAGTTATGATAGTCTTTTTTGACAAGAATTCTTTCATGGAATTCAGGAATACGAGGACTTTACAGTGCCAGTTGGCCATATCGGAAAATCATGATTTCATTAATTTTTCTTACAGTAACGTGTACAAGTAAAGCGATGGGATATGTCGACGTAGAAAGTTATTTTTATTAAGATAGTTGCGAAACAATGACGAATTACTTGGAGCTTGAATAAAGATTTGTAGATAGGAAATGCATTCTTGTATTTCTTATTGACAGAAGCGGTTGACTCTTTTATTTGATTTTATCTGAACAGCCTTTGTTTCATGTAATGGCGAAACGTACAATCAATTTATGGACAGATGATACTCTCTGATTGGTTTGACATGGAGAAATTCAACCTTTAGAGTATTGATAAAACATTATATGTCCTAATAGTGTTTAATCTGGTCAAGAAATATAACTCGGAGAGACTAGAGAGTACCTTGTGATATGTTTCGTTAGTGAAACCATCGAGTATTTGGGAAATTGTTGCACAATTTTTTAAGCAGTCAAATTAAAATACATTCATGAAACAATAAAATAAAATAGATGCAAATGAAAAAAAAAATAAACTTAACATTTCGAGCTTTCCAAGAATTCTAATTTACTGTAACAGAAAAAAAAGAAAAAAAATTGCAGAGTGTGACTAAAAAATAACAGGAAAAAAAAAATTAGAAATGGATCATTAAATTATGTATGAATTGGTTGAACGCATTCACGACCAAGAAATAAAAATTAAATAGATGCGAAAAGAAAAAGAAAAAAAAAAAAAAAAGAATGAAAACGTAACGTTTCGTCTTTGCTGAACTCCGATTTCCTGTCACGGGTAAAAAGAGAGAATTGCAGAATGTGGCTGAGGAAACAGTAGGCAGAAGGACGGGAAGTATTGAGAATTTTTGTTTGTAGAAATTCTTGAATTTTTGTAATAAAAAAAATAAAATGGATAATCAATTGTAATCATATTCTGTTTCACAGGGAGACGACCCACCGTACCTCTCAGTAGGTACGGAGGTGAGTGCCAAGTACAAGGGTGCTTTCTGCGAAGCGAAAATCCGAAAGGTGGTACGATCGGTGAAATGCCGTGTAACTTATAAACAAGGCCTGGGCACAGCCACAGTGACGGACGAGCAGATTAAGGGTACTCTAAGAGTAGGTGCTTCGGTCGAGGCTAAACACGGCGAGCGAAAGGATTTTGTCGAGGCTACGATAACGAAGATCCAAGATTGCAGTCAGTATACCGTAGTTTTTGACGATGGTGATATAACAACGCTCAGAAGGACCGCTCTCTGTTTGAAGAGCGGCCGACACTTCGCGGAGAGCGAGACTTTAGATCAGCTGCCGTTGACCCATCCGGAGCACTTTGGAAACCCCGTCATCGGAGGGCGACGAGGACGACGATCGAGACAGGCACAGTGAGTAGAGAGTCATTAATCGTTTTCCATTGTACTAAGCTTTGCCTTTGCTTCCTTTATATGGCCATTGATAACCTTGGTCTCGTTGCAGCGATGACAGCAGCGAAGACGAGGATAGCCCGTCACGCGGTGGACGAGATTCCGGTTCGGGTTTGGGAGGAAAGGAAGGTATCGAGACCGAGCCAGAGATCGGCAGGGTCGTCTGCGTAGAACTCGGAGATAAGAAAAAGAAGGACAACTGGTTTCCGGGATTGGTGGTTGCACCCACGGCTCAGGATACCGTCAGGATTCGGGTTCGCGACGACTACTTGGTGCGCTCATTTAAAGACGCAAGATAGTAAGTAGTGCTTTCTGTACGAGGCGTTTCGTAATCCATTGTTTCTTATTATATTCTATGTACATTGGGACTACTCTTGGCTTCGTTGCCTCTGTTCTTCGATGTTTTAATACTTTTAATTCACTTCCTCAGTTACACCGTGCCAAAGAAGGAGGCTACCGAGTTTACGAAGGAGTTGGTGAACAAAGTGGAAAACAGCGCCCTCAAGGTGGCCGTCGAGAAAGCATTGTTATTTCTGGAGAAGAATGAGCTGCCACCCCACTGGGACAGGGATTCGCTTTTCGGCAATGCCTTATCGAGCGGTAACAGCGAAACGGACGGAGAGCTAGACTCCGACGTAAGTTCAATCTCTCTTTTTTATCTCTTGCGGTATTCTTACGCCCGTCGATTTTTCTTAAACGTATTGTTGAGACTTATGGGTATTAAATCGCAGAGTTCCGATGACGAGCCGCGAGAGGAAAAGGATCACTTCGTGGCCCAGCTCTACAAGTTCATGGACGATCGGGGGACGCCGATCAACAATTGCCCGATGATAGGCTCCGAAGACATAGATCTCTACAGACTGTTTCGCGCCGTGTACAAGTTGGGGGGCTACAACCGAGTGACCAACCAGAATCAGTGGAAGTCGATTACGCGTCGGCTGAGCCTGTCTATGCAGAGCGCCTCCTCCACCCACAATCTCGTTAAACAGGCCTACAAGAAGTTCCTGCACTCCTTCGAGGATTTCTACAGAAAACTGGGATGCACGATGGTGAACCACCCGAGGAGCGGAACGCGCAAACCGCGTCCTGGTAGGAGTCTGATAAGAGACAAGGATCGAAACACGCCGGTACCGCCGCAAGTTGCACCGGTCAAGATGGAGAAGGAGGAGGAGGAACGACGGCCGGTCGAGGAGGAGAAGAAGGAGCGGAAAGAGGTGGTGAAGAAGGAGCTGCCCGTCAAGGAGGAGGAGACTCCGAAGCCGAGGAGGAAGGACGACTTCGAGGAGAGCGCCAGTGGACAGGAGAGCGACGTCAACGTCGAGGGCGAGGGCGAGTCGTCGAGTAGCGAGAAGTCTCAGAAGACCTCGGCGCAGTCGGCCCCGGTCGCCGGCAAGGCCAGGCTCAAGGGCAAGGAGGAGCCGCGAAAGAAGCCCCCCGAGAAGAAGAAGAGCGAGCCGAAGAAGACGGAACGGAGGGAGGAGAGGCCCAAGGAGGAAGATTCGACGAAGACCAGGTCGAAGTCGAAGGACGACACGAGCAAGTCGACGGCGAGGACGTCGGGCACGGAGGCACGCGATGCCCGAGCTCTGTCGAGGGAGCCCGAGAGGAGGACCCCGGCCAAGCAGAGACGACTCACGGACGAAGAGCTGAAGAGACAACGGGGAAGGAAGCGCAAAGAGAACGAGACGGAGAAGACGAAGGGCGCGGAGGAGCCGGCGGCGGAGGCGGCGCCCTGTTACAGGGGCCCCGTTGAGCTGGGCGATAGGTTGAAGGTCTACTACGGGCCCACGCACGAGTCCAAGGTGACCTACGAGGCGAAGGTCATCGACATGGAGAAGGACGGCTCGGAGCCGGTCTACCTGGTCCACTACACCGGATGGAACACCAGGTACGACGAGTGGATCAAGGGCTCGCGGATCGCGCAGAACTTCACACAGGCGCAGGGCAGGGCGAAGCGCACCAAGGCAGCGGCTCCACGGCCTCAGACCCCAGGCTCGCTGCTCCCGAGCGGTTCCTCGTCCTCGTCCTCGTCCTCGTCTTCGTCCAAGTCGTCGAGGACGGCGACGGTGACGACGACGACGATGTCGGCGGTGCCGTCAACGGCGACCACGGGTGCAACGGTAGCCGCCGCAAACCCTCCGCAGGGTCGACGGCGAGCCCAGAGCGTCGCGCCCCCGGTGTCACCGTCGGCCTCGCCGTCGACCTCGGCCGAGAAGAGGGATACTAGGAAGGAGGAGAGGGAGCCGGCCAGGTCGACGACGCCGTTGTCGGTCGTGAGCGGCAGCTCCAGGACGAAGAGCCCTGCAACGCCCGCGAGCAGCCGCCAGGGGAGAGCGACCCGGCAAGCGGACGCTCTCGGGCTTGACCCGCGGCGACGGACCCGGAGGACGTCGGGCCACACCGACGCGTCGATTGCGTCCGCGAGCGAAGACAGCGAGGCCTACGAGTCCGACGTGGCCGAGCCGGAGCAAGCCAGGACGAGGGCCAGGGCCCCCGACGAGAGGAAACGACGGGAAACTCGGCGCCGGGCCGAGGACCGCATCGAACCGCCGGAAGAGCTGAGCGAGGCCGAGGAGGACAAGGACGGACCCGGGGAACCTCGGCGAGGGCGCCGTCGGCCCAGAAGGGCCCCGGGGAAGGTGCAGGACGTCAAGTCGGAGCCGGAGACCGACGAGGAGCAGCCCAAAGGTCGGGACTTCGACTTGAACCAGATCAGGTCCGAGCTGAAGGGTTTCGACAAGGCGGTGAAACTGGAGCTGGTCAGGGTCGAACCGGGCCCGGACGAGGAGCCGCCGCGCCAAGCCGAGGCGGAGGGCGTCGCCGCCTCCCCCAGGCTGTCGGAGCCTCCCAAAGTCGAGGGCCCCCCGGAGGTAGGTCAGGAGAGCACGGAGGACGTGTACGAGTTCAAGGAACCCGAGCCCTTCGAGTTCGAGGTGAGAAGCAAGCGGGACTCTGGCGGGGACCGGGACAAGGACCGGGACAAGGAGAAGGTGAAGAAGAGGATATTCGAGCCCGACGAGCCCAGAAGCCCCAAGAAGAGGCCCAGGGCGACGCCCGTGGCGCAGCCCAAGGAGACAAAATCGGAGCCCGAGATCGACTCGAGGAAAAAACCGAGGAGGTCCTTCGGAAAGAGGATGGACGAACCCGCCGAGGCGCCCCCCTCGGCGAAGGCCACTCCGCCGCCACCACCCTCGCCCTGCGAGGAGGCCTTCGACAGGCTCTGCGAGTCGCCCTCTTCGT
Organism: Orussus abietinus; assembly: GCF_000612105.2. Lineage (NCBI taxonomy): Eukaryota > Metazoa > Arthropoda > Insecta > Hymenoptera > Orussidae > Orussus > Orussus abietinus. Next base: position 103,918 of record NW_019394962.1, on the reverse strand, counting down.
CCAAGCCTAGGTCCTCGCTCACAGTCGAGGAGGCTGGAAAGGTGGCCAGCAGCTTGGACTTGTTGTTCAGCGACCTGCCCGGCGACGAGGACGGCGCCCCGGACGACCCCGAGGACCGGCTGATCATATCCGAGGCGGAAGTCTCCGAGGCTGAGCAGGAGAATCTATTCACGTATCACCAGGAGATCTTCCCGTCGACCGACGTACCGGACACAATGGAATTCAGCAAGGAGGAGGCCAAGACTCAGGTGGAGGTTGCAAAGGGAGAACCGGGGGGTGGTGCCAACGCTAGTCGGGTCGTCGTGCCCCCGGAGAGGAAACAGACCGCGAAGACTCCGGTGATGCCTCCCAAACAGTCCCCGGCGGAGCCAAAAGTACCGGACGTCAGGACTCTCGACGTAAACCCCGTAATCGCAGCGGTCGTGCCCGTCCCGGCGCCGATAAGTGCCAGGTTGCCGGCGACCTCGACCATCGAGGAGAAGCTATCGGCCGCTGCGATGGCTTTCAGGAACAAGACGAAGGAGGTGAAGAAGCAGGAGGAGATAGCCGACATCCTGAGGAAGTCCATCAAGGAGACGACCAAGAAGGTGGAGCCCTCGGTGCCGGCGAAGAAGACGAAGGAGGAGACCAGGTCGCGGCCGGAGCCCGAGACTCAGAAAACTCAGGACGAGGAGGCGACGAGGGTGGAGGAGGAGCGTCGCGAGGTGATGCGCGCCGTCATCAAGCAGAAGGAGGAGGAACTGCAACAACTAAAGCTGAAGAAGGAGGTCGAGCTGAGGAAGGCGGCCGAGGCGAAGACCGCGGCCGAGCAGAGGAAAGCCCAGGAGAAGGCGGACGAGGAGGTGGTGAAGATCGAGGTGCAAGAGAGGAGGAAGGAAGAGGGCCAACGCGAGGCCGAGCCTAGGGAGGTCGAGAAAGAGAAGCGGAAGAAGATGATCAGCATTGAGTTCGGGGACTCCACGGACAGCAGTGACTCGGAGCAAAGACTGGTCATCGACAATGGCGAGCTGGCCGACGAGAAGAGCGCCGCGCCCACCTTCGAGGACGGCATCAAATCGGAGTTCGAGAGGTTTCAGGAAGAACAGGAGAAGTCTTCGAAGCTCCAGACTCAGAGGGAGACCCGAATGGCGGTGCCGGGCAAGTCGACCTCGGTAGTTCCCGCCGCCAAGGCCGACGAGGAAGGCGAGAACATGAGTTCTCTGCTCTGCGAGGAGGAGATCCCCGGCTCTCCGGCGCCCCCCGCGGAGATCGCCGACCGTGACAGCGTCGACGCGTCTCAGGTAATACCGAAAGTGGAAACCTCCGAAGCTAACATTGCCCTTTTAGAGATGCCGTTCGCCAGCGCTCCGACCTCCAGCCAGAGCAGTACCGTGAGCGGTACTTCGGTGCACGTCACGACCCACGGTACCGCGCACGCGGCAGGACATGGTACGGGACATGGTCCAGGCCACAGTGTGGGACATGGTGCATCCCACAGTGCATCACACGGCGCGACACACGGTACGACCCATTCCATGACTTTACCCAAGCCGGGAGATCCCGTCGCGCTTCCAGCTCCGACGCAACAGAACGTCCCCTTGGGGGTGAAACAGCAACAGCATCAACAACAGCATCAACAGCATCAACAGCATCAGCAGCAGCATCAACAGCATCAACAGCACCAACAGCACCAACAGCATCAACAGCATCAACAGCACCAACAACATCAGCACCATCCGCCACATCAACACCCGCCCTTGCAGCCGGTGCTCGCCCCGACGCCCCCGCAACGCAGAGAAAGCAACGAGGCCGCTCCCGTGATGGACAACACCCCGCCAACGACGCCGGACTCGAGCATCTCCAACATCTCCGGCTCGCCCAGGGAGGAGAGGAATGGTGGATCCTCCCCGATGTCGGAGGACCATTCCAAGTCGGCCCGAGATAGCTCCGAGGCGGACAACGACAGCGCCGGAAAGGGCCCCGGCTTCAGCGAGGACGACACCCTGCCCAATTCCGAGGGGAACGCCGTCGACCGGCTCCCAAAGCCGCCCCTGAAGAGGACGGCCGAGGACTCGCAGTCCCCGAAAAAGCGAAAGAGGAGCAGGAAGCACTCGGAGGGCGGACCCAACGTGAATGGAAAGAAAGCTGGTCGACATGCAGGGAAGAACTCCCGACACGGCGCTGCCAGCGACAGCGACGACACCAGCGAGGGTTCCAATCTGTGCGGAGCGAATACCGCGGGATCGACACACAACACCCTGGCCTCCGGCCCCGAGATCAATAGCTACTCCTCCAGGTCGCCCAGACCGACCAAGTACAACTTCTTCGTGGAGCTCGGTAAGACACCCTCCCGTTACTCCGAATGCATTACTCCGTTGAACACGTGGCGTAACCGTGGATGCGTTAACGTATCGAACCTCCTCTCTGACTTTGCTTTAAGCCTTCCTCCCGTGTTTCGCATTCTTGTCGCAAGCATTCCGACTGAGCATCCGGCCTGTGTGTATACAATACGTTCTTTTTATATTTACTCGCGAAGTACACGTAACGCAGGATCACGGGGAAAGAATTAATTCCATGCCGTATCCCAAGTCTTGTGGGTATTTTTACTCTTCATTTCCTTTCCAGATCCGGAGCTGGACGGGAGCCAGAGGATAGCCGTGCTGCAGCAGAAACTGTCCGAGCTGCGGAAGACGTACAACGCCGTTAAGGTGGAACTCGCCGGCATCGAGAGGCGCCGGAAGAAGCTGCGCAGGAGAGAGCGAGAAGGTAAACGGTGCTCCCCGAGGAGACGCCCCGTAGCCGGAAGTCGAGGTTGACTCAGCCGAGATCTCTCTCTTAAATTTTCAGCCATGAAAGCGGCCAAGGCCGAGATGCAGCAGGCGTGCTCGTGATAGGGTCGCTCGCTCGCGCGTTGACGAACCCTCGGCGAGGCTCGGAGACGCCCTAAGAGTCTGGACGGCCCCTAAAAGAGAGAGAGGCGAGAGAGAATGAACGAGAGAGGGCGGAAAGAGAGTTAGAAAACGGCGGCACGATCCCGGGCACCCTGCAATCGTCCCTAGCCTCGCGAAACGTTTCTCTGTCTGGCGGGCACCCGTAGGTAGTTCTACATAACACCAGTCTTTGTATATAGTAGCTTTAAGGTCTGCGCGACCCGGGGAGGGACGCCGACGACCGGAGCGCCTTCCCCGTCGCGTTTTCGCACTTTCGTGGCAATTGATCGCCCATCAGTGGTACAGGGGTATCGGGGCCGATTGCCCTTCGTCGTGGCCGTGAACAAAAGTCCTGACCTTACGAAATTGCGAAGTTACAGGGCCTACTGCTCTGCAGCGATGCCAGCGCTGCGGGGGGTCCTCGAAGTCCGGCTGGGATGATGCACAGTCAGACGCAAGGGTTCCTGTATGGCACCCTAATTCGTTTGGTGGAGGAGACTCGCTTTTCACGGCAATCGACACCGTTCTTCGTTTCTTACTCCACCGAGGGTCGTGTCTGATTACTCATTTTTTTTTTCCAGTTCCTATTCAAGTCTCGCTGAATTCATGGATTCTTGTTCTTTCGTTTCGACCCTTCGGTAGGAGGGTGTCGTAATTGGGGGGATCGTAGACGTGTCGCTGCTTAAATATGTGGTAGGATTAGAGAAACGCGATAACGCGCTAGCCTAGCATATTGGTACCGGTGAAAGAAATTAATGTAGTCGTAGTTACGTGTCGGATGATGGTACACACCTGCCGAAGGGAAAGTAAATTCGTAATCGATAGCCTCGTATACTGGGAGCGGTGGGAAATGATTTCCCGATGATTCGGCCATCGGTGGAATTACTCTACTTGTATTATAGTTTAATTGTCTGCGGGACTGTCGGTAAATGCAAGAGGTAAGAGATAGGAGGTTATCGCGAAAAGTACCTCCGCCAAACGAGCGCGGCAACGCATGGGGACTTTAACTTTGGGACTTCAATTATCGTACCTGTTCTTTACCCCTGTACCTGTCGAATCGGCATGTGCGCGTAACGAGGGCATACGTGCACGCTGAAGTAGAGAAAGCAAGAACAAGTGAGAGCGTTTTGAAAGCGAGCCAATACACGGGTTATGATATAACGGATTTCCGGCACGCCTTCTCGTTACGCACTCTTTGTTATTCCACCCTCGTTTATAATTTAACCCTTTGATTAAGGAGCACGGTTGGAAGAGGACTTTCATTTTATAGCAATCCGTTAGAGAGAGGCGGAGGAAGTGCATTCAATGTTTCTCTGCTAGAAGGATAGAAATGGTCGTGGCCACATTTTCCCCTAAGTGCTCTTTTAACGTGTTACCGATCAGGGACTCTAAAGGGTGCGTCACGTAGATTTGTAAATCCGATTTGATTTTAATATCAGTGCATTTCCCGCTGCCCGCCGAGTGTATCATAATGCCTGTATTGCGTGTACATACATTTGTATATATTTATACATACATATATATATATAATATTAGAGGAATGGTTGCATTGTCGTACGCGGATCCACCGGGCGCACTGACACCGTCGGCATTTTCCTTCGTGATTGCACAACCTTGCCCAAAAGCAAAGTACAAATTTTCACTGTCACGGCTTACCTGGAGGCCGTGGGGACGGGAATTCCCGCGATTGCGATCGGCAACCTAGGTGTAAATGGAAAAGGGGCGAAGAGGAAAATTAAATAGTGTATCTTGTGTCCAACGGGCTAGGCAAGTCCGTACGATTTTATTTATTCGGCCCTCTGGAGCGCGACGCGATCGAGGCGTACTATCGGCGCTCCTAGAGTATGGATATTGTACATAAAATATGTCGAAGGCAATGCGAGCATTTTGACGCCCCGCGAAATCTCATTTTACTTTAATAACTACGCTTGACCAAATCCGTTGTTCACTCGCGTAGGAATTAAATTCGACGTGCGCTCGCGGAGTAATCGTTACCTACTGCGGTACTGGTACGCTACAATGGAATTATTCTCCCATTGATAGATGTTATATTACATAAATATATATAAATATAAATATAAATATAAATATATATATACATACGCATAAATATAATATTATTAGAAAGCTGTTTACGTTCTGTTCGTTGCGGTATATTTTCGTTCGGTACAGATTTTATTTATTAATCGCGTGGAGGAGGACCGCGTTTACATATGCGTATGTAATTTGTAAATGAAGGTATATGTCAGACATATACGAATTTGAAAATAGATACACAGGGAACACGAGCACTTTTTTACACCCTCCGATCAGCGAACGATACCGTCACCTGGATTCGCATTGATCTGGGTCCGACGACGTAAAGAAACTCGTAGTTTCGTATGTATCGCTAAATTGGCATTGAAATTTCCACCGAGGAGTAACGATGTACATGCCCCCAGCAATATCGAGCAGGTTTCGTTAAGTGCGATCTCGGCTTTCGGATTAATTAGAATTAAATTCTTCGCCCGGACGAAGGGAGGTCGACGGATTCGCAGCGTTGAAAGATATCTTAAGGCGACGCGAAAGCGGCATCCGAGGGGTCAATTGTTTATAATACTTTCCTCCAAACTGAGTGTTCCGAATCCTTTGAAATTTTCCCATGTGAATGTAGAGACTCCGAGGAAGGTCCTGACACTCGTGAGATTCCATTATTTATGACAAGTAAAAAATTGCTGATATAAATGAATTAATACAATTGAATTTCAGGAGTGTCGGGACCTTCCTTAGGGCCTTCGGATTCATGGGGTGGAATTTCAAAGCATTCGGTACACTAGGTTTGAAGAAGAAAAATAGGGGAAGATCGAGACCCCTCGGATGCCCCTTTCGCCCTATCTTAAACAGGGAAGAGAAAAGTACCGGAGTAACAATCAAATCGCATCGTCCAACGCATTTGTCTCCTTCTTCCCTTAAAAGCTATTTCGGTGTCGCATTTCCTCCGATCGCGTCCTTGCACTTGCATTTTGACCGAACTTCTCTTGGGGACACCTCTAGGGTAATTCTCGCGAGCCCCCCTACGAGGACGCGATTGACAATTGTAAAAAAAAAAATCAAACGATATCCACGGCCGCACCTGGCACGCGGCGTCGGGCTTAAGGCGAAAGGGCGGAGTTTTATACAGATATATTGTATATATTTTTTATAATTGCTGGACGGGGTGGACGCGCTTCGTCGTTGGCTCGACGCGAGGTCCTATTTTCCGGGATTCACGGTTTTCGCAAATTATGAACAAGGTCCTCGTAAGCTGGGACGTTAATGCTCCGTCACCGATCCGTGTCCTCGGTGACTACACTGAGAGGAAAAACTCGCTTTCTAGAAAATAAGAAACTCTTGCGTCAAATGGATACCAAACTTACGGTAAAGGCTAGGCATGGCTGCGCATTCATTTCATCCGAAAGAGTAGACTTTCAGTAATATGTTCCGTACTTGAGACTAATCTTCTGCGTAGAATTCTTTTCCCGATGTCACGTCCATTCGATAATAAGCCTACCGCCATTTTGGACGCAACGCCGGTAATTCTTACAAATTGCATTTTACTGGAGGCAAGAAATTTCTTTCGGAGAAAGAACAGAAAAGGGAAACATCTCGATGGTTGGAAATAATTAATCCCCAGAAAGTCATTGTTTTTCCCTCAGTGTGCGACGATTGTTAATGTAAAGTGTCAATGTCGGCACTCGAATTCGGAGGTCGTAACGAGATTGTCGATTTTTTTTTCTTTTTTCTTTTCAGACGAGATTTTCATCGGCGGTTTGCGCGAGATTACACATGTTAATACGGTTAATAAAATGGTACTTTTCTCCAGGTGTGCGATACACGGTGCTCGTTAATTAAGTATAAACGGCGAGTTTCCACTCGGTTCTCTAAGGTGATTAGGGAAAATCCAAGGAAATTCATTCTTTAACCGCTCCACTGTTTTATAATAACTTAATGCGAGGAATAATTAGATGATGTCACGGAACACAGAATCGCGAGTCTATTTCTGAGGATATCTCACTTAACCCCGACCGAGTGTCGAAAAATTATTGGTACCTTTATGTTAAATTCGAGTCGCAAAATACCATTTTGTTTTCCTTCCGTTCCAAGTAAGCACTGTGTACCGCCACTGCGAAGCATTGAATAGGTTCTGTAAACCGTCGGTTCGTAACTTACAATATTTATACGCTACAAATTATGCTATTTTACTTGAGATAATGTAAGATTTTAATTTCGCATAAAAGATACCGTTCCACGTAACTTGTTATTAAGGCAAGAAGTAGTACTTAACCGAGTCGGTAGATACAATCTCTTCTTTCGGTACCAGGTACTAACCAGGTACTAACAAAATCCTCCGTTCCTTTTTTTTTTTCTTTTTCTTACATTATCTCGAGTATTTTTCTTGCGTCCAATAATTACACGTATTAGGTCGAGACAGGAGAGACATTGAAACGTTACATGGACAATTTCCCCAACCCAGCGAACAACGTTTAATCTAATCAAATCGCAATTTCGTACTTCAACGTCGAAGCGTAATTTACGCAGGTACCCGCAATAAAAAGGGAAAATCAGTAGCCGTAGAACAGTGTCCATTAACCCGAACGTCTAAGTGACCTCTATGGATCCATTGTGCGTCCCTGCTTGAAGATATTCCAAGGAGAGAGAAAAAGGAAAAACCGACGAGTAGCTATCATTTTCTACAGCGTTTTTGGTACTACCATGTATTTAAACCTCGACGGGATTCCTTTCAAGCAGGGACCGTTTCAAGTACCGTAATAAGTGTACGTCTCTGTGAGTGTATATAGAAGATACCGTGCAATGAAGTGTCCGTATGACGACCGACACGAAAAATTAAAAGTGCATCCGGAACGGGGAAACGTACCAGGGACCTTATTCTCGAATTCATACAATCAGCATTCGCCCAAGAAATTGACACTTTCGTCCACGAGTTTAAAACGTCGATCAATGACGCGACTTTGTAACAATTCGAAAATTTTCACGCGTATCTTCGTACGCGAAGAAAAAATCAGTATCAACTCGAGGATCGAGTCCCAGGGGACGTAAAAGGTCTCGAAAGTGCATCTCAAAACGCGAAATCGCGAGCTCGGCGTCGAGCGACAACGGCAGAGCTCGGAGCTGTCAAAATCAGCTGATCGCCCTGGAAGAGCCCACGTCCGCCTTCCCCGCCGTACCCGAGGAACAGAGTTAGACGTAGTCAGCGAGAACTTTAATTGTCACTGATCAGTAAATATTCTACATACACATTCAATTGTCTTAGCAGATATACAGTTATGTAATAAACGATGCCACGATATCAATCTTGTACTCTCGAGCGTCCTTATTAAAATCCGATATACTACATATATTCTATATTTGCTAGAAGGTTGGGTGCGACCCGGGGGAGGGAGATAATAACATGCCTCGTGTATCGTTGCCTAAAACCTTTAAACCTAGGTAATTTTTATATTTATTATTTTTATTAAATATATATATATGTCATATCAATATATGTATAGATATCTCGCGCCACGGCCAAAACGTGGCCGAGAGGTCCCGCAAGACCTTACGTTAAAAAACATGATAGAGTGCGTGTATATTCTAGATTAATTGTACAGACGTCGGGGTCCGCTTTTACGGCCCACGCGCCGAACTTGGAGACGAGCCTCCGGTTTTAATTCCGTCGCGGTCGAGGAATTACGATGTGCCAACTGTCAACTTGGTTCTATATTTCTCACCGCCTAGTCTCGGCCTGTTGCGTTTTCGACGATACTCTCTGTATGCACCACTGGCTAATTATAGCAACACGCTTCGGGAAGTTGGCGGAGAAGCTCGCTTGTTTACTTCCCGGTTTTTCATCGATTAGGTATAGAGTACTTAAGGGGAAATGGAGAGCTTGTAAAATACACTGTGTCGGAAGGGACTTTAAAAAAGGAGGGCTCCCTTCGCGTACCCCGTAATTACGGAATTATGGTGGGAATTGTGAAAATGAGAGAGCTGGAAGAACCAAGTTTCTAGATGGGCAACTTTGTAATCCTTACTTCGTATTGAAAAAAAAAATCACTTTTTATGTACACACGTAATATATAGGTGAATGCACATGGGGGGTTATGTGTACATTCGTGCCTACGTAAAAAAACGTATCTTTTAGAGACACACGGGATTCGCCTACTATTTATTACTTCTTTCGACGGGACGAGTTTCATTCTAAACTGTGGCGTACAATTGGTGATCTTTCGTAGCAAATGTAATGTACTGAAATCGTATCGATTCACTTGGGCGTCTCGGTAAGATTATTTTCAAAACTGATCATTAGAAAATGCTTGCTTCAGAATTTATCAAGCTATTCAAGAAATGATAGTCTTCTCTGGAATCTTTTGAGAAAAAAAAATATTGATTATATATTTTTATATATTTCTTCCAATACGAAGTACCGTGCATTAGTTACAATGATTAATCGGAACAGTATCGACATCCCAGTATCCACTAGGATAGCCTAGTCAGGAACTCCTCCATACAGAAAATATGAAAAGGGTATAGTACGACCGATCTCGCGAGTGTTATGACGCTAAATTCTTAAGATCAAAATTCCACATGCCCTCTAAGAGATAGAATCGATACGAGGTGCCTCTCTTCCTAATTCACAACCTCATTGCACCTTGTAAAAAATTAATTCTCTTCTATTTTTTTTTCTTTTTCAGCAATTCTATGTTTTTATAATAAAACTGTTGTTAGAAAAAGAAAATATACACACTATGAATACTTCGACGAAGAGGATAGACAACGGAATAGATACTTAAGTACAGGGTAGGAGAGTTTGTCAAAGCAATTTTTCGGACACATGAAAAGATAATTAGAAAAGAGTCAAAGAGAAACATCAAACATACTTGATTGGTAACGATGAATTTTCATAGAAAAATGTTTACCATCGTTACAAAATGAGAGGGCTGAAACATCTGATGTTTGTCAAATCTTCCTATTTTGATTCCCATTAAACTCGTCTATGTCCGTTCTCCATTTATGTCGAAACCTGCGACTTAACGCGTACCTTTCGGTGAACCTGGCAGGTTAAGAGAAATCCTATCTTGAATAAATGGAACCGGCAGACGAGAAGGGAAGAGCAAAATTACAGGACACATGGGTCTTCGTAATCACAAATTAAGGTTTTAAGCTTGTGTAGGTCAACATGAATGTGAATTAGGGGCTGCTGCCGAGTCGATCGTTGTGCTCGTAGACGACGTCGTCGGGGTTGCCTTCTGATGCCTTATGTAAGCCAACCTTTGTTTGACGAGCTTAAATTGCTCCATCAAATCGTGATGTGCTTGCAGTCGCTCGATGCAGTGCAAGCATGCCGTTTTCGGTAAAGGATCATTTATATCGATCTGCGTAAAAAAAAATGTTAACTATAACATTTGGCCATAAATGTATCGATATAATCTTAATAGATTAAAAAGAAAACAAAGAAAGTATCCTCTGTGATTACCGAAATCTATGAAACAGGCTTTAAATAATGCACTAACTACAATCCAAGGACGACTCGTAACTCATAATAAATTTGTCAAGAATTACCGTAATTGGCAAGTAAGTGTTGATTTTCTCCGCAAGTTTCATTCTTTCGCCTTCTTCTCCGTAAATGTGAATTACAAATCGGTTCATTTTACTACAGAGCCTGCATATGAAACCAGTGATTACGGCCTTGTCAGTACTTCCCATTTTGTACTCCTCTTTAACCCTATTAAAAGGAATAAAATTCTGAGTAATCTCTGGGACTGCTTGACACCCGACTATGTGATGTATCTCTCAAACAGTACTTTACAAAACTTTGGAAAAACTAAGTTACTCTGAATTCCTTTGATTTGTTTATTGGGGCTTTTCACGGCTGACGCTGGGGGCACTGTCTTTTTCGGTCAGGATCGTATCGAGCGAAAGGAGGTACTGCCGTTTCGAAGAAACTTTAAATAGTCAGAAAAATTTGATAACTCATATAACGTGGCAAGTTCTGTATTTTCTTTTTTGTGAAAATATTCATTAATAGGGACCGTTTTGTACCAAGAAATTACGATTACAAATAAATATTCACGTAAGGACTCCACTGAGGATTTCTTTGTACACCGCTGAATTAACCGATTGGCCAAGGAATATATACGTGAGTAGTCAGCTGTCATCTGTCAAAACAAGTCCTGTACCATGGAATAAATATTCTTGAAGACGAGAATGTCGCATTGTTCTTGGAATAACTAGATCCACAGAATTCCAATTTTTCATGGCACGTGATTGGATAATTTTCCGTCGATCGTGGCGCCACAATGCGAACATGCGAGGAAACTGGAAAACACTTCTCAACCTTTATTTGCACGTTGTGCACATGTTGCATACGAATGAAATTATTTCGAGATTACGGCACGGTTAGGTTTTAAGTACGTTAACTTTATTTATTTACTGCGAGTGCGCGGACTGATAATAAAGAAAAGGCCTACAATCATGATATTCTTTTGGTGTAATTCAGAAAACTAGTGTAACGTAAGCGATTCGTGTTATGAGGCTGATTCGACTGGTTTAGAACTGGCGTACCGGCAGCGTACGAATAAGTGGGGTTAGGATCTCTGGTATTAAAGTTAAACACTTAAACCTTCGACGCCAGCATTAAAATGGAATTTCAAGCGGGAGCACCTGGCAAAACGAATAATCCCGCACCAACTGTCGAACAAATTAACGCCGATAGAATAACGCAGGTATGAAAAAAGAAAATTGTTTTATGCATATCGGCAATTGCATCGATTGCATTGCGCTTATATTGATGAACGTATTATATTTAATTACTGCTTTTTTTTATATTGCAGTTAGCGAACAAGTACTGGGCTCCACATACATCGGATTCTCATTTGCCATTTGACTTACAAATTGTTGAGGACATTTATGTGCAAGAAATATGTGCCTCCAAGTTTTCCGTCAGAAGGATTATGATGTTAGAATTTAGTCAGTACTTGGAAAATTATCTTTGGCCGAACTACATAGCTGAGAAGTCATCGCGTGCACACACTTTGTCCATTGTTGTCATGGTCAATGAAAAATTTCGTGAACGTGTACAAGTTTGGGAAGCATTTGAGAAAAATTCAAATCAATTCTCTGCATTCTTTCAACAAGTTTTAGAAACGTGCCTCGAGAAGAGCACTTTCGACTTTGATTTGAAAGAGCAGACTGCACTAATTATGTTTTTAAATCATTGTTTTAATTCTATGGAAGTGGCCCTTGTCAGAGAGGAAGTAAAAAGATTAGTCTCGTTATCCATGTGGGTTTCGTTACAGCAGGGACGCCGTGAACTAGAATTTCGAAAATATCCAAAATGGAGAAAATATTGGAAAGTGATTAGAAAAAAGGATGATCCCAAACAGAAAGAGAAATTAGATTGGGAGAGAAGATTTTTACACAGATTAATGATCAAGTTCATGACTATTTTAGAAACAATACCTGAAGATGGTAAGTATTATTATTACAAAAAAATTATATATTTAATGGATACTATTGTTTAGCTTTCTCAAATTTACAGTTTACTTTTTTTTTTTTACAGGTCCTGTGTTCCCAGATAAAGTTCGTTATTGCGAAAGATTTTTGGAGTTGGTTATCGATTTGGAGGCTTTGCTACCGACTCGGCGGTTTTTCAACACGGTCATGGATGACTGCCACTTAGTTGTACGCTGCCAACTTTCAAATTTGGTGCATCGTCCAGAAGGTGGATTATTTGGTCAGGTATGTAAATTTTATGGTGAATTTGAAAAGTACACAAAATTTAATGAACACATGACAAAAGTTTATTATATAAAAATTCGAAAGTAGACAGGTATAAATATATAGAAATTATTCTTAAACTTAATTCATATGCTATCAACAGTCAATGCCGTTTAATGCATAGGACGAAGTCTTTTAAATGCATTCGTTTATTCCTAATTCGAAAAAAACATATGTTATGTGCTTTATATAAACAGTTCGTTGTGTGCCACACTTGCTATGTTAGCATTGACGCGACCTGACTAGAGCAGACGCACCATCACAAAAGTTACATCAGCAATTAATAGCGTTCCATCAAAATTAGATTGGAGTGTCAAAATGGGAAAAATAACGTGCTCACATGTGCATAATATCTGCGATATACATGTCTTGGTTGTTTTCATGCAGAGTCTAGTGCTAATTTTGAATTAATAATTTCCACTATTTAGTCAGTAAAAAACCAAGTAGAAATTTCACATCGTGCTTAAAAAGTGCGTCATTTTTGTTCTGTACATAAGGCAAGCATTCCTACCTTTCGGACATCACGCCGTATCTGCCTTTATTATATAAGGCACAATTCGTTACATTCATATATTCTGAGATTCTCTTAAATTGATACGATTTGAATTGTTTACTACTGTCAAGTATATCGAAATGAGTTTTGTGTTGCCACTGAGTATCGTTGTTGGTACAGCTACCGTAGTGAATATAGTTGTTTCCCCGATCCTTTAAATTTTCACAAAGCAAATAAAGAGGATCGACTTTGGTAAAACAAACGCTATTACGTTTGCAAGTTATTCAAAACGCTTGAAAACAAATAGATGTCTGAAGTCTCGATTTAGTAGCCTGCATTGATGGCTGTCATTTCTTCCCCCCAATCAAGACCCTCGATGGTCTCATCTGTAGTACAACAATTGCATGTCTTGCCAAGTAAAAAGGTGACTCTCTTTTGTCCAAAAATGCATACATATAAAATTAATAAGGCTTGTATGAAATTCACAACAATATAGAAGTATACGAGTACGTCGTATTTCAGCTGCGAGAGCAGCAGGAAAAACCATGCCGTACTCAAAATGATAAACAATAAGACGTACATTTTAAAACTATACTTCATTTTATGGTGGATTCTACCACAAGTGTTCATTCTGCCAATTGTGTTTGCCGTAGTCAAAGCAAAACAGAGATCTATGATTATGGTAAATGCAATGCACGTAAAAAGTACCGATATGCCGAGCCATCCCACGGTCTCTTGAGCAGGGTAGAGTGTACCTCCTATAGTAGGTTTGTTAGTTTCTAACGTAAAATGTGCAAATATCGCCGTCACCGCAATAACGAAGGTCGATCCCCAAACATAAGACGAGTAATAGCAATATTTTCTGCCATCCGTTACTCGGAGGAATATGTTTCGAGATCTGAAGGTATTCCATACATAGTAGCCTAGAGCATTGAGCCAGAAAAAGGCAGCCAACAAGGAAACGTACATGACCGTATCTGGAAAAAAGAACGTCAAGATTTAAGATCAAGCCCGAAAAGGCTAAGTAAGCTCGACTCACCTGCAACGACGAAGCTGATATGGTTCCCATACTCCGTAAATATCCTAACGGTTGCGGCACCCTGACTGGCAACCAAACACAGGGACATACTCGTTATTATGTTCCCAACGAGATCTCTCAACTGTGGCAAAACAAAATAGACCACCGCAACTGCTACATAACTAGCCATGGCAATTGCTCGAAACGTAGGGTCGACCACGTGTGTGACAAAATAAACCGTATCGGTCCAACGCACGGCAACCTCTGGAACGCAGACCATTGCATAAGTTGCAACGAGACGATCCCTGCTCAGAACGACTTTGTCCACGCAGTAGTCGCCAAACTCGTAGTCGCAGTGCACCGAAGTCTCGTCCATGAGATTCCCTTCGGCTTCGCCCTCATCGAACCTCTCTCTTCCACGTAAGGGTTCCGACGCATCGGAGACGTGATGTCTAAGCTTTCCGGAGGGCAGAATCGTCAGGCGATCCGAACTCGAGGGATAGTGATACACGTGCCACTGGTGTTCGGTGCCTTTGCACCTTGGCAGGCCGACTTTTAATCGGTACCGGGGTTCCCTCGTCCCGGCGAGGAACTCCGGGCGCCAGGGCTGCGTCTCGTTCGTCTCCTTGACGGGTATACACGTGTCGTCCACGAGGATCTCGTCGAGGTCGCAGCATTTGGCGATCATGACGGAGCCCTCGTCGCTGGGGTTGCCGATGCTCGTGCAGGTTACCCCGGTGTAGGGCGCTCCTAACCCCCAGAGGAGGAGAAGCGCGATACGGGCACGCTTCATCCTTCCCGGGTTTACCTTTTCACATTTGACCGCTCTTCCTCTCCGGGAATCCTCCGATCCACCTACCTGGACGTGATTCACTCTCCCCCGCGGCCGTCATACGCGATCGTACGCGATCCATCGGCCGTTTCCTCGACCTCCCCTCTGCCTTAGTCCTGTCTCTCCGCGCGTTCACCAATACCTGTCGACCTTCCGACCACGTGACTCACCTACGGGCAACCAACCAATCACGGCGCTCGATACGTGTGCTTCTCGCGCACACCGGTTCCAGCGGGAGCGCCCTACCTGGCCGTACCCTTGCGGATCTCCGCCCGTCGTGGCGCGACCTAACCCCACATTGGCACGACCAATGCGAAGTCTCGTCTCGATGCCGGCTCCGCCGTAATCGCGACGGAAGCCGCACTTCTGCCTGCCGTCCTTTCTCCCCTCGCTCTCGATTCCCTTTTCGTCTCGCCGGTTCTTGGACGAAAGCGTCGCGTCTCGGATGCCGGCACCTCTTGCCAACCGACGCCGGTACCTCGGCACGTGCGTACGGCTGCGCCCACGCGCTCTCTCCTACCTCGAGATCTCCCGAATGAATGCCGATCTTGAAATTTACTCCGTTATTCAACTCATTCAACTCGCTTCAATTATTTGGGAGGGTTATCCGCTTTAAGGTGAAGTGAAACACGTCGAGGAACTTGATCGACGTCGATAATGAAGATTTTTCTAAATGCCTACGTTGCCGACGTCCGTTTTTATATTGACAGCTGTATCGAATTATATTGGATATTGTATCAAATGGCATACTCCACCTGTCGTTTTCGTACAATAAATATCAAGAAATCAAAGTAAAACTCCAGAAATCCTCTGAATTCATGCTTTCTGGGGCCCTAATTGACTGCAGAGGGACCCCCTGCGCCATCTGTGATTTCCAGGTCAATTAAATTTTCACTCCGAGACCTTGTATTCCCATCGTTTTGGCATAGAACCGCATACAACACTTTTTTTGCCTTTATCCCGTTCAAATGCGAGTTTATCGATTACCAGAGTGTTCTAAATTGTCGTAAAATTCTCCTGACCCTTTCGATTCTCATATCAGAGCCTTCGATAATTGTATATTGATCGAAATATGACAGCTCGATGCCATTTTGGTTCTGGTCTGGACTGAGTTAAAAGATTTTTTTGAAAAATCCAAATGTTGAATGTGTCAGGACAATTCTTAGATGATCAGGAGTGACGTGTCAAGGTTTCGAACAGTTTGGTCTAATACCCTTAAAAAAAAGTGTTGTATTCAAATCGACTGATTTGAAGGGGGTTTCACTTCACCTTAATGTCTACTGGAAACCTCCAGTCGATAAAGTAATACGTATGTTTCGAGTTTCTCAAGGTCAATCGCTTTATACAGGATTCCTTGGGAACGTCATCGTTTCAGGGGCCTCGTAGGTTAGATTCGTCATCTTCGGAGGATTTTGTTTTGATCGAATCGAGATTGAGCGGTAGGGGTTTTTTTTCCTAACTGCTGACGCAGGAAACGCTGAAACGTCTCTTACGTTTTATAGCTACGCTTCCGGCGATTTCATCTCACAAATGAATTCCGCCTACGATGTCGTGCTTCGGAACGCCGTCCCAATTACGTCCATTTATCCGCGGATATGCTTCGCTCGGAGCCTACATAAGCTTGAAAATGACATTTTAAAGGGAGCTTCGCCTTCGTAGGTGAATCCCAAACCTTATATCACAGATTCTCTCCCACGGCACAAAACTTGCTATGAGAGTAAATGCGCTATTCGGAAGGCTTCGCTGAAGATACTTAAAAATTTTTTTTTTTATCGCCCCGTTCTAGGAAAACTTATCTCGCTCCTTAATGGACAGCTTCGATCGACTGTAACACGCAATCGTTGGATTGCACAAGTTGGAAACCTCCGTATGAGAGGGAAAAGTTCCTCGTGGAGAGAAACGGAAGTTCGATAAAGCATTTCTTTATAAGATTAATCTGAGGGGAAAAAAAAAAGAAGAAAAATTAACTACCCGGGAGAGCGATGCGTGGATTAAAGAGACTCGTGAACTCGTTTGAGACGCAATCGTAAAGATTTGACATATCCTTATCGTCTATACACTAGTGTACATAGAACTAAACTAATATTCTAGGTTATACTATTTATATAACTGGTGTTGACGTTTCTTCCTCCCCCATCGAACCATCCCGAGAACCACTCTTTAGGCGCAATGACGCACGCTGCACTTAAATTATAAAAGTCCCTGCGATACGAGTGTCTAAAAAGAGGAAGAGATCATAATCTCTTATCTCTTACGTTAATACGGGGAATAATTTCGCGCGATTAACGGACGCGATGCCTCGCGTAGGATTATTCCGCGAAAGTGCCGCGTGAAATTCGATAAGCAACTCCCTAGCGATATCTCGCCTAGGAGGTTGCGCGCGCAATCGACTCGTGCGCGGTCGATTTATCGAAACTCGCGCCAACAGATGCGCGCTCTGTTCCGCGGAGATCGCGTCCCGCCTCGGGGGTCAAAGTTCCTTTACGCCTTGGAATCTGCGCACGTTCGCTGGGTGCCGGAGGGAAGCGGCTTTTCCTACCGGATAATTGCGCAGCCGTCTACGTCCACGTGGCGGGGAAGTAATCCGAGATGTTGCTCTCTCGATATGCGGCTTCCTTGCGCCTGACAGACTAAGATCGAATGACCCGCGAGTCCGAGAATCGATGCGCACTTTCGCACGTAGAATCCATTTAAGGCCGATACGGACGTAGGATCTATCCGGGTAGACGGATTTATCTCATATTGACTTCATATCGCAATTTTACATCGCGGGGATGCGCTTCTTGCGCATCTTCATGTTGTACTGGTATTAAAGTCACGGCGACGTGTCTAATTTTACTGCTTATTTTCAGGAAAATTCACGATGAAATGAAAATGATGTCGATGTTCGTTAAGGTGATATTAAGGGGTCACTCTGTATATGTCACAATGTTAAAATATTTATAAAACCTTTCTCAAGACCAAAGGCCCTGAGGAAGCACGCGATGCTCGTGAAGTTTCATTTTTCACAAAAAAGTCTGATCTTGGTTCTAGTCTAAAGAGATTTTTCTTTTTTTTAATGAAATCTCAGGAGCATCACGTACTTCCTTGGGGCCTTTATGATCACGTGTCGAAGTTTCGAATGAATCGGTGCACCCAGCTTGGAGAAAAGTTATATAAATACTCTGACGTTTTGATACATAGAACGACCGTGACTATAATATGAGAATAATATACTATCTACGCATATGCGAACGGCATTAAGAAAATATTTAACTCGAAATATGGATTAAATTTAAATTAGAAGAACACATATACATCTTGATTAAATTTAAATTAGAAGTACACATATACATCTTGAATGGGAAGGATAGTGAGGGATACATTTCGGGGGAAAAATGTAAATCGGTTTAGATTTATCTTGCTGCGAAATCGAGAGGCAATGTGTGAAGCAAGGGAAAAGGTGGTTTTCCGTGGCGGTCCTTGGAAAATCGCCGTCATTGGTTGTCCAAAGTAAAGGAGTAGAGAGAAGATCGAAAACAAGGGATTCGCATTCGCAGGCATTCCCTTAACCCTTTGCGATCGATGCCGCCATAGTGGCGGCATGATGTCATTAATCCGTCAAGTGGTGGAGGGTATTCTTTTTTTTGGGCCGTGGAGATGTGCGTCATGTGCTAAATTTCCTCCGACTAGCTGGTACTCCCATCGGAGAAATTTGCCGATCGCAAAGGGTCGATGTGCGTCACGAAACCGGGGACCGGTAGAATCCGACGGAATTGAGAAGAATCCGAACTTCTGTCCATTCGCAGAGGAATCATGCCGAACGAGAGAGCTCTACCGCCTCTTCTGGCAATACGGTTTCGCATTCGACGTCCTCGCAGGCCGCCCATGATTTTGGAAAGCCAATTCCGCAAGGCTTTTTCCGCGCCAGCAGCTTCCGGACTCGCTTCCTGAACGGCACCAGGAGGAGGAAAATGATGAAGCCTTGAGACCCGTTCAGGATGTCCATCGAGATCCTGAAATTTCGACACGCACGTAAAGGGCCTACTCAATTACTTTCCACATATCTCGAACTTGACCGATTAAGGTGAAGTGAAACACGTCGAGGAACTTGATCGACGTCGATAAAGAAGATTTTTCTAAATGTCTACGTTCCGACGTTCGTTTTTACATTGACAGCTGTATCGAATTATATTGGGTATTGTACCAAATGGCATACTCCACCTGTCGTTTTCGTACGATAATTATAAAGAAATCGAAGTAAAACTCCAGAAATCCTCTGGATTCGTGCTTTCTGGGGCCCTAATTGATTGCAGAGGGACCCCCTGCGCCATCTGTGATTTCCAGGTCAATTAAATTTTCACTCCGAGACCTCGTATTTCCATCGTTTTGGCATAGAAGCGCATACAACACTTTTTTTGCCTTTATCCCGTTCAAATGCGAGTTTATCGATTACCAGAGTGTTCTAAATTGTCGTAAAATTGTCCTGACCCTTTCGATTCTCATATCAGAGCCTTCGATAATTGTATATTGATCGAAATATGAGAGCTCGACGCCATTTTGTTTCTGGTCTGGGCTGAGTAAAAAAATTTTGATAAAAAATCCAAATTTTCAATGTGTCAGGACAACTCTTAGATGATCAGGAGTGACGTGCCAAAGTTTCGGACAGTTCTGTCTAATACCCTTAAAAAAAGTGTTGTATTCGAATCGACTGATTTGAAGGGGGTTCCACTTCACCTTAATTCCTGTCCTTTCCCCTCTACCTCTGCATATTCTTATCGGTGGCCTTCTTATTGTTAGAATACGCCTAAAGTGAAATTGCACCGGTGCCAAGACCTTATTTAAGGCCTTCACCTTCACGTGGTTGAATTCTCAGTTTGTGACGTCCAATTCGGAGAAAGGATTTATCAACGGTTGACCCCTGCGGTGTCACTTTCACGTCATCTTAAGAATCTTAAAACGTCCCGATGACTATTCTATGGAAATTTTGCGGTTCGGTCGAAGGTTCGGCCTTGCCGATTTTCTTTTTCTCTTAAAAAGCGACCGAACAAAGGCTAGTTAAGATATGGAATTAATGGTATTCATTCTCGTACGCGAAAATCAACAGGATGATTAACAAATCATGCGATATTAATATTTTATCTTAGCCGAAATTTTCGGCATTATGGTACGCGAATATGGAAAACGGAACGCTATAGTTTACCGGGTATAATTTTTGCAGACATTCGAGCCAATTGAATTTGACCGAACCATTCAATAGAGGGAATCGTGCATCGACATTACCAATAAATCTCGTTGACCCTGCCCGTGGCGAAAGAGAGCACCTCGAAGACCCAAGTGATGCCCATGACGAAGACGAGCTTGAGATAGAGGAGGCACTTTATTCGCAGAATCCTGATGCCACTTCCGCTACAGTCCTTGTACTGGTGCCAGAGCTTCCAGCAGGTGGAACCTAAATAGA
This sequence comes from Orussus abietinus, assembly GCF_000612105.2. Classification (NCBI taxonomy): domain Eukaryota; kingdom Metazoa; phylum Arthropoda; class Insecta; order Hymenoptera; family Orussidae; genus Orussus; species Orussus abietinus. Next base: position 83,431 of record NW_019394962.1, on the reverse strand, counting down.
CGATGTTCATCCCCAGGAGAACGGCGATGGGCCCGTAGAAGTACATCCAGGTCGCCTCGTTACCTGTCGAAGGAGGAGGCGAGTCGAGCTTAGAATTGCGAAATGAAATGGAGAGCCATCACTCGCAAACTCTAAGTGAATGTAAATATCCTAAGGAAGAGCCTTAAGGTGAAGTGAAACCCCCTTCAAATCAGTCGATTCGAATACAACACTTTTTTTTAAGGGTATTAGACCAAACTGTCCGAAACTTTGACACATCACTCCTGATCATCTAAGAATTGTCCTGACACATTCAAAATTTGGATTTTTCAAAAAAATCTTTTAACTCAGTCCAGACCAGCACCAAAATGGCGTCGAGCTCTCATATTTCGATCGATATACAATTATCGAAGGCTCTGATATGAGAATCGAAAGGGTCAGGAGAATTTTACGACAATTTAGAACACTCTGGTAATCGATAAACTCGCATTTCAACGGGATAAAGGCAAAAAAAAGTGTTGTATGCGCTTCTATGCCAAAACGATGGTAATACGAGGTCTTGGAGTGAAAATTTAATTGACCTGGAAATCACAGATGGCGCAGGAGGTACCACTGCAGTCAATTAGGGCCCCAGAAAGCATAAATCCAGAGGATCTCTGGAGTTTTACTTCGATTTCTTGATATTTATTGTACAAAAACGACAGGTGGAGTATGCCATTTGATACAATATCCAATATAATTCGATCCAGCTGTCAATTTAAAAACGAACGTCGGCAACGTAGGCATTTAGAAAAATCTTTATCGACGTCGATCAAGTTCCTCGACGTGTTTCACTTCACCTTAACGCCCATGAGATTGGATTTCTTAAAATAAAAATTATAAAGACTATAAATTGAAGCAGAAAAAAAGATATGAATTTCTATGGGCATCGGGACCTTCCTTAGGGCCTCCATATTCCCGTGGGAAGATTTCAAACGATTCGGTGCATCAACTCGGAGCGACGTTTTATATTAACGAGACTCCTCGGAGGAGTTTCGTGTCATCTTAAGGATCGAATGTAAATTTAGCTTACCACCGAACCAGCACGACGACTCCCCGAAGCCCGGTTTTAGGCGGTGATCGTCCATGTGATGAGTAATCAGGGCAGCCACGAGGAAACAGGTCGGCGCACCCCATCCGATCGCGCAGAACGTCGCGAACCGCGTGCTCTCCTTCGCCAGGAAGTTCTTGCACCTACGGGAACCACGGAAAAAGGAGGGGACTCGATGTTTAACACTGCAGGAGAATTTAGAAACTCACGAGACCGATCGCCAGACGTTGAAGGCCACGAGGTTCATCCAGAAGAAGGACGCCAGGAACCCGAAGTACATGACGAAGGCTGCAAATACGAGGACGATCACCTTCTGCATTGCGATGACTTTATTTCCTGTTTATGGGGATTATGGAGAATTGTTTTACCCAGGGGCACGCAGAGCTCGTCGGTCAGGAAGCCTTGTTGCATGGCGAGAGTCAGGTAGCCCACGGTCAAGGATGCTATCGCGGACATCATAGACTTGTCCTGGACGTCTCTGAGCTCGGGCAGGAGGAAATAGACCACTAGGGTGACTATCAGGAAAAAGGCCGAGAAGACGCTCAGAACGGTGAAGACGGTTTGCCTCCAGGTCGACATCTCCGGGGCGGCCTCGCTGAAGCAGACCAGCGCCGCCACCTCGGCTTTGCCCTCCGAGCGCGCCAAACAGAATCTGTTAAAAAACAAAAATAAGGAAATTGACGGTCGACTTACGATTATCGTATCATTTTGCGTAACTTAATTGCAAGATTATAAGCATTTTAGGTCATTTACGTCGGTAGAAAATGTTTTGCTCGTGTAGGAGTGGAGTTTACTCATTTTCTGCAAGTAGGGCTTGCATCGTTAGATCAGCGAAAATCGGAGATTCTGGGTCTCTTTCTGTGGAACCGACCATTGACGTTATTTCTCTTTATACTATTTCATGGCCTCGCCAAAGGGCGGACGAGACGTACGTCGAGATAGGGTAATTATCTTTGGGGCGTCACCGGTGACTGTCAATATCGGCGCATTATATTCCCACTAAAATTAGCATACGCGATTATCCCCGTGCTTTTTTTTTTTTTTATACTTTATCTCAAGGTCGACGCACACAGGCCCGATGATTGAAAGCGAGGAAAGAGTTTCGAGATCTGATTAACGGGAAGCCTTTTAGCTCGTAATTACTTTAGGTCTCTCGAAACTTTTTATTTTTCGAGCAAATTAAAGGATGACTCGCGAGGAAAGACGGAATGACTCCCGGACTAGTACTCGTTAAAACCACTTTTTATTATTCGAGGATCATATTGCATTCTTCTTGAGATGCTTCGAATCAAAATCTTGCACTTCTATCTTCCCCCGTAATCCTTGTATAGAATGTGTACATATTATTACCGACAATTATATAGAAAATATTAGACAAGGTACTTTACATGTACTTCCAATATTTTTACCGACAGACTTTATTTACGGGATTTTCATTCACGTAAAACGAATCCACGTGGAACGGATGCTCCGCGTAAATTGAGGGCGAATTTCTTTAGGGTGATTACATGTTTCCCAGCACTATTGTTTGGCTCAAATGAGCATTATTCAAAGAAATAATTTTCTTCGAGCCGGAGATAGTTTATTCTCAGTACGTGCTTAACAACTTACTGTTATCGCGATCGATTCTTACCGATGTGCCGGTATCGGCCTGCTTCCATCTGAGAAAACGAGGGAAGCATTCGCGATGACGAACTCGTCCGAAGGAAAGGTCTCGGGATCGAGTTTAAAAATCCCGATGGGACAATCCAGCCTTATGGAGGAACCGTCCGAGCAATTTGTCGATTTGACCCACGTGGTCCCCGGAGGGCAGCAGTCCTCGGGATGATGTTCCGAGCTGACAGAGCTCAAGAAAAGTGTGACGAACACTACGAGGTGGGCACAGGAAGAGCCAAGGATCGCACCAGGAGATATCCTGGCTCGGTCCTTGACATCGAGTCTCGACATTGCTACCGGACACTCAGTCGATTCCCAGATTTTCAAAATATCCGGCCAAATCGACCCCACCTAGCATCCAGGGCTTATTAAAAAAATCTTCTCTTCCTCTGGTTACCAAAGTTCACTATTACACTTCTCCTGATATCTCGCATAGAGAGAGGCAGTCAGGAACTTGTTGCATCGCTCTCTACCCGAGGTCCTGGGGCACTTGTGGATTTTTCCACGCTCGAGTTCTCGATAGCCAGCAAATCGATCGTGATTACACTTTGCACTTACCACTCGTACGTCTCTTTCGGCAACGAGTCGCCCTTCGTAAACTAGGAGTCGCATCAATTTTCATCGGTTTCTTATTCCAGTCGGAAGGAGACCGAAATCTCTGTCCTTCCTCCAGTAAGATACTTAATTCCCAGCCTCCTCGATTTTTATTTCCTTTTTTTCTCTCTCTCTCTTTCTCCTTAAACCTTATTTAGAGGCACCTTTTCCGACTTCCGGCCTCCCTCCTCGGCCACGCATTTCTCTCGAGTGAATTACTCAATTCTTTCTCCCTGGACTAAAACATAATCACACTTCAAATTCCCGGATTTTCGCTCGCATCCGTTCGAGCGTTAAGGAAAAGAATAACTCGCCCAGTTTTCACCTGCTATTGATATCGGTTATCTTTTCGTCTTATTGTTAGATTCACGGTCGATCGCGGACATCGTTGGGCGATCCGAGATCACGGAAACGCACGACTCACGCGAGACTCGGGGGACCGCGAAAACCCACTTCGCGCATGCGCGGGGATTCTACTTCGCAAGGTACGGACGCGTTCGAGTACACGTGACTTCTGTCACATCTGACAGATCGAGCAGGTGAGATCGGGGCTCTGGCGGTCATCCGTCCACCGTGCTCGCGCACCTCGTGACGACTGACGCGGACACGCGGCCTCCGGTCGACGATACGCGATAAACGGGACCCGGTGGGGCGCGATAACCCTCGCCTCGATCTCCCGGAGGGAGGCCGACGAGGAGCCCCTTCTCTCGCTTTCGATGCACGTGTGCCACGCGTTCGAGTTTGCCGCCGAGTGTCAGTGTCCGTCGTACAAGGAAATAAAATTGGACGGAGAGGCCGATGTATTGGGTTGATGCATAATTAATGATTTTTTTTTGTTACACGTAACGTGACGTTTAACAAAAAAAAAATAAATAAATAAGAGGCCATTACTAGGGAATGCCATTAGGCGCTGGGATTTCTTTTTTGAGTTTTACTCTAATTTTGAGCACTCTTCAGTTGTTTTTTTTTTTTTCTTCTGTATACATTTTATCAGGGCAAATGGTGCCGACGTTGTGTGGTAGTGATTATGGAGATGTTACGCCTTTTTAGATCCGTGATAACAGGATGACGCGCGCAAATGTGCTCCATGTACCCACTCGCTTTGGAGTAATACATGGTCTGAAGTATTTGTGGGTCAAATCGTCATGACTGGCACGTAGGATGGTTTGAATTGCCTCGGATTGACTCGGGTCAGGGGTCAATAAAATATAGAGATGCTTCGACGCACATCGACTTCTTTTTAATCTCTAACGCTTACTGATTGCTAACATTTCCCCCGGTTACGGGAGAATCTGGCAAGCCCTTTTCGCCTTTTACTCAAGAATCAATCTAGGTCAACTTAATTTTATACGTATAATTGTCTTTCTCAAGGATAAGAGTATTTGGACGTGTTGATAAAATACGTACACGCGGCTTATCTGCGAATGCGTCAACGTAGATGTATTGGACGCGTACTAAAGATATTCCGGCATTGTAAAGAGCCTGAACGAGGCTTTGTTGCGATAATAGGTCTGTTGGTTAAATTTATTACCCGTATATGCTAGCTGATAATAACATTGACACTGCTCGACCCGTGAATAATAAAATTTAGGCAACGATAACGCTATGATTCAACGTATACCGTACCTCACCGTGATTTTCCAAAATCATTTACGCAGATCCTCATTTCACTTCCTTTACTGAAATGAAATGATTCATATCTGCGTTTTTGGTCATTTTGTGAATTCACCCAAAAATGATTAACGAAAGGATTTAGTCACGGGAATGTTTTGTTGTCCATGTAGTAATCATATTCTATGATTTAACTAATATATAAATTTTACTGATAGAACCTAATATTTTTTAGCGCGTCATTTTGAGACAGTAATTCTTTCTTTATTCACCCAAAAATGATTAACGAAAAGATTTAGTCACGGGAATGTTTTGTTGTCCATGTAGTAATCATATTCTATGATTAAACTAATATATAAATTTTACTGATAGAACCTAATATTTTTTTAGCGCGTCATTTTGAGACAGTAATTCTTTCTTTATTCACCCAAAAATGATTAACGAAAAGATTTAGTCACGGGAATGTTTTGTTGTCCATATAGTAATCATATTCTATGGTTAAACTAATACATAAATTTTACAAATAGAACCTAATGTTTTTTAGCGTGTCATTTTGAGACAGTAATTCTTTCTTTATCCCTTAAAACGATTTTCGAATGTTTTGTTGTCCATATAGTAATCATATTCTATGATTAAACTAATACATAAATTTTACAGATAGAACCTAATATTTTTTAGCGCGTCATCTTGAGACAGTACTTCTTTCTCTATCCCTTAAAACGATTTTCGTCTCCGGATTTCTAATTGTCCGTTTGTTTCTTTACCCGCGATAAAATACCGAGTAACAAGCCCACGGTCATTAAGTGAATTACGAAACCCGGCTGATTACCCTCGTAAACTTGGTCGTAAAGACTCGTTGATTAAGACATAATCGGTCATTTTTCTTTCGTGATTTGCAGCTTTTGGAGATGCTGAAGTTCTACGCTAGATTTGAAATCAACGAGGAGTCAGGAGACCCGCTGACGGACCACGACATGACCCAGCTGCACTACACGAAGATCACGTCGCTCCAAGTAAATTGCTTACTTTCTACATTGCACCTTACTTATATCCCCAGAATGTCTGTAAACCGATTGCAACCGACTTAATTACAGAAAGCGGTTTTCGCAAAATTCCCCGACTTGCGAACTTTTGCCCTGGCGAACGTAGCGAGCGTTGACACGAGGGAGGCCCTCTTCAAGCACTTCGGCTCCCTGGGGTGAGTTTTGACGGCTCATGACGTATCTACCATCTCACGGTCCGCTTTCTATATAAGTCTTCATGTACATATGTCTTTACGCGTGTCTTCCACTTTTCCAGCCAGGAGAAATTAAAATCTATCGCCAGTTATCTGAACCTGGTGCCTCCGGAGGAACGTGAAAAATTCGAAGATTGGTACAGGCTGGATTTGGACTTCCTCCGTGAATTGTTGGTGAGTAGACGAGGAAACCTCGAAGAAGACTCTCCAACGTGAAGCCCGAGGGAAAAATCTCCGTATGCGGGACCTGGAGCAAGTTCACATTTATTATTCCCTTTACTTCAGATTTCAAGACACGAGCGAAGAGCTTCTCAGCTGGAAGAGCTTAACGAAATGCCTCTTTACCCGACCGAAGATGTCATCTGGAACGAGAGCGTGGTTCCAACGGAATATTTCTCAGGAGAAGGCTGTCTAGCTCTGCCGAAATTAAACCTCCAATTTTTGACGCTGCACGATTACCTGCTCAGGAATTTTAATCTCTTCCGATTGGAATCCACCTGTACGTATTTCAGAAGTTTAGCGGCGTTATATGTGCCCATAATTATGAAAGTGGTCTAAGTCATATATTTCTTGTTTCAAAAATTACATTGAATAAATTTAGTTTAAAATCATGTCGTGTGAAATAAGTGATAAATTCATTTTTTTTTTAATTAATTTTGACTTAGACCACTTTCATAATTATGGGCACATATGTGACCATTGTTCGAGCTGCTTTGATTACAATATCTATTTAATTTTTTACAGACGAAATACGTCAGGATATCGAAGACGCAGTGAGCCGTTTGAGTCCCTGGTAAGGAGCATTCTTGATTTCGAGTTAAAAAGCATTTACTGTCGTGATGGTTTTACTAATGTTTATATATTCTCTACCTTTTGTCGCTCAGGCGAGCCGAGGATGGAGGCGCGTATTTCGGCGGATGGGCCAGGATGGCTCAGCCCATAACCCAGTTCGCCGTGGTGGAGGTTGCCAAGCCTAATATCGGGGAAAAGCGACCCTCCAGGGTGCGAGCCGACGTCACGATTAATCTGAGTGTCAGGAAAGAGATCAAGTCCGAATGGGAGAATCTTCGAAAGCACGACGTTTGCTTCCTGATAACGGTTAAGCCACAGAATCCTATAGGTAAACGGGACCATTCTTTTTTTTTTTTTAATATTACATTATTTCCCGACCGATGCTTATTTTGCAAACATCTAGAGCAGAAAGACCATTCACGAGCCAAGAAATAGTCATCGATTGAACGAAATTTACCATAGTAGTAAAATAAAAAACGTACCCAACAAAAGAGAAAATGTTGGAAATAAAAAGCGCGTAAATTGAGGGTGAAGTGTATATCCTTAAATTAAGTTTTAAATAGTGAAATCCGAGTTTCACTTGTCAACCTGCTTGGTATATGGTTGCTTTCGAATCCGTTTATGTCTCTGCGTCGAGAACTCGGTGAAATGTCTCTGGGAATGCTTAAAATTACAGGTACGAAGTACAGTCACAAGCTTCCCTTTGTGCCGCAAGTGGGGCTAACCACAGTGCGGGGCTGCGAGGTCGAGGGGATGTTGGACTCCAATGGACGCGTTATCGAAGACGGACCCGAGCCAAGACCCATTCTTCCTGGGGACACTCGAACCTATCGAGTGTGGCTGGACTCGAATCAATATCGCATCGACATGGACAACGCCAGCCACGGGAACGAGGACGTCTACGAGAGCTTCAACGTGATCATGAGGCGCAAGCCTAAGGAGAACAACTTCAAGGCCGTCCTAGAAACCATAAGGGAGCTGATGAACACTGAATGCGTCGTCCCAGATTGGCTGCACAATATCATTCTCGGTTACGGCGATCCCGGTGCCGCGCGGTACTCTAGGTCGGTGAAGTAGTCACCTCGTACTCTCGTTATTGGGAGCGCAAGTGGCGATGAATACAGGAACTAGTACTAGATATCCTCTAATAAAAGGTCTTCCGTGGCCCAGGATGCCGAATGAAATCCCGACGATGGACTTCAACGACACTTTCCTCGACGTGGACCACCTGCGGCAGAGCTTCCCGGGATATCAGATTAAGTTTTCTAAGGACGACCCGGAGAAATTGGTGCGCCCGTTCCGGCTGACTTTCGAAAACGTCCTGCACAAGCAGACCGGGGAAACCGAGAAGCCCGTGATCACGGTGGATCCCCACGTCCCGCCCAGCCGAGGTCCTTACAAGGCCAACGAACCGAAGAAGTTAGCGTCCATTGATTTTTATTCCTTTATACTCCCGTCCGCTTAATTGAGGTTCCGAGGATATATTCGATTATATTTTCAGGAATCAGATACCCTTCACGCCGACGCAGGTGGAGGCTATTCGAGCGGGAATGCAGCCGGGTCTCACCCTGGTCGTTGGTCCACCCGGAACCGGCAAAACCGACGTCGCCGTCCAGATCATCTCCAATCTCTACCACAACTTCCCGAACCAGAGGACTCTCATCGTGACGCACTCCAATCAGGCGCTGAATCAGCTCTTTGAGAAGATCATGGCTCTGGACATCGACGAGAGACATTTGCTACGTTTAGGTCACGGGGAGGAGTCCCTGGAAACCGAGAAAGATTTCAGCAGGTACGGCAGGGTGAACTACGTCCTCGCAAAGCGTCTCGACCTGCTCATGGAAGTCCAAAGACTCCAGGTAAGTCGTCAATGGTTTAATTAATTATGGAAGAGCAAAAGAAAAATGCGAGTGAAAAGAAAAAGAATCGTCATCGAACCATCTACGGATGTTTTGGATCATTTTTAACGCGGCATCCTTCCGTATTTTTAGGAATCCTTGAACGTGAAGGGCGACGTGGCATACACCTGCGAGACTGCCGGACACTTCTTCATGTACCAGGTTTTGACCCGGTGGGAGAGATTCGAGACTCGGATCAAACAGAGATCCAGCGACAAGAACTCAACACCGATTTCTCTAATAGACGACGAGTTTCCCTTCCACAAGTTCTTCGACAACGCGACGCAGCCGCTCTTCAAGCGTAAGAGCCTAGAGGAAGACCTAGAGATCGCAAGGAGCTGCTTCAGGTAACTTGAGCGAACGTCCATCGTTCAGGGTAAGATCTATTCTCAGAGGATTTCGCAATCCACCGATGTACCTTGCCATTTTCAGGTACATCGAGAGGATCTTCACGCAACTGGAGGAATTCAGGGCATTCGAGTTACTGAGATCAGGGCTGGACAGGTCCAAGTACCTGCTCGTGAAGGAGGCGAAGGTGATCGCCATGACCTGCACGCACGCCGCCCTGAAGAGGCGCGAGCTCGTCGACATGGGATTCAAGTACGACAACATCCTCATGGAGGAGTCGGCGCAGATCCTCGAGATCGAGACCTTCATCCCCTTGTTGCTGCAAAATCCGCAGGACGGTTACAACCGCCTAAAGCGTTGGATCATGATAGGCGACCACCACCAGCTCCCGCCCGTCATCAAGAACATGGCCTTCCAGAAATACTCGAACATGGAGCAGTCTCTCTTCGCCCGATTCGTTAGGCTCGGGGTCCCTACCGTCGACCTGGACGGCCAGGGTCGCGCTCGGCCGAGCATCTGCAACCTCTACAACTGGCGTTACAAGAAGCTGGGCAACCTGCGCCACGTGGAGAGCAGTCCCGAGTACCTGGTGGCGAACGCTGGCTTCCTCTACGACTTCCAGCTGGTCAACGTCGAGGACTTCAACGGAGTCGGGGAGAGCGAGCCCAGCGCCTATTTCTACCAGAACCTGGCGGAGGCCGAGTACTGCGTGGCGGTTTTCATGTACATGCGACTCCTCGGATACCCCGCGGATAAGATAAGCATCCTTACCACGTACAACGGCCAGAAGCACTTGATCAGGGACGTCATAAACATCAGGTAAGCCGCATTGAAATCGCAACCCTCTCGACCTGTTTGTACCAAATTTCATATATTAGTCAACAAATCTTTTGATCCGATTCTCAGGTGCGCCAACAACCCGCTGATCGGTCGGCCGAATAAAGTGACGACCGTGGACAAGTATCAGGGTCAACAGAACGACTATATTCTGCTCTCCTTGGTGAAGACCCGCGCCGTGGGACACCTTAGAGACTCCAGACGTCTCGTCGTGGCGATGTCGCGAGCCCGGTTGGGCCTCTACGTCTTCGCCAGAGTGTCCCTCTTCAAGAACTGTTTCGAGCTCACGCCCGCGTTCCATCAGCTAATGCGGCGACCCTTGAAATTACAGATTCTTCCCCAAGAAACGTATCCCACTAAACGGCTCAATGACGCCCCGCCTGATACTCCGCCGATGGAGATCGAGGACATGCCGTGCATGGCGAAATTCGTCTACGACTACTACATGGACAAAGTGGCGAACATGAAAGTACAGCATTCTGTAAGTACGACTCACCACTCGAGTTCGGTGCTCGGGTGTTTTAATGAATAAGTGTAAACTTTTTTTTAACAAGATTTAACAACTAAGTGTATGGAAGATCAGATGAGCTCCGGGCATGGACGTAAGAATATATAAACGGAGCTCAAAGTCGCATCTTACTAGGAAACATGCCCAAGTGTCCGCCTCCGATCTTATTGAGTTTCATATATGTTGAAGAACACAAAAATCTAAGAGACACGTGTTTTTTTATATCTGCAATGGTCCACATTTAAGGGGTGAAACAATCCCCCAAAGTTTAGGGAAAAGTCGGTTTTTTAAATATTTTTCGTAGAAGCAGTGGAGGGATTTCGATGAAACTTTGTATAAACGTATTCTGTGTAAGGACGGTGACAACACAATATTGTTCAGCAATGTTGCACCCCCTCAAGGTTAGACTTCCCTCTCTGGCTTGGGCTCCGTCCATGGTCGGAAGTGGAAGGGCATGGCGGCCATATTGGTCAGCCAATATTTCAGCCTCCTGATTGGCTATAGAAAGCGTCGCTCCCCTATTATATATATATATATATGTAATAATCGTTCCCTTGACGGGAACAGGAATGTTTTATCGCTCTTTTTTTGTTTCTTTTGTTGTTAGAAGGTGACCGTTTCTTTTTTTGCATTTCACAGGACTCGAAGAAGGAATGGCAGAAGCCTGGCGCAATGCCTGCGCCGGGCAGTCCTATTCATAGAGTTCCTTCGCATCCTGGGGCCGACGATGACTCGGACGACGAGGAAGTGGTAGAACGAAGACCCGTCGTTTTGGCGGAACTCTCGAAGGAAGAAACGATAAGGACGCGGAAAGAGAAAACGGAAATTGAGGAAACCGCGGAGACAAGTGCTACGATGGAAACGACAGAGATAACGAACTTGGTAGACACATTGGAAACGACCGAATTGATTGGAGGGAAAGATAGAACCGAAAACGTAGAAGAGACGGGAGAGTCGTTAAGGACAACAGAGACGGTAATGACGACAGAGTCGGTGAATACGACAGAGACGAGGGAGACGATAGAAACGTCAAAACCTTTGGATACGGGGACAGGGATAGAAATGACAGAAACAGCGGAAACCTCGAAAGAGACTGAAGCTACGAGTGAAACGGCAGAGACAACGGAAACGAGAGTAGCGGAAACAATGGACACGGCGAAGGCGATTGATACAATGGAAGCCACTGAGCCAAAAGAAACAATGAGCTCGGAATCGACAGAAACGATAGAAGCAATTGAAACGACGACGGCAACGGGAGCAACGGAAACGAAGAAAACGGAAGCAACAGAAACGATGGAGACAACAGAAGCAACAGAAACGATGGAGTCAATGGAAGCAACGGGAACAATGGAGACAACGGAAGCAATGGAAACAGTAGAAATGACAAAAGTAGGAGAAACAGAAACGACGCAAGCGGCAAAAACGCTGGAAACAGTAGAAACGACAAAAGTAGGAGAAACAGAAACTACGCAAGCGGGAAAAACGATGGAAACAACTGAGACAATGGATATGGAAAAAACGACGGAAACAACTGAAACAATGGATATGGAAAAAACGACGGACTCGGCAGAAACAACGGATGCACCAAAGATAGCAGAAAAATCCGAAGAACCACCAGAAGAGACTCGATCCCCTCATGATCTCATATCTAGAGAGAATGAAAATACGTGAAATATCATCCAGAACAGAAAGGACGTTAAGCTCGTGTTCGTAAGTCGCATTTTGCCTCTTTCCTCCCATCCGGGGTAAAATTCGCGAGGATGGAAAGAAAGGGTGTACGTACAACGATTCCGTGTATATAAAGTAACGACTGTTTTTCAATACTCCACAGTGTCTTAAGCGTCTCTGAGTGTTCAATGTAAATATCTTAAGTTTCTTTATCATGTCCTATTCCAGCAGAAGACGTGGCTTCCGTGATGACCGTTATCTTCTCCCGTTGTAGTACTTACAACATTATCCGTTTCACCCTGGAAGGTTCCTTCGTATCATTCGTCTCCTTCCTAACGTACGGTCGCCACCTGTGCTCGCAGAGTAGCTTCCACCGCCCAGATTTTGGGTATCTACCTGGCTTTTAAACCCGATTTTACGTTTCCCGCTTTTCGTCCGACACCAGAGAGGAGCTGAGCTTCTTCGTCAGCTTTTTCTCCCGCTCGCCGCGGTGCTTGGAGCTTTTCCTCTTCGACGGTCTCTTCGACCTGGTCGCGTTTCCCGTGCTGGAAGGCACATAACTGTCGTCGAACTTCATCGATTTACTGGCGGAGGTGAAGTCGGGCTCGTACTCTTCAACGGTCCCTTCCGCGTTTTTCGAGCTGGGGACGTAGACGTGGAACGTCTCGTCAACCGTGGAGGTAGACCGGGGTTCGTAAACCTCGTGGGTCCCCTGGTTGGCGGTCGAAATCGAGTTCGGCACGTAACGCAAAAGGTCCCCGTAAGAAGTAGCCGTCGACAACGAGGGTATGTACTCGTTCGAGGACTCCGCGTTCACGGTTCCTTGCAATGAGCTCTTTTTACTTGGGACGTAGCTCAGGTCGATCCTGATCCCTCCCGTCGACACTTTACCAGGAACATACTCCTCCACGTCTGGAGCCCAAGGAGCCACCGCCGAGATTAGCGGTTTCTTCTCCTGGCTCCTCGTCGGAGAGCTCTCTGACGACATTCCCACTCGCTCCTCGCGGTTCTTCTCGTCTTTTCCCACCTCGCGAGTCTTGCTATCCTCGCGCTGTACCTCCTCGCACTTTTCGGACGAGGATTTCGCCCTTCGTTTTCGCTTCGCCGGGGATACCTCCACCCTGATCGTGGGCAACGGAGACGCCTTGTCGTCGCGAGCCGCGGATGCTTCAAAGGTGTACCTGGGGAATGAACGTACAAGTATTAGTTTCGCGACAACGCTACCGTTCTAAATTGATACCGTAGGATTGTATCATTATTTTATATTTATATTAAATCGTTGGGAAGAGCGAACGACCCCTTACTTAATCTCCAGATTTTTTGTGGATTTCCTTCTAGCGCGAGCGCGCGAGCGATCCGCCGGGGCGGCCTGTCGATCCCGAAGAAGAGCTTTCTGCAGGATCTCGTAAATCTCCGCCCAATCCCCCACGTCCAGCCACTTGTTCGTCGAGACTTTTTTATCCCGAATTTCGACGATCTTCTCTTGCACGGTGATCACAATCATCGCCGCGCAGTTCTCGGCAACCTGCAAGTGCATATACATGAGCGAGTACATACGTAAATGTACGTAAATATTTACATAAATGTGCATTAATGCACCTAAATGTACGTAAATGCACCCAATGCACGTAAATGCCCCGAGGTATACTTCTTTCTCCCTCTCTTTTTCTCTATTCAGACGTCACTCGCGGCGCGCACGTGGCTCGGCGGATATCTAGAGCGCCTGTAGATTCCTACGAACAGCTGTTGCTATTACCTTGATCACCTCCAGATAGTGGCCCTCCCGAAACATCCTCGAGCCCAGGGAAACCCTTCCGGAAACTCTTCCGCAACTCGAAAGGAAACAGGCCTCTCCAATCCGCCTTCTTTTGTAGACTACGACTGCTGGATCGGCCAGGAACGAACTTTCCTCTCGTGAATGTCGGTGCGACTAACGGCGCGTAACATAGGCGCGAGGCTCTATGTGCGCATGCGCGCACGAGGTGCACCTGCTGCGCGTTTGGATCTTAGGAATATCATGGGACGAGGCGAAGCACTCTTTAAAGGCCTGCGACCATGATCAAAGAGCTTCGTCGAAGCTCTTTTTGTCAAGTGGATGTTTTTCTACATCTTTCATCGCCGATGGACGAAAGCTTTGATGCGAAACTTGGATTTAAAAAAAAAAAAAACAGATTTTTATATAGATCCATCCGAAGATACGTCAAAGTTAAGAGCATTTACGTGGAGGGTAATTGTCAAGAATGGAAAGCATAACTAATGTGAAGTACAGTAGGGTGAAGTATTATATGCAAAGAGAAAATCGGACAACTGAAAAATATAGATGTATATTAAAATTATGCATTCTTGCAATGGTTTTATCTAAACGGAATTAATGTAAATAAAAATAAGGAGGGATGGAGATGTTCGAGGTGTTTTTTTTTTTATTCTGCTCAGATTCGCTTTTTCACAGTTCTAGTCGTATAGAGCTCCTATCTTCTGACTTTTGCTTTTCGTTCAATTTTACTTTAACGGGAAAGCAAAAGACCACGAGTCACGAAGGTTGTTATTGTTCCGAGATGTTAAGAGAGAATTAGCGGCGAAAATTGAGATTTTGTGTGGAGAAGAATTGCAGACGCGATCGACGACTTCGTCTTGAGATACGAAAGAGTTTTGCAATTGCGCATCCAATGCACCGATAATATAAACAGCTTGGAGCATTCCAGATGATCGAGCAGATAAAAAATGATTTCCCATAAGCAGATGAAGGTACGAACGAAGCGGGATATTTAGATAAGATAATATTTGCGAACACTTACCAGATGTCGACTGCAGGTGATCTTCGATCTTCGCTTCAAGTTCCTAGATCGGACGTAACGTCATCGTCGAAATCCTTGATACTTTATCCAGTCATATTTTAGTTGGCGGATGTTATTAATAACTCCGTTCCAAGGAACTAGACATGGCAACCCTGTTAGTAAGAATTATTTCATGTCAAAAATGGCCGAGTATCCAGACTCGGAGTTAAAGAAACTGGAGCGCAGCTTCGAGATCAGTGACATTTATTAAAAGGTCTTTCGTTTGTCATGGCTGGACAGATGGGCAAAAGTAAAATTGAAGAATTAATCGAGTACATGGAAAAAGATGTTTATGGAGCCCAGGTTCGTACTTACGCGATGCACTGTATTTCCATGTTGGGTAACCTAACCTTCTCCGGTCTTCTCGACGGAACACTTCAAAATTAGAGTAATAACAATTTTACGTTGCAGGTTGTGATATATGGGTTATCTGGTATCGGCCTGATAACAGCTGTATACAGAATTCGACCGGTAACCCCTTTCGCTTTTATTATAATTCAAAACGTTTTTTAAATTGTATCGGTGAACGTTCTTTACTCCACATTACACGTTTTTATACTTCTCAGATTTCCAAGTTCACTAGACCATCCCAAATACCAGATCGGTTTATCAAGTCTCGGGTACCTCTTAGAGGTACGGTAAAGGGCATAGAACCGTTCGGTGGACCATTCATCATGGTCGATCATAAACCGTTGATAAATATTCCTAGATTGCGACAGCAGGACTGTCTACCCATAAAACTTGCTAACGTCGATGTGACAAATAATGGTAATTGTAGTTTTCATCAGAAGTATAAAATAATTTGATTACAGATAATGTAACGAAAGATATGATTTACAGGTATAAGTTGGTTAAAAACTGTTATCGGTGGAAAGGAAATTACATTTATACCATTGTCCAAAAGAAAGAATTATGTGGATTGTATTATTACCATGCCGGAGAAAAATAAGGTATACGAGTTATCCCATTCACGGATAGCCATTTAAATTATAATCACCTTATATTAATGTCAAGTTAAATTTAATAACTCTAGTTGTCATTGTATCA
The DNA here is from genome assembly GCF_000612105.2 of Orussus abietinus. NCBI lineage: Eukaryota > Metazoa > Arthropoda > Insecta > Hymenoptera > Orussidae > Orussus > Orussus abietinus. The sequence goes on along the minus strand of NW_019394962.1, from coordinate 67,332 downwards.
TGGCATTGATCATAAAAAATTAATGAGCTTAAAAGTTTTTAATGCAAGAGGCGTTTCGCGTAATGTTCTCAAATTGAAAATTAGGAGCAGTTACAGATTGCGAAGGAACTGGTTAAAGTAGGTTTTGGTACTGTACATAAAAAAAATGATTTAATAATGACCGAGAACGTCCTAGAATATTACAAATCATTGGTCGCTGCACAAAAATTGGCACAACGCAGGAGAAATGGAGAATGGCAACAAAAACTACCACCCACGCTTCTATGGAAACTATATATTATTACTGAAGAAAAACTACGGTCTTTACTACCCAGCTTCGCAATCAAGATGCTTAATATCTAATGGTTTGTTACGATTTATATTACTATCAATAACTTACAATTCATTCATAGCTGCTATTCTTTTCAGATATCTCAAAATAAATACAATGATTGAAACAGATTCCCAATTGTAGCACATGTACTTAAATGTACAGTGATGATTGCGTGGGTGCAGAAAGTACAAATTGAAATATTCTGTTCTTCTATTGCACAATTTGCTAAGCCAATAGTGAATGCAAATTGTATGCAAACTGTTTCCTGAAAACATTAAACATACAGTTGCTGCATGTAATGATTATCGATAATTTACATTAAGCTTATACTGTATATATTCCAAATATCGTTCCTGCTTAGATTAATTGTATAAAAAAGTAGGTCATACAGGATATGTAAATATATTTATATTTACTTCGCATAGAAAAAGATTACACAACCAATATTACTTTTAACCCTATTTACAGGTACAGATCACAATGACTAAAAGAGTAGATATTTTTTAGGACTTCCTAGTCCATAACAGTATTATTTACGAGTTTAAATGACGGGTTATTCATGTTCTGGCTGTTATAAGAAGCGCACCTGTAGGAGATTCACTTACCAGTCGACATTCACAAAAACTCAAAAATAATTCAAAATAAAGTATATGAAGATTTTAATTCCACAGTACATCTGCATGTGAAATTCCTTGGAATAATAATCATGGAATGTTTTGTATTAAGACTAAAGTCCTTTGTGAGAGATATTGTCACACTGTCATTGAAACTGTACGTTCCTGTATCTTGAAATTGGAATATATTTTTCATATATGTGAATCACCCTTCTGTCGATTTACTTCACTTCAGTTCATTCGACTGAACAGGTCGGTTTTTTGAATCTTTTCCCGCACTTGCAGCATTCTCTTGTTTGCTATTTTGACTTTTTCCCGAACCTGTTTTTGATGATACAGTTTCTGAACGTGCATCTTTTTCATCCTTTTGCTTGTTCGATTTGTCATTTTGTTTACCAATAGACGCCTTCGTGTCTTTTCTCATTTTTGAGTTTGAATCATTATCGGATTCAGGTACTTTGGCAGAATTTGTAGAAGGCTTATTAGTTGTAGAAGTTGGTTTGCTAGTTGTAGTTACTTTGTTAGATGTAGTTGGCTTGCTAGTAGTAGTTGCCTTGTCAGATTTAGTTGGTTTGCTAGTTGTAGTGGTAGTCGATTGGCTTGGTTTTGGAGTCGTAGGTACTGCCTTAGAAGCTGCACTTGGTGGTTTGGGAGTTGCTTTGGTCGGTGGTTCTGTTGATATAGTTGATACCCAAATTGGCTGATCTTGTGTTTTATGAATTTGTTCCTTTTCAATGCTTAAATCAGGAAAAGCTTGTTTCAATGGAACTCTAGCAATAAATTCATTGTGTGGTGATCCCAGCCATAAATAGCCTTTATGGATAAAAGCTGAACTGATTGTAGAAATTTTACCATCCGTACTGTGCAAAGCATCAATTATTTTTCCAGTTTCATCAAGTCGCAATACAGTAACTTTTTTACCAAACAGACCATTTAAAGGTTCAAATGAACCTATCATGTAAACAATTCGTCGTGAATAGTAATTTGGGTAAACATCTTCAAGCAACTTAAACGGTGCTTCTGCTAATGTAACTAATCTCGTAATCAGTTTCCGAATATATGGATGAGGCGTCAATGATTGAACTATTTGTGGATGCTCAGTATCTGCAGTAGATACTAAAGCAACTAAGAAGCCCTTGCCTCCATCAGAATGTATATTGTCAGGTAATCCTGGTAATCCCTCTGCAAATACCTCTCGCTGCCCTGTTTTTGGTCCTTTGATATTATACTTCATGATGCGAGATCGAAATGTCTCTGCTACGATGACAAAGCTCTCATCGTGACTTAACTTGACGCCATTTGCAAATAAAAGATTTTCAATAAGCACCTCATTTTTCTTAGTTGCTGCATTGTAACGAATCAATCTGCAAAAATAACGTCATTTATTACCTCATAGTAGTAAAATATAAACCTTGAATTAAAATGACTACGTTACCTGCCAGATGGAGCTGTAAACATTGAGTAAAAGCCATCGTGTAAAGAAAAGTCACTAGATGAATCTGACCAATATAAATCTCCATTACTTGCCACATCAACATAATTGAATATTCTTGGTACTTTTCCTTTAATAGGAACGTTTGGATCTACAATTTTCTCATATTTGCCAGTTCTGACATCAACTTTAAATATTCCATAATAAGCATCGGCAACATATAGTGCTCCATGCTTATCAAATTTTAAACCCAGAGGTCGTCCACATTTTATCAGTTCCCAAAAATCCTCTAAACATCAATAAACATTATTATAATCTACCGTTTATCTTTATCATGATTTAATGAAAACCAAGAACTGTCATGAAATGCTTACCGCAAGCTTTACCAAACTTAGTAACAGGATCAAATCTGTTTCTGTCAAATTTAATTACATGGCCACCATATATTCCACTATAAAGTTCATCGCCATAAGAATCAAATGCTTCCGCACCCTTTAATTTGCCAGTAAACAATATTTCAGCATCATTTAATCTATCATTCGATGCTAAATGATTGGGAAGGTCTTTTGGCTTTACTATGCTGAAATATAAAACTCGATTATGTTTCATCCGATATTGTAATAGAAGTAAGGGTTACCTGTACTCGGAGAATTCAACATCTGGAGGAAGCCCGGGTATAAATGTAACTGCAGCAAGGAATGTGATGATATACACGAAACCTGTCCCCAAGGATTTCAAATACCCCATCTCGTCGGTGAATCAACCTTGTACTCGGTGAAGAAATGCTGATTCTCTCTATAGTCGTTCACAGTTACGAGTACCTCTTTTAAATTTGTACCGACTAAAGAACTATGCAGCTTTCTATCTTTTTCAGCAGATTCCAAAGGGTAATTTGACACCCGGAGATAAAGTTTAATCCCTCTTATCGCAAATTAATAGAGATATTGAACATTACCACCGCCGTTGCTAACCGCTGAAAGCGATTAAAACCTGTGCAAGGAGGAATCGGTGAAACGAATATTCGTTAAAAAAACTGTGCAGCACAACACGCCACGTGTAAGTAAGGCGTTCCAGAAATTTGTTTTTTGTTACTATCTCAGAAACGATGTATCAAAGTGCAATTGCCAATATCAGTACCAGATATGAGTGGGTACGCATATTTTACCGATCCGATTACTTACGCCAGCGTGAAACAGCGCTAGCGGAGAACCGCGTCAGTCAGTCCACATTTACTGCTTCTTACTCAATCCTACCCGGCATCGTACTATTTTATTTCACACAATTATTTAACCGAAAAAAGTATGACATGCCTCATATAGCATGAGTTACTATACTTAATTAACGGAAATAAAGCGTTAGATTGTTCATACGTACACAAAAGAAATTGATATTATCTTAGGCAGAGCTTCCATCCAAACAGTATTACAGCATTGACCTCTCTCTTTTTCTGGCCATGAATTCGATGACGCGATTGCGATTTATTGCTTTCAGAATGAAGCCTATGTGTGCGTGTTTGACCTTTACTGGAAGACTGAAAATACGTAGATAAAACGTACCCTGCTAAAAATGGCGGCAGGTTAGCCGTACGCAACGAATGTCAACGTGAATTGAGATGTCGATAAAAGGATTGAAAAGGTTATACAGAGGCACTTATTACGTTTGAATATACCGCGCAGGTGACAAAGTACCGCCATTTTGTACTACGTGAATCATGATATTTGATGTATCACGATGGCATAATATCATTTAATTTTATTTGCCATGTAAACGCAATTTACTTAGACCCGAGAATGCTTATTATTTAACTATCTGTCATGATTGTCATCGAACTTTATTTATTTCATTCGAAACCACTTTTTTTTGTAGGGTTTGGATGTGCCGCGTAAAAAAGGAATGTTATCATGTACTGTGAAAGTCATAACAAGGATAACAAGTACGAGTTTGTCATCTTCACGACTGCGTTTTCTCTAAATCGGATGAGTCGTTGAAGAATTCGTTTTCACAACAGGAGAGCCTCATGCTATTGTAATATGAATCTTTAAATCTTTAAAGGCGTTTCCAATCGTGAAAAGATGCAGACAAGCTTTCAGCTTTAACAGTCGCCGATGACACGTGCATACAAATCTCTTGAATCGCTGATCGTAAGGTGCAGTGGGGGGTACGTATGACGACAGCTTTTGTTCAACGTACCTGACCACGTTAAAATATTAAATATGGCTCCTGACATGAAAACATGACTCGAGGAAAATGAGCAGAAACGAGCAAGTTGTTGCCGATTGAGTAACGTGGATGATCTCGCACTACAGTAGGCTTTCCTTCGTCGGGTGTCACTTAACCTCTAGTCGTCGTTTTAGAAAGTGAATATATCTAGCCATGGACGACGAAATCAATCCGAATATCGAGGATGACGTGACGATGCAGTCGTCTACGGGGAGTCTAGGTTCACCATACCAAAAGGGAATTGTCTATAACAAACTACTTCCCTACGCTAATGAACTCGACGACGAGTCTCAAATTTTACTTGCCGAGATCAAGGGCAACCTAGGACGAGCCATTATGCTGCGGGAAATTCAACCTGGTTGCAGTCTCTGGACTTCTAGGCTTTTTAAGTACGGTAGAACCATTTAAATATCCTTTTGTTTAATAACTGAAAGCTATTTGCATAGTGGTCATAGTATTTCTTTAAGTTTGATTTTGCGGTAGAAGTCATGATTGAATCATCCTTAAGTAAAATTCTTTTGTCAATGCGTATCTTTCATGAAGAATATATTAAATGTTAGCAAATGTTAACATTCTTACATGTCTTTATTTTGTTTTAGATATGTGTTAATATATGGAATGAAGTTTAGTAAAGAGGATCATATTTTATTTATTAAACTGATGTATGAACTGCTAACTATACCTAATTTAGAACCATTTTTAGTCAACAAATTTGGGTCTTCGCTAATTTTATTATTAAAGTAAGTACGGATGAATTTTCCAAAGTTTTTTACAAGGTGGATACTTTAATTTAGTAAAAGAGTCAATTTTATTACATTCATCATTTAGAAAAAAAGAATTGATCTCCCCTGAGGAACTGGAGTTACCATGGAGACCATTATATAATTTAATGCACAGTATAATATGTAAGAGACATGCTCCTCAAAGCTTGCACCGTTATTTTTCTTCAATGGATGTGACTTTGGATGCTGTGGTGCAAGCTGTAAAAATCTATTTTCCGGTAAGTATGAATATTATAAAATTATAAATGATGTGACATTCTTTAAAATCTTTTTATTTTTTATGTCCACAGTTAAGCGCAACTCGAGAAATATTGGATGAAATAAGACCCATGTTATGTCCTCTTAATGGAAATATTGTGCACATTGAAATGTTAGTATCATTCTTGCCATTGCAATTGGCTCCGAAGCATCATTCGTTAGGCTATGAATTATGGTTCAATGAATTTATGGTACTTTGGGAAGTATGTCACAATGCTCCACAGTGGGAAAACGAAATAATGTGGTTAATGGCTAAATTAGCTACGCACAATATTGGATATATCGACTGGGAGCCACATTTGCCTTTGATGTTTACTAGATTTGTAAGATGTTTAAATTTTCCGGTATCTTACAAAAATACTCAAAGTAGAAAGCACCACAAGATTGAGACAAGTCCAATTGCTATGTGGATTGTTGCTGTTTTAGTAAGTATCATGGTTTAATTTATGTGTACGTAGTGTGCTGCAATTCACTATTGTAAGGACAGTGACAAGATTTTGTACACAGGGAAATGGATCGAGCTCACAGATGTATCTTGAAAAATTTATGAAAACAGTAGAAACTTATTTTCATCCTGCAAATTTTGGAAGTTGGTTGAACAGATTAAAGGAGCTACTCAAAAAACTTCCATATCACTTTATTTCACGTCTACATAAGTAAGTTACGACACATCAGCTAAATATTTAAAAAAGAATACATTATATACCTAGCAGAATTTTTTTAATCAGCAGTTTCAAAGCAATTCATTTTTTATGTACATCTGTTTCGGTAACTGTCTTAGACTACTTTTGTTAACACTTTCGATTTATCATTTTCCCCTTTCTCGAAAGAGTAATTAGCAACCTTAAAGCACTGTCCAAATAATATCAGATTTCAGTATAAAATTTGTTGTTTTTTGTAAATATAGGGAGCGCTATGGTAAACCAACGTGGGAAACCCCAGTTCCAGATACACACAAGTTGACCGATGATGATGTCGATGCTTTTGTAAAATGTGTAACACCTGTTGCCATGACTGCCATGTTTAGTAAGACAGGTGTTAACGACGCATGTCATGCTTTACAATATCTTGCTACTATGCGACCAAGCTTAGTAATTCCAGATGTCTTGGAACGAATGTATTCCACCCTCGATTCCTTAACGGAACCTCATAAATTAACTGCGGTTATGATCTGTATGGTAGCAGTTGCCAGACCTATGGTACAAGGGTCCAGGAATGTGAACAAAGGTTTCGTATTTTGATGTTAATCAAATTCATTCAACAATTATATAAGGATTTCAATATTTACATTTATGTAGTATGTAAAAATATCACAGTAATAAAAACGAATATTGCATTTCAGGTTATACGTACCCAGAGGGGCCCTCTCACGTACTTCCACTTCTTTTTTCATCTTTACCTGGAATAGATCCCAATGATGCAAGAAAATGTTTTGTTACTTTTCGTTTGATATCTGTTTACGCCACGCTGGTACCCATCATGGATTCTTCGAAATCACAAGCACCTATGGATGAGGAAGAGAGACTGGTTTGTGAATCAACGTCTCGGTTTGAGGATTTTATTCTACAGTTTCTGGATCGAATTTTTGCCTTTATCGAATCTAGTTCACTAGAATTTGTGAGACTGGAAAGCTTAGCTGGCGATGGAAAAAGCAAACTAGAGTCAATGGCAGAAAGTGCACTGGCCGGCGTTTGTACTTCGCTTCTTATTCAGACCAATGACGCACTTTTCGAGTGCGCTTTGCACAAATTACGTTCTTTCGTTACGGAGCGTATTCTGGAGACAAAGGTAGCCGGCCAGCTAGCTGCTGTTTTATGTAAAATATTTACCCGAGTCAATGGCCACAATACTTTGCGTGCATTATTGCCAGTACTATCCGAAACGATCTTGGAATGCGTTGGAGAAGGCGATGAAATTATTAAGGAGGAAAATCTGGATAACAAACTTCTCTACGCTATGCTTCTGCTCTCTGAAATAGTGGACACTTTAGGCAATCATTTATTACCATATTTGGGGACTCTAAAGTGCGTTCTCGACAAAGTTTTGCATCTGAAGTCACGGGAAGGCAGCAGGCTCGCACACCGACTCCTCAAGGAAGTGCTTCACTCTTTGTCTAACGTGGCTCCGAACACTTATCACACTCTGACCAAAAATTATAACGACCCAGAGTATCCCAGTATTAGAAATTGGGGTCAGGGCATAGAAGTCAACAGTTTAAACATCGAATGGTATGTTCCTGGTGACGAAGAAATCACTGCGGTGCAAGAGATATTCTCCCGATACCTTCCACCAGAAGTAGCTCGGATCGAAGAGTACAGCATCGACAAAAAATCATTAACACGGTAAAGCATGAGCTCTAGCAATACAGGGTTGAAAAGAAGGTACTTGTTCGGGGGTTTATTTCATAAATGTTTGAAATTATTTAAAACTGGCTTCCGTGATTTTATGAATGTTTTTTTATTTTTAAAAGTAATTTGGAGTAATTTCTCTGTTAATACTATGCACTTTGAAGTTCACCGATATTCGTTGCATATGATAAACGTATTCAGTAAATGTGTCGAGTGAATTTTTATTTTGTGCAAGTTATTTAAATTAAATTAAGATATGAAACTCAGGTAACGTAAATACTTTTAGGGAGGAATTGTTAACTAGCTTGAACATAGTTAACAGTATTGTCGAAGGATGTGAGTCACTTTTACCGATATGGTCCGAGCCTCCTGTGGTGATGGAAACAGTATTAGATCAGAAACCCTTTTTGCCAACTCTTGGTATTAAAGGAGAAATCAAGATGCCCGATGGAAGTAATGTAAGATGTTATTTGGCGAAAGTCATGTGTACCTTACAGGACATGATGCTCGAAAATTCAGAAGATGATGTAAAGAGTTTGTTCGTATTAATTCGGGTATGTATATATTATCTTTTACAAACGTTATAAATAGAAGAGATTAATTTCATAAGTTAAAGCAAAGCCATTAATATTATTGCTTTCTAACTAATGTATATTATTTCAATCGAAGCACCATGTAAACGTAATTAAATCATTTTTAACATGCAAAATTGACCAGTCAGATATTGTTTCCAGATATGGAGCGGTCTCCTGCTGGGGAAAATGCGCTTACGGAATTTGCACGAAGCTAGGCGGAAGAATTTTCAGTTCGCCAAAAAAATACTGGAGGACAAGCTATTAGGAAAAAAAAGACATTTAGGGCCTTTTATAATCGAGCGCGCCACTCTTCAGCACGAGTCACGAATATTTTCTCAAGCACCCTGCCTCACCGAGACTCACCTGCTCATGATGGAAAAATTGTTCAAATTATCCATTAGCAGATACGCCGACGTTCGTTCAAAGGCTCAAAAGGCGTTCTTTTCTGCCATTCAGAATTTCCCTTACTCTTACAGCTATTTCATAGAACACATCGTTGATGTTTTAAGAAAAAGTCCGGAAAAAGAGCACGAGGCTTACAAGGTGAACTCTCTGATTTGCTATTATTTTCTGTAATAAGTTAGAGCTATAGTTAAATTATGTTTTTCATTTACACGATCAGGGTGCACTGTATCTCTTACTGGGACCGCAACAAGATCCACTGGTAACGAAACGTGACTGGTCTTTACTGAGAGTCTTGTGGCCAGCTATCGTGCGTTCCCAGCCCTCCGAGAAGCCCTCCGTAATCCGGTTGAAGGAAAGTTTAACTAACCTAGTGCATCAAAACTTTCCGACGACTACCATTAATCTTGAAATACCAGATGACTGCGTGAAGGTGGCCGAAGGATTGTGGGACTTCACTCCACAACCCATAACGCTTCCACCTAACGAAGCAGAAATCAAAGCAGGAACGAAAAATTTAAAGAAAATTAGTGAACACAATCTACGGATTTATAACGAGCTTGTAAACGATCTTTTACATGCGGTCATAGAGGAGAATCTGCACTGGCGACATAAGTTAATGGCTATGGGTTTTATAAGGGACTTGGTACATCCAGATCAGGAGTATTCGCCGAGAGTAGTCCATTATTTCCTCGACGCTCTGATACACGATTCTCTGGACGTGAGAAAAATCGCCATCAAGACGGTGATTTATATGCTGAAGCAACAAAAGAGGAAGCATCCAAAGGTGACCGAGCTATTTCGCTAACTCGTCGTACTTTACTTGAATGCCTAGGAATTGTTCGCCGTGCGCGTTATTTACTTTAAGTCTCGATTGATGTATGTCCAATAATCCTGTGAAATTGTGCGAAGGTAACCGCAAATCTGGCAGAGCTTCAGAAATCACGGCCACCTCAGGACGAGCAATCGGTATCATCGGAGAGGTGGAGTCCGGGAGAAAGATCGGACAATACGTGGCTGCTTTACGACTATGAGAACAGGCCCCTCACCGTGGAACAGTGGGACGAGTCCAGATACGTTCATAAGCCGTACATTGGTTATTACGCGTGGCCTAAAAAATTGGAAATTTATGCCCCATCGGATCAGCAGCCTTCCCTGGATCTTGCGAGCCGAACGATGACGCCATCCGAAAGAGAGGTCCATGATTTCTTCGACGATCCGCAAAACGTGGACAAGCTGGTTAAATTCCTCGTTCTGGAGGAGCACAAGGGCAAAGACAAATTCAACGTCTATCATTATCTACTTTTCAAGGGCCTTTTCCGTAACCACGGAGATGCTCACCTGAAACACTTTTTACCTCACCTGCAGAGGCTGGTGGCGGATAAACACGAGAGCCACCAGCGGTGCGCCGCGGAAATAACGGCGGGTCTTATTAAAGGTGCGAAGCACTGGCCCTTCCAAATGACGGAGAACATGTGGAAAGTACTTCTTCCGGTTGTACGAGTTGCTCTTGGTAACCTTACCGTAGAGACCGTAGAAGACTGGGGTATATGTTTCGCCACTGCCCAGGAACGACGCGACCCTAACAAACATCACTGGTTGTTGGAGTGTTTGATGGAGGAGCCGCCTCTCGGTGAATCCGAAGCATCGTTTGTCGAATGTGGAAGGCTATATGCTCTTCAGAGTGCTCTAACTCAGCATTTCTGGAGAGTGCCCCAATTGTTGCAACGCCTTCTGGCTCGTTTGGAAGACAGACTGTTAGCCAATCCGTTTCAGATTGTTCGGGACCGTTTAGGGTCCCTGTTGACTATGATTTTTTATGCAGATCTTAGGTTTCCTTACACTGAATATAAGCAGTCGACCCCTAAAGTGCAAGACCTTATAGATAAGGTTGTCCCTAGGCTGCAAAGATTAGCCGAAGATCCTACGATGCTCCACGACAATGCCTCCAGCAGTGAAAAGTCAATAATGTCACGCGTTGCAAACGTAACGTTAGGAGAGACCAAGATGTCTACGAACAATAATAAAGTTGCTGAACGAGAGGCAGCGATTAGATTGTTTAAAACCGTTTGTAAATGGTTAATCGGTAGCATATCGCGTTCGCAGTACGGGGCTTTGTCTGGATTTTATGAACTGTTCCCTATCATCTGCCAGTTGGAAAATTGCGACGTGGACGAGGAGTTGACGAAGACGTGTTCGATGACATTGGCACTGTTGGCACAAGCATTGACTCTGCCTTGTCATATGACAGCGGCTTTAAATGCCGTGACCAAAGTTTCGAAGAGCTCTTCTTGGTGGGCCAGGGCTACTTGCCTCGAATTCCTTCAAGTCCTTGTATTTCATAATATGAGTATCATACTTAGCAATCAGGAATGGGTCTCCTGTGTCCGTGACATTGTTCTTAGACTCCTCGAAGATGACCGGCTCGAAGTCCGGGAAAAAGCAGGACAAGTACTCGGAGGTTTATTGCATTGTACATTTATCACTGATCACGAAAGTCTTTTGGTGAGTGTTTTTTAATTAACGTCTTAAAATTGGGATAATATATCTTAAAATAAAATTACTTGATTTAGTAGATTTTCACGCTTGGAGCTGATCTTGAAATTTGTGTCGTAGCACATGGATGGGGAAATTCTAATTAATCTGTTATTCTTTTTAGTTTACTTAACGCTAGAACAACCATATCCATTTAAATTATGGGTTTCTGATGACCCACCAAAGACAATAAAAATATCACTGGTTCCAGTATTAAATTATACGTTAAAGATTAAGCCATTCGTATCAAGACTTTAATAATAACAGAAAAAAATGTTACGGCTTAGATTGAATTAAATACTAATTTATAAGCATGTAATTTAATCGCATATTTTAATGATACCTTCTTATTTTTTAGGAACAATTTAAAATTAAGGCAAAAACTCGTATTCGTAAAAGACGACATGGCTCTGTTAGTTACGACGAGGACGACAAAATTGCAGAAGCTAAAGCAATTCGAGTTAGACACGCCGGTGTTCTTGGTTTGTGTTCGTTTATCCGCGCTCATCCATATGATGTGCCGAAGTACGTGCCTCCAGTTTTGGAGCACTTAGGTCTTCATTTGAACGATCCTCTGCCAATCCCGGTTAGTATGTCCACCGAAAAGTTACGGGTACATAAATCGTTGGAAGTGTTGCATTTTTTATCGGAAGCAAGTGACACTAGATGTACTATAATATATATTTTATACAAATGCAATTCACAAACAGGGATCAGTTATCACTGAATTATTATATGCAATGTTAATTTTCAGGCAACAATAAGAAAGACTCTAGGGGATTTTAAACGAACCCATTACGATGGATGGAATGGACTTACTGGACATATACAGCAGTTTACAGAAGAACAACTTGTAGTTTTACAAGATCTAACTGTGCCTCCTTCCTACTATGCTTAGCTGTGCATACATGTGTTATGCGAGAAATATGTTGGCTAACATGTATGTAATGATGCCTAGAGATAAGATCTTTACTCCGTAACGTGAAGGATGGCAACATGTTCAAGAGGGACTATCGATAAATGTTTTTATATAAAAGTTCATTCACTTTTCGCCAAATTAACAAGCTTTGTTTAATTTAACTACTTTGGTCACCTCCGACATTAAATGTTGGAATTTAATATCAGCAGTTTAAGAAGTTTTTATTAAGGGCTCGAGGTCCTATAGGATCGTTCATATGTTTCGACAAGTATCTCACCACTAAGAAAACATTTCCTATCGTAACAGTTTTCAAGACGCGTTTCCTCTGTCTGCAATTACGTTCATTCGTGTATGAAAAAAAAATGTATGTACAATATATTGTAAAATGAGTTTTGTTAAGTCTGCAGTGATTATTTACGAGTAATTGTCTTTAATCGCTATTAAGGGATAGCAGAAAGGTATGAGTTTTAATGTTATTTTCAACCTTTACTATTGTTTTTAAAGTTTCATATTATGTGACAAACAAAATCTTTTGTCCTAGGAATGCACCCTGTTGTATCTGAGGACAAATAAAAGCTAATACATGCCTGACGAATGACATTTAACAATTGGTACACCTCTGCTGTGTACTGCAGAGTGAATTAAATTGGTCAATGTTTATTTTTATTTATAACAATGTATTATTTTATTTGACGCAACATGGTATATTAATTCTGAACATCTATAAATTATTTAATAAACATCATGAGTCGTCGTACATAATTAGATCTTTCGCATCTCGAAATGTACACTTGCAAGTATAAGTGAACATATTAAAGAAAGTCATCTTGAAAACCAAAAAACATTTTCTTTCTTATTAAAATTATAAACGCGAAGAGACTGTAAGAAAACTTAAACTGATATATCAGAAAGGTTAAATTATTGTAGCACTAGACACACTTTGATAAAAATCTTGAAACGAATATTCATACTGCAACTTGAAAGACGTGCACAATGATCATATCTTAACTTTGAGATATGGTTTTTAAAAACGTGATTTCATTAAAATGTAATTATTGAACCAATAGTTCAGTTTGTAATAGCCTCACTTCTTATGTTAAACGACTTAGGTCACTATTTGCTTATAAAACTTGTACCTATATGTATATAAATATACACAAGGATAAGTTGCTAGTACTACAATGTACTATCATCTCTTTTCCTTCACCTTGTCTCAGAGTTCAGAAATTTCCTGTTGCGGTTGCAAACTTACACTCCACTCGCGTAAGGCTGAGATTACATGATTGAACTTTGTCATCCACTTCATTAAATCATTTGTGTCGTCACATGACAAAAGATTTCTGTTTATAAAAAAATATTTGTATTAATTTTTCTTGGAACGAGAGGATGGAATAGATTTAAACATTCACTTGGATCATTAAATTTTTTGGAGGTAGTGGAATTATTTGCTTGTCATTTTTTAAATTATACTTACCTAACGATAGTCAATGAAGATCTGCATTCCATCATCATGCTGTTCCTATCGGATGCGTCTCGACGTCTTGCTGTTTCGATCAACAAAGTTCTTGGTTTAGCGCAAATCGTTCTCTCAGCTATAGTTATTTTATCCGATATGCAATGCTTTAAATCAATGGTTAAAAGTGGACTTTTAGTCTCTTCATCAGGTGGATAATTCCAAAACATAAGTGAATGTCCTTGAAGAACACACCAGCGACGGTTCCAAACAGCCAGACCACCAGCTTCGTCTCCATGTGTCAGGAAACCCGAATGGGTAATGGTTAAATCAAGCTCGCAAGTTAAGCTTAAATCAATAGTTCCTTGCAAGATTGAGTTTCTTGGAACCTATAATAAATAAATATTAAAATATATACAGTAAATCAAACATTTCAGGAATTCTAAAATAAAATTATCTGTAATTTCATTGGCTTATACTACGTCTGTTTCTACATTTTCAAAATTATCCAAAAAGGTTATTTGAATTATATTTATTCACGTATTTGCAGAAATTTCGAATAAAATCATAATATAAAAAATTAAATTTAGAAGAAGAAGATTATATTTACTCCTGACAGTGGCCATGGAGATGATAACGCTAAATCATGAAGTCCAAGCTCGACAAAACCACATGGCATAAATAAAGACCTTCTAACACCCTGTGATTGCTTGTTCTGTAATCTTGACACTGACTTTTCAGCACATTTCAATAACTTCTTTGGTGATGGACATGCATGAAGTTTTTTACTAGATTGCGACCCATTACTGTCGGTATCTTTGTACTCTAAACAGTATATATGTACAGTAATTTTGAAATCTGTCGTCAAGTTTGGTATGGAAAATGTTCCTGGTAAATGGATTGTATAATCATTTCTGGAATATTCAACAGTTTGTGTGGCTAGAATTGTCAATCCGTGTGAAATAACTGCAATGAACCACAGTCTAATGCCGTCAAACTCAATATCATTACTTTGTTCTTTTTGTAAGTTGATATTGATTTCTCCAATCGTGACTTTTCCTCTTTCACTCGATGGTTTACTATTTTTCTCATCAGAGCTCACTCTCTTAATTTCTTCAAAAATAGTCCTTTTCTTCAGATTTATCACTAAAAAGATTCGTTCTAATTGAACTTGACGAATGAAATCTTTATTAAACCTACATTGATTTAATGCCTTTTCCCCTTGGTTCAGTTGCTCTTGTTGTATATCGAGTTCCTGCCAAAGACAATTTATCCTTTCATCTTCGTTAAAATTCGGGTAGGCCAAAAGTTGACTGGTAGATTTCGGTAAAGCTTTTATGTCCGAGCGAAATGTCTAAAATGAAAATGAAACATAATTTCGCTTAATAAAACCGTGGAAAATTGTCATATTTATCCAAAAATTTGTCAGTTATTACGTTACAGTTGATAAAATAATAATATATTTAATTCTTAACAAGTCTTTTGGCTTTGTTTGAAATTATTTAATTTTTTAACAAATTGATGCATAAACAAAGCACCAAAAAGTTAATATTTGCTGAGGGAATACTTTACCTTTCTAATCCTTTTGGTGAA
This sequence comes from Orussus abietinus, assembly GCF_000612105.2. Classification (NCBI taxonomy): domain Eukaryota; kingdom Metazoa; phylum Arthropoda; class Insecta; order Hymenoptera; family Orussidae; genus Orussus; species Orussus abietinus. The sequence continues at coordinate 51,888 of NW_019394962.1, read as the reverse complement.
CGATCTGTATAAAGTTAAAGTTCTGTTCAAACTAGCTCGTGCTTGAGAAAACGTTTCACGCATTGTTTTATTTTCTTCAGTATTTGTAACATGAGGGGAACTGCTTTCAGAAAAAAACTCGCTCACATTGTCATGAGTGATATTACCATGTGCGTTCAATGGTCCATATGTAACAGTAGTATTATTTAATTCATCACCAAGAGCATCTGTTAAAAACTGTTTCACTGCATAAGGTGTAGTATTATTTAAATCAGTACTTGAATTCTGTTGTCCAGAACTTTCGTCATTTTTTGGACTTTCTGGACTATTTGGGACAGTTATCGTTGAAATGCTCGTTTCGATTTGAGGTGATGGTTTTTCAGGAACATTCATATTTAATGATTTTCTTGTTGACTCCAAATTTGGCTTAGACCTTCCAGTTTTTGGAGTCTGAAAATGATATTTTCCAGCTAATGGAATATCATTTAATACTATTGGTGAAGCAGGTTGTTTAATTTTTGGAAGTAATTTTGGACTACTTGTAGTAGAGATTTGTTTAAAATTGGAATCTGGATGTGGTTTTTCAGCACTATTTTTAATGTGTACTTCTTTAATAATTCTTTGACTACTAGGAGTTAAAGATTTGCAATTGCTATGTTTTAATGGAGTATAGGGTTGTTCAAGTGTTTTTGTAGTGTAATCTGAAGTCGAAGTGAGAATATTTGTGAAGTCAGGGTAAATTTTTTCAAACGGCGATTTTATGTAGTCCTTCCGAATCATAGGCAATTTACTTGAACTAATTTCCAGACGTTTAATGTCAGCATCTAAATCTTTTATTTCTTCTGAAATAGATGATGTTAGCAATGAGTCACTACAGACAGTTTCTCTTGATTCGTATGTCTTTTCTGTCTGTACTTCACCGGCTGAATCTTTAAGATCTTTAGACCAGGTTTTGTGATTATGCTGAACATCATTTAATTGTTTCAACTGATCAATATCTATCAAATCTGCTTTTAGGTCTGGGTTAATGTCGTTATGTTGTACTTTGCAGGTTTCTGGTTTTTTGATTATATCTACGGCGCTGGAATGATTGATACTGCTATCAAGATTTGTTTTATCTGATAGTGTAGATGCAGCATTACACAATGGTCCTCGCCACTTAATATTACCAAGGCGAAAATCCTTTATGTATGTTGAAGACGTGACGTTATTAACAACACCTCCTGATCTTTCTGAACTCGTAAGAAGTACGTTTTTTATATCTTTGTTTTCAATAGTAACATATGTGTTATCAGATTGGTTATTGTCTTGCACAAATAATGATTTATCATTTGGTTGAAGATACGATGAATACTTCTGTCGATAATTTGGGTATCCAGTTGTTAAGGTCTCATAGTGTGAACTTGATCGATCAGAATCATGTTTTGTTTTTTCCTTATTTTTATTATGAGAAGAAGATTGCAGTGGTATTGCATCAGCATTTATTGATTCTGAGGTTTTATGTGTTATCTCACCAAAATTATTAGCCAAATATTTTTTTCGTGCAATGTCAATATCACTTGGTTTCCTGTACATTTCTTTATAATTATCACAAGGAACGTATTCATCAGTTTCCTTCAGGTTTCCTGTAGTTGTGTGTTTAGTTTTATGTAAATATGTATCCTGAATCAAAGATGTGGATTTTCGGTTTAAACAATCCTTTGTACTTTGAGTTTTTAAGATTGAATCACGAACCGAAGATGTGGACTTTCTTCTTAAATCTTCTTTTGCATCCTGCATGTTTCTCTGTGAGAAATGACTGTTTATTTTATTATCAGATAATGTATGGTCCGAAGGTTTATCTGATCAGGAAAAAGTAATTTTATATACATCATGGTACTGTATATTATTGCTATAAACTAATGTTAAATTTATGAATAATAGTAATCCAGACATTTTGAAAGAAAATAAAAAATTGATGTATTGAATCAAGTAGGTAAATGTAAATAAGTTTTTATTCCTTACCAACAGACGCAATACTTGACCTATGGTCGTCGATGGCCTTTAGAATGTTTACTTTTCTACGTACATCTGTGCAAAAATTTGAAGTTCCTCTGTATTCCTTCTTCAGGTTGGCACGATGTAGCATACGCTAAAACAAATATTTATTATTCAATGATTTAGAATAAAATAATTCTATCATGACACAAGAGTGAATGAGTTATTCCAACACTAGTCAATAATCAATTTCCATGTTTCCTTTGTTAGAATGATAATTATTTACCTGAGTAAACGGTTGGGTTGGGTCATCCATTTACGGTCGTGATAAATGTCGGAAGAAAAACCGATTGTTAAAGAGATCAGGCGTTTCAAATAAATTATTAAAAATTTAATCAATTAACGTGATAAAAATAAGGGCCGATTGCACATGTGCGCACTATTTAGTCAGTTCAACCCGATCAGTATCAGAGAGTCAGTATTAATCTCACAAAGAACGTCAACTCTTTAACGTTAAATCGTTTTAAATAGAAAAAAAGTAATGATATATTAAATACGGCTATTGTTAAAAAAAGGTATATGTTCATACGCGCATATCATTAAACAACTAGAGGAGCTACGAATTAATGCAAACAATACACAGGAACTGTTGTCACATTTCAAATCCAAATTGAACTGTGTACTTACAGAGATTTTGAACCAGATGTCCCTCTAGTAGCTATTTATTATTGGCGCGAAGATTTGAATCTGGGCAGTAGCCCAATATCAAGTGATATATTTTCATTTTGATATATTTTCAACTATGTATGTACGTATGTACATATGTACATACTAGGTTAAGCAGTGAAATGTTGGAAATCAGTAGGTGTTCGCTCTATTTTTGCTTAGACGAAGCGTTTTCCGTCCTTACGAATTCAAAATACGGGCCAAGCGTTAATCCCAACTTCTGAGACTTTCTCTGCTTGTAACGCATGTAACGGTATATATTTTAGTATGAATATAGGCGTGCATGCACGAAAGAATGCGCGGTGACAAGCAATTGAAAATCCGAATTACTTTTATATTGTAAGCGATTAGCACTTTGTACATATCAAAAAATGAGTGAGATTGAGAGGAAGGAAGAAGAGACAATCGAGGTACAATATTTACTGTTTTACCGTTAAAAGGATAGATACTAAATATTTGTAATTGTTCAAAACTAATTCCTAAGATAGAAATCTTAACTTCATTTACTTTTTCTAGGCCAAAACATTTAGTGGATTAATATTACATACGAAAGTGAAAGTAATATTTAACACACTTTTGTACGTGGTATTAGGGCCAGTATTATTATATGGAATTTTACATGCAATTTTACACTGGCAAAGTCACTGTATTTCGTCTGAAACTAAAACTGTCACAATAGAAAAAGAAGCACCAATTTTTTGGATTTACGCCAACAATACCGAAACTGGATATTTAAGACACGTACTGCTTGTACTTGAGCGACTTGGGTTTCAACGTGGCAGCAGAGAATCCAGCTGGGATCTGCTGTGGGCTCATGATTATCCATTTACTACGATATCAAATGATCTAACTAATTTAAAACGTCATCAGAAAGTCAATCATTTTCCTGGCTGTGGATATATTACAAATAAAGTACTCTTATCTACAACGGAAGGAAAACACCTTCCTGCTGCTTTCAAAATTCCAGATGACGCAGATACATTTCTAAAATATGTTGCTCATAATCCAAATAAGTCCTTTGTGCAAAAATCCAACTCTCATAGAGGAATTAAGATCTATGAAACCAGTGAGTTAAATCTTGCTGCTAAGGATACTTTCATCCAAGAATTTATTGAACGACCGTATTTGGTAGATGGATACAAATTTGACATCGGAGTATATACAGTTATAACTTCCGTTGACCCATTAAGGGTATATACCTATAAAGGGGATGTTTTGTTCAGATTTTGTCCAGTAAAATATTATCCATTTGATCCTGAGAACGTGGACAAATATGTAGTCGGCGATGACTATCTGCCTATTTGGAAAGTACCTTCATTGCAAAATTATTATTCAAAACTAGGGTTTTCGATGAAAGATTCATTTGATGCGTATGTAAAGTCAAGAGGGGAAGATCCTTGGAAAGTGTGGCATAACATTCACGAGGCTATAAGAGATATAACTCTGAAGAAAGAGGCTCAAATTAAACAAGTTGTGAATAGATATGGAAATGGACGAAATTTCTTTGAATTAGTCAGATTTGATTTTTCTTTGGATGAAAACCTAAACGTCTTTACAATGGAAGCAAACATGTCCCCAAATTTATCATCTGCTCATTTCCCTCCAAATCAGTTACTGTATGAACAAGTATTGTTTAATTTATTTGCATTAGTTGGAATTGGTCAACGGGTCAAAAAAAATTCGTTGAGCATAAGGTAATATATGAAGTACAGAAATTATTACATTTAATTAAGAAGACGTGAAGCGATCATAATACTTTGTTCTTTTTATTTTGTAGAACAGTAAAAGAACAGGAGATGGAAGTGGCTGATAAAAATATTGTAATTGCGCCTGAACTTTGCGCATTATGTGAAGATTGTTTTCGTCTAGAGTGTCAGCTTTGCAAACCATGTTTTACGGATGAAATGAAATTAATATTAACGCAAAGCTATCTTGAAAATCAGAATAAAATGGATTACTACCGAATTTTCCCTCCTTCGGTAACAGAAGTAAGATTATTTTTATTGAATTTCTTAACATATTTAAGATTTTTATGGAGAAAGAATTTAACTTGTTTCATAACATATTCCAGATTAATAATATGTCATTGACAAACTATACATTGAAAAATCAGTTACTTATGCGATGGTACCAAAGAAAATGTGAGAGCGATTTTACATGGTGTACGTAAGTATAAATTAATTTAACATTATTTTTGGAAGACTTAAGACAGTACAAAATATCTTATCCAGAAGTAATACATAATTTATGAATGTTTTTATAACTAACATTTTATACAAGTAATTTTTCTCTGATTATGTATATTATAAGTTGTACAAATATGAATGTAATTCATTATTTTTGTGTACCTTAATACATTTATATTTAATAATAACCTGAAGTCAAATAATGAATAAAGGTCCTCAGAAATTACTTGAACATGGATCCTCCATTTTCTTGCGTGTCTTTTTTAACTTAAATTCTGGAGCATTAGGATTTGTCCCTTTATAAAATTCCTTTAGTAACTGCATTGCTTTTTCTGATTTTACATGGCTTATTATTTTAATTTCCGAATCATACATTTTTGAAACATCAAAAACACCAGAGCACCCTCCAAAGCGATCATTTGTACAGCCATAAACAACAGTGTACACCTTTAACTGATGAAGAGCAGCTGCACACATTATGCATGGTTCCACCGTAACGATAACGTGAATGTTTTTGAAAACTTCTTTATAGCATAATTTGTTAGCATTACAGTATTTCAGAACATCATCGATGCAGTTTATTTCGGCATGACGAGTAGCATTTCTGGTCTCATTCACGGTATTATTACCTGTTGCAATTATTTCATCATTAAATACGAATAAACAACCCACAGGAACTTCTCCTAATTTTAATGAGGCAACTGCTTTTTCTAATGCAACATCCATCCAATAGTTATAATCCATGGTTATCTTTCGTCATATACTTTGTTTTCTAATCAAACAAATTATACATGTATCCAGAATTTTTTTTAATATTCTGTAACATTAGTATTATTTATTTATAAATATTGTAGCAGAAAATAAAACAAGCTTATATACGTGCTTACAACTTGTAAACTTTTTAAATGTTTCCTTTATCATCAATAAATAGATATCCAATTGTATGATGGCTTGGTACTCCATGAGCGTTTTCAGTGCCATCTGTGTTCAATTTCAGTAAGTACAATAATAGCGGGAAAAATAAATTTAAAATGTTAAAAAAAGGTTCATTTTATTTTATAGATTCAAGGTGCATACAATTAAAAATAAACGTAATGAATGTACTCAACACATTAATGAAAATAAATTCTTAGTCCCTTTAAAGTTACGTTTTGTCAGTTGGGTCTTATGCTTTTTTTATGCTTCAACTGTGATTCTTTCCTTATAATTATCATAAAGAACTTAAGAAAGCTAGTAAAACTTTGAAATAATTAGGCATAAACATAAGTATGATTTACATCTTATTAATATCTTGTGTATGGAAATTAATTACTTGGTGAAATAACGCAGAAGATTGATTTCTTGCAGTCTTTTCACAGCTTTGTCATTCCAGTTTGCATTGCCCACTGCCCTTGGGCTGGGGTGAGGAATAAAAGTTACCTATATAAATTAATTCATTTTTTAAATAGTGATTAGTGAATCATGGCAAGCATAGTTACTTATAGACATGGATGTACAAACGATCCACCTTTGTTTTGAGACCAGCAGCTTGAACTGCCAATTGTGCTCTCTTCTCTGCGAAACGACCAATGCCAATGACAGTTTCAATTTTTAAAAGTTTGATGGTATCGACAAGAGTTTTGTCACATATGCGTTGAACCATTTTTTGCTCATTTTCCTGTGAAAAGTAGCTGAAGTAATGCAATGCAAAAAAAATAAATCACACATGATACCTTTAAATCAGCAGGGGTAATATTACGTCCTTTGACATCCATGAGCGCAATCGGACAATAGTTACGGAGATATGCGTGAAGAAAGAAATTTTCTGGTTTTTCACACAGTTCTTGGAACAAACACCAGAATCTTTTTCCACTTACTTCGCTGCGAGTGCAAGCAAAACCTTTAACCAGCCGATCAGGCTGTTCACGCTCTGGTTTTCCTACATCGCCAGAAATACCTAACCACTTCCGAACCATACTTATTTCTCCGAATGGTACACCATTCTGAGACATACCCCATGGTCCAGGGTTAATACCAAGGAAGAGAATCTTTTTTGGATTTTGGCAATATTTTTCAACGTACATGGAATGTATATTAAAAGCATATTCAAGGGGAGAGTAGACATACTCTACTGGCTTTTGGAATTGAATCTTGCTAAGCTGTTCTGCAAGGGAGCGCTCCAGTTTTAAGAGTTCTTTGGCAATATCAGTGGTTAAAGGAATTTTAGGTGGTCCTACAAGTTTGTCATCGTCCTCTGTTTCATTTTCTGTTACTTCTACAGATTTCACAATTTTGTCAATGTTCTCATCTTGACAGTTCTCGACTTCTACGTCTTCTTTTGCCCTCGGACTTACTGGACCGTCATGGCTTGCCTTAAATCTTTTTACAGGCCTCATTGTAAATCTCTTGATTACAGTTTTCATCTAATATAATACAACTTTCATAATTTATTCAACAATCCAGCAGTAATGAACACCTCTAAAACTGCGTTTCCTATTTCACTCCTGTGTTTGATATGTTTATTTAATTTCGTTAATGCAAGAGATTGTTTACAAATGTGTATTAACAAACTACCCTCATTTTCCGAACATTCAGAGCTGGAATCAATGAGAATCGTTACGACAATCGAAACAGATGAAAGAATCGAAAAAACCGTTTGAAATCAATTTCGAATCCAGCAAGTGGGGACGCCGCCGGTAGTAAAGAATGACAAAGGAGAGCACTTTTGAAAATGCGCGAAAATGCTCTTATGCAAGCATTGCCTAGGTCGAAGAGAAACAGCAAATCACAGCGAGTGGGACGGTCCCTGGAAATAAAAAAGGCGCGCGTGTGAAATTTGCCGTGAGTCGCGAGCGGTTGCGATGTGGCAACAACGTCGCGTTAAGATGTAGCGCCATCGCGAGGGGATGGGAAATAAAGGGTTCGTCGAAGATTTGACTTTTCGTAGCCGTCGAATCGATCGAGGAAACCGAAATACATGAGATCTCGGCACGTGCCGCGGAAATTGGAGAAACAGATGAAGAGGAAACTGTCACGGGTGGAGACGCCGGTGACAGAAAATCGCATATAACGTAAAATACGAAATTCAAAATGGCCGCCGTCAGGTGTCTCCTGTCAAAATGCCATTGTGCTCGAACAACGACAACGAACACGATTTATAGGCAGTAGTGGTAACCCGAAGGGAGTCTCGGACCCCGGGAAAATAAGAGTGAGCTAGTCGACGAGTCGATTTCACCAGGTGTCGGATTCACTTTGAAATTTGGAGATCGAGGCGACAAGCGCGACCTGAAGTGGGTCACTTGCGAGCGCATCGGGGAGTGCGGATGAACGCGGAGTCGACAGAATCCAATATGGTGACTGATGGATTGATCAACTGTTGTCGGTCGTCGAAACTCGTAGGGATGTTTAGTAATATCGGCGTCGACTTCGGAGGTGATCGGTGGTGAGGTGAAGTTATGGACTTGAGGTGATCTCGAGCCGTCCTAAGGCCAGAGAGAGGAATCATGTGCGATGTGTGCGCCGACTTTCACGACCTTCTGCTCTCTTGTAAGCAAATTGTTACATATCTAGATTTTTATAAACCCCTTTCGATTCATGACGTGTCCGTGCGTAAAGTGCAGTAAAATCATGTAAACTCGTTGCACCTGCGCTTCACGGAGCGTTCACTGTGATTAGTTACATTTAGACGTACACCTTAACCTTAAAGCACGTCTGTCAACGGTCCTTATAGCATGATGAAACGTACCTGTTTTAAAGCATCTTTGGTGTGTGTTTAGACGAGGAACGCGCCTCCAAGGAGCAAAATGAGTTGGCCGCCCTCTTCGTAGTAGATGTGGAGACGATACTTCACTATGTTAATCAGTGGGTACAAAGGTACGTTTGCATTTGCAATTTTGTCGATTGGAAAGCCTCGTAGTTTACACAGCTCTTTCGAAAGAAGGGGACTGTTATTTCTAATTTAGTAAGAGATGTTAACCTAAGCGTAATGGAATATATCGCTATCCCTAGGCAATGTATGTGCTGCTATCGGGAGGTTAAGAACTTCGACCGATTTATAAGACTGACACAAAGTATCGTTCTTTGCACGTTGCAACAACTTCAAGCCATACATCAAAATGGCCAATGTGTCGAAGATGAAACCGACACGGCTAACGAGCACCGGCATGAAAAGGAGAAAACGGAAAAAGAAAAGTTGATGAATGTAAATCATGTAATTCCTGAATCTTGGAGGAAGTATACATGGTCTCAACAGGATAGAGAAAAATTGTTTCACCTCCTATCCAAGATTTTTTTATTGAACTTTCCATTATACATTGCAATGAAGCATGGTGGAGTAATAAATCCTTTAGCTCCGATCAAGGTAAAAAAGTATTGCATATTTTTTAGAATGCTTATTTTTATGTATTATTTAACATGAAGTAAGGTAATAAGGCATTCTTATACTTACGTAATTTAATTAAATTTGTAAAGTATGAAAATTTACTAGTTGTAAAACTTAAAAGAACAATGATATTTTAATATTAATGTGTATACAGGATGAAGGTGGTTACTGCGAACCTCATGATCCAGAGGTGCCGGCACCTATGATCCGTGCAGTTTCAATATTTTGTCATCAAGGTGGTTTCGATTTGATGTCCGCATGCTTCGATATGAAAGAACCCCTACCTGTTGGTCTAGCTCATTCTATAGTTGCTGTCATATGTAATTTGAAACTATGGTTGAATTATGGTAGCGTCATCCAGTTATTTGTACCTCTGCGTAGTCGTGTTATGAAATATATGTGTCGTCTTGGGGATAAAGAACTCCGTACCCCAGCTGTGAGAACTATGGCAGGTGTGTATTTAAATTTACTTCGATGCAGATAGAAATCCTAAGTAAGAATGAATTTATATTTATTGCAATTTCTTAGATTTTATGTGGAGTGCTGCAAAGGATCCAATAGACGCAGTACTCCCAACGTTCGATCGAGATGGATTAGATTTGGCATTTAAATATTTTACCAGTACGACATTGACGATGCGACTGGCAGGCATAGCTCAAATAAATGCGCACATCACGGCATTCAACGAGCTGTGTAACAGTGAGACTGTAGCAGAAATTGAGCAGGTCGGCCATGCATTAGCGGCGTGGCTCACAGAGAATAACATCATCGCTCATATATTTGGACCAAATTTACACGTAGAAGTAATTAAACAAAGCCACATAGTACTAAGTTTCCTTGCAATGGAGGGTAGAATCTCGTCTTCGGACATGGACACAATGTGGCAGGCAGCACAGTTGAAGCATTGCGGTCGCCCTGTGTACGATTTGCTTGCCCCTTTAGTGAAACACTTGGCACCCACTCCTGTACTCCACTTGTATTCGTTGCTGGGTAAGCTCGAACCCAAGGATCATACGGAACAAAGTCTATTTTTGGCATCCGCTTTGATAAAATTTATTTGGACCTCGGGTGGCTCGGGATATCCGAGAGGATTGTCCGCAAAAGGTAGAGAAGCTTTAAAAAATTCCGGAGAAATGGGAGGTACCAGTAGCAGCGATCCAAGTGGGATGGACGGAAGTAGCCCCGAAGAGGACGAAGAGGAACCTAGTCCGGCACCATCCGAAGGGCCATCGCCAAGAAAGCAGGCACGTGGTGACAGCAGCGATTGCGAGGGTAAGTTAAACGCGACCGTCGTGCACAAATTGACGAGTCGAAAATAAATAACGATTTGTATTTTCGTTAGTTAACTTCAAAATGAAGGGCTTGGAAAGTACATCTCCTGGAGCTAATTTTGTAAAAGTAGAGGAGCTGCCTCTGGCTAACGTGGATCAAAATTCCGACATGTCGAAGAGTTCGGCCTTGAAGGGTGCGACCGAGGGAGTGACTATTACCGAGGAAAAGTTCGATGGTACGTGCGTCGCAAAAGACAAGCAAAGTGGCACCGACGCCGAGGCAGACACCGAAAAGTCGAATACCGAAGAAACCGTGACGCAGGAGAAAAAGAAGAGGAAAGTTTTTCGAAAAAGAAAGAAGCCGCAGAAACGCTCCGCCTTTTCCGAGAAGGCACTGGATTATATCGTGAGGGACGAATCCAATCGACCGTTACGGAAAGATTTACCATCCGGTAAAGTTGACAATGCCTTCGAGCCCGTGATGCTGAATACTGCCGGTGGACAGAGAAGTCCCACGGACAAGATATTCGCTTTGGCGGACGTTTCGGCGTGCGAGCTGGAGACACCGACGTTCGAAAATACAACACCGGAGTCTCAGTTGACATTAGCGGACGACAAAGAAGTTATTTTGACCCAAGTATCGGATAGCAGCCTGGAACCGGATGAAGTCAGCACGGCGCTAGACGTCCGGAGGACGTTGAAAATAAAGAAATTATTATTTAATAGCATGAATAGATTAGCAGGCACTTCGGAGAGTACTCTGGAGACTGCCGCGTTTAGTAGATCATTGGACCGCCAGCGAGGTGCAAAAATGATGGACTTACCTATCGACAATATGACAAGATTGGCCGACGTGTCGGAGAGGGTCATGGAGCCTGCGGTACTCAACATGATGCTGGAGGTACAGCAAACCCCAAAGAACGTAGGGCTGTCCATCGACAAGATGAGTATACTGGCAGATGTGTCGAACAGCAGATTGGAGCCGAGAATATTCAGCGCTGCTCTGGAGGCCCAACATGCTCGAAAGAGTGCGGAGTTACCTGTTGGCAAGTCAAACATCTTGGCAGAGGTATCGGACAGCAGCCTCGAACCGGCTGTACTGAATACAACCGCGAACTCGGAGTACAGTCGAAAGGAACGCGATAAATCTAGGTTGGATAACATTTCAGAGAGTACTCTGGAGTCGGTTGGACTCAACGTGGCGCAGAAATCCACGAAGAGAATGGACCTTCCGATGGATAAGGCGAGTCGACTGGCCCTCGCTTCGGAGCCGGGGACGTCTCTGGAAGACCGCGGCGCGGAGACAACCGACGAAGCAACTCTCGAGTCACAGAAGGGTGCCGAGACCCTCGACAGGGTGAAACATCAGGCCATGGAGATGGAGCCTAGCGATCAGGAAGTACCCACCACTGCGGCACTGTTAAGGGGAGTAAATAAAGCCAGCAAGTACGTATCACTGGTAGGACATAGCGTAGACAGAGTGCCTAATTCCGCGGATAGTTCCCACGACGAGGACGACAGCGACGTGACGGGCATTGTCGGTCCATCGGGAGGAACGGGGACCGTCATGTCCGAGCTGACCGGGTTGGTACACGCGACGGGTCCCCGATTTCTACCTTCGGGACTTGACGACATGCTGTCGGATGAAGAAGGGTCTTACAGCAGTAGAATATCGAACAAGAGCGAGAAGAATATGGCGGACTTCGACGGGGAGGAGAGTGGCTGCGAGGAGGAGCTGGCACAACTGGCTGCGAGGCATCTAACGGCGATTCAGATGCAGGCCTATCACCCACACAATTCTCATCCAACGATGACCATCGGCAGATCCGTCTGCAGAGCCCCTCAAGTGCGGACCATACGGCAAACGGTGGCGAGGCTCAGTTCCCAGTTTAACCTGGAGACAGTTTGTAAGCCAGGTAATACCCTTTTGTGGGATCTCCTCCAGGACGACAAGATCGGCCAGCTTGGCGAGGGCTTGGCCCTGGAAGCCGAAAAGGCCCTCTGCAACTTGCTTTGCTTCAACGTCGAGAGGCTGATACCCATGAAGTTTATCGAGGGGTGCCTGGAAAATCTGGCAGCGAATCGCTCCGTAGTGGTGTCGCTTCGACTACTTCCAAAATTACTGGCCAGTTTCCAGCAGTTCGGTACGATGGATGCCCACGCAATTACGACCTGGGCCGACCGAGAGAGGAACATGATGAAGCATTTCTTCAATAATCTGAAGACCTATGCGGCCACCGGACCGAAGACGAACCTGTACTCGCATCAAACGGAGGTTCAAGTCAGATTGCAATTCCTCTCTTCGATTTTCTCCCCTCTGGGCTCACCGGATTGTTTCAGGCTGAGTCTGGAGCAAGTAGACATACTCTGGCAGTGCCTGTCTCAAGACAGCACCTGCGCCGATGAGCTCTTCAGCTGGTTATTGAGTCAAGCCAAGTCCACGGAACAACACGCGCTGGGTATGGACACCCTGAAGCACCTGTGCATGCGCAAGCTCCCCAGCCTCCCCCCGGAAGCCGTAAGCATGACAGGCCTCAGTCTCTTTCAACAACTCTGCAACCTGGCGAGATTAGCTGCAGCTCATCTGGACAGGCCTCTGCGAGACGTGGACTCGGTCGGCATGGACTTCCTCTGGCGGATAGCTTTGAAGGCGAAGAGCACGGACGTTAGCATGGCGGCGATACAGTATCTGAACGGCTATTACATGTCGCGGCAATTAACGCAAGAAGCCGAATTCGTGTCCCAGTGTATGACTCACCTGGCTGCGGCCAGCGCAGACCTGGAGATTAACGAGGAGGCCAGTCTGCGGTGCATCCAGCGAGCTTTGCTTTTGCTGAGGACTCACCTGGAGGCATTCAGGAAGCGATACGCTTACCACTTGAGGCGCTGGGCATTGGAAGGTCGTGGGACCGACAGTCACATCGCCATGAGCGGCTCCGAGAGGGGCCAGCAACTAAGAATCTACGTCCAGCCGGCAGGTATTCCCGACAAGACTAGTTTCACCCTGCTGAGTACAGACTACGTAGCCGACTTGAGAGCGGAGGTAGCCAAGTGGTGGGATGATATGCAGAACGAGCAGGAAAAGAATCCGTCGTCCTCGGTGACGTCGGCCTCGGTCAACAACGGAGGCTCGGTGCTAGGTTCTCTCCTCAGCGACGGTCCGATTAGAATGATAACGCAGGGGCAAGAGCTGACCATTGACTTCGACGAGAAGACCCTTCAAGAGATGGGCTTCAAGGACGGCCAGCTGGTGTTCATCTCCCTAGGCGCGGGTAGGGGTACGGGGAGCGGAAGGTCCGGGAAAAGGGACTTGGAGTCGCCGTCTTTGCTGCCTCCACCGTCTAGAGATTCCTTGCCGACTCTTCTTCTGCTAAGGCCTCAGTACTTCGAGCAGCTGTTCACCTTGATGAGGACCCTGAGCGCCATGAAGACGACCGTTAAAGGCGGTCAGGAGATACCCCACACGAAGGCCCAAGTGCTGTCCAGGAGGGTCTGGGACACCTTGACTCTGCTTCCCACCAGCCCGACCCTCTTGCGAGGCTTCCAGAAGCTGGAGGAGGCTTCGCTTCCCGAACTGCTGGACCCCGCCAGTCCGCAGAAGCTGATGTATTCCCTGTATATCGTCGAGTCTTTAAGCAAACGAGGACCCCCGTCTAGACCCGCACCCACCAGTTCCAGCACAGCAACCCCCGTCCACGAAGGAGGTGGTGGCGACGCCGACGATAATCAAGACGACAGGGAAAAGGAGACCAGCTGGTCCACGCAGTTCGTCCAACACGGAGGACTCAGGCATTTGTTCGACATCTTCATGTCCGGGTGTCTTGAGCGAGGGGACGGCAGCGAGTGGCAACAGGATTGCCTCGCCAGTCTGCTGAAACAACTGTGTCATTTGGGCGTCGTCAGAGAGGAGAGGAAAAGAGGCAAGCCGGACAAGCTGCTGGTGCCCAGACTGAGCGAGGCGATGTTGGCGATGATGGACATGGAGACGGTGATGCCCAGACTGACCAACATCCTGATAGAAGCTTCCCTGCCTAGGGACCCTAATCACTATAAGACCGGCCTCTTTGGGAGGTCCCAGGTGATCCATTACGCGATGGCGTTGCTGGTCTGCTGGGTTCACAGCGACCTCGGGGTCCGGCACTCCTTGTTCTCGTCGACCGAACCCTTCGGGAAGACCTGGCTTCGCCGGCTCGTCCTGGAGGATCCTGAGCCCGCCGTGAGGAGAGAGGTTTGTACCGCCTTGTACAGACTCTGCTTAGGAATCACCGGCACCGAGGACGAAAATGCCGACACGTCCAACTTGATCGTTCCTATCCTGAACACTCTGTTGGAGCATCTCGCGATCGCCGAGACCATGCTGCCTTCTCCTCGTAAGCCGGACCTTCCTCTGCATCTGCACCCTGTCCTGGACGACGGCAAGGAGCCTTACGGACCGGCGTGTCGGGACTACTTCTGGCTGGTCTGTCGCCTGGTGGACTCTTTGCCCGACGACGTCATTCGGGAAGAGGGCTCCGACGAATCCTCGGGTGCTATCATAGACCTTGAAGCATTGGCACACAGAGCCATTGATTCCGCCTTGAGCAGGGAACACCTGGAGACCAGACACAATACGGTCGAGGACGACGGCCTCGTCGGCTTGCTGAACCTGATCTGCAACATCATGACTCATAATCCTTCCTGCAAGCAGGACAAGATCGGGCAGAACCTGCTCTGCGAGGTCTTTGACTTCTTGTTCGCCCTGCCGAGTCCGAAGACGAAGCACGTGCCGAAGTGCAAGAGCCAGGCGTCCAGGTCGGCTGCATTCGATTTATTGGTGGAGCTGGTTAAAGCCGCGCCCAATAATTACAAGATCTTGCACGAGAAGCTGTTGGCTCAGCACAGGCCTGGAAGACACTCACCGTATCCTTGGGATTACTGGCCTCACGAGGACGGACGTTCCGACTGCGGATACGTTGGCTTGACGAACCTTGGGGCCACCTGCTACATGGCTAGCTGTATGCAACACCTGTACATGATGCCACAGGCTCGGGTCTCGATTCTCGGTGCCGACTGTAACCGAGCGAACAAGCACCAGCTGACTCTGCGGGAGTTGCAGAGGATGTTCGCGTACCTCCTGGAGTCAGAGAGGAAGGCGTACAACCCGCGCAGCTTCTGCAGGGTCTACACAATGAACCACGAGCCTCTCAACACTGGCGAGCAAAAGGACATGGCCGAGTTCTTCATCGACCTGGTCTCCAAGCTCGAGGAGATGACCTCCGACCTGAAGAACCTGGTGAAGACGCTCTTTTGCGGGGTGATATCCAACAACGTCGTGTCCTTGGATTGCGAGCACGTCAGCAGGACTCTGGAGGAGTTCTACACGGTGCGCTGTCAGGTGGCCGACATGAGGAACCTTTACGAGAGCCTCGACGAAGTGACCGTCAAGGACACTCTCGAGGGTGACAATATGTACACCTGCTCCCAGTGCGGGAAGAAGGCCCGCGCCGAGAAGAGGGCCTGCTTCAAGAAACTCCCTCACATCTTGTGCTTCAATACCATGAGGTACACCTTCAACATGGGCACTATGCTGAAGGAGAAGGTCAATACGCACTTCAGTTTCCCCCTGAGGCTCGACATGTCGGGGTACGTCGAGAAGAAGCTGATGCCCCAGCAGTATCAGGACGAGAAGAAGAAAGCCCTGGAGAAGAGAAGCGAGGCCGAGGGCTCGGGAGACTTTGGCCTCGACGAGGAGGAGATGGAGCACTACCTCTACGACCTGATCGGCGTCACCGTCCACACCGGGACCGCCGACGGGGGTCACTATTACAGCTTCATCCGGGACCGCACGTCCCTCAACAAGGACAAGTGGTTCCTCTTCAACGACGCCGAGGTCAAGCCCTTCGACCCGAACCAGATCGCCGCGGAGTGCTTCGGTGGAGAAATGACGAGCAAGACCTACGACTCGGTCACCGACAAGTTCATGGACTTCAGCTTCGAGAAGACGAACTCGGCCTACATGCTCTTCTACGAGTGGTGCACCGATCCCGTCGATCCTTCCAAGGACGAGGAGGCCACCGTCTCGAGTCCTCGCGCCCCGGACACTCCTACGTCCTCTCAACAGCAATGCAACCCGAGGACCGACAAGCCCCTGCCCCTCGAGCTCAACAAGGAGCTCGAGGACTGGATCTGGCAGGACAACATGCACTTCCTGCAGGACAAAAATATTTTCGAGCACACCTACTTCAGCTTCATGTGGCAGATCTGCGGTTACATACCTCACACCATGCAGCCGGACATCACGGAGATGTCGGCCGAGCTTTCGACGTCCTTCTTCATGGAGACGTTCATCCACGCCAAGGAGAAGCCCACCATGGTCCAGTGGGTCGAGCTGCTGACGAAACAGTTCAACGGATCCGCGGGAGCCTGCGCCAGGTTTCTCGAGAGGATGGCGGCCGATTCCTGGTGGCCTATCCAGATCCTGGTCAAGTGTCCCAATCAGATGGTCAGACAAATGTTCCAGAGGCTATGTATCCACGTTATTCAGAGACTGAGGGCCACCCAGGCACCTCTGTACCTTGCCTGCGACCCCGACAGCGACCCCACCACCGTTGGTACCAGGTCCTGTGTCACCAGATACGTTCGGATGCTGCTCTCCCTCATGGAGCACGCCAAGCAACACCTTAAACACCTCACGGAGTACTTCAGCTTTCTCTACGAGTTCAGCAAGATGGGGGAGGAGGAGACGCTCTTCCTGATCCAGGTGCAGGCGATCTCCACGATGGTGAATTTTTACCTTGGACATAAGACCCACGAGTACGTCGATGCGGTCAGCGAGGAGGAAGAGGAAGAGGAGGTCGTCACACTGGCCGCGGAGAAGCTGAGGCCCGCCTCGCTTGATAAGATGATAACGCTCATTGCTACCTTGGTGGAACGTAGCAGAGGACCCGATCACAGGTACATGTCTCCACGTCCTAAGAATTCCAGCTATATCGCGCATACTTGCCACTTAAAGTACTTAATCTATTTTGTCTTTTCAGGCTAACGCTGTCGCCGGCAGACTTGAACGCCGTTGCTGGCGGAAAAGGCTTCCCATTCCTGTACCAACAGACTAGGGACACCATCAATTTGAACCAGACTCGCAACTTGATACAGTCGCTCTGTCGCTGGAACGACCGACTGGCGATACACATCGTTACGATGATATTCCAGGCGATAACGAAGCACACGGACGTCTGTCAGCCGTTCTTTAAATTGTTGACGCTTTTGACGGAGGGCTCTGGGCCCAGTGGACTGCCTTGCATGACCCAGCTGATCTTGGGTAGAGTCTGGGAAGCTGCGAGGGTCGCACCTCACGGAGCCCTCGAATGGCTCGCCCTTGCTGTCACTAGGAGCAAGCTGGCTCATGCCTGGGTACTCCAAGGACTGGACACGTGGCTGCAACATTTCCTTTTGGAGCATACCAACCAAAGGGTGCGATCCGCCGCTGCTTTTCTTCTGGTCTCTCTGGTTCCGTCTACGCAATTCCGCCAGGGGTACAGAAACGCTCACCGGCTAGGATTGGGATGCAACCCCACGAGGGAGTTGCAGCTCTCGTCCGAGGCCACTTTGATCCTCCACCAGATCTACACCGCTCTTCTGAGACTTCTGCAACCTGCCAGGCACTATATCGACATTCAGACTCATGGGACGATGAAACTTACCGCGTACTTTGCACTTCTTACGTACTGTGTTGTTTCGAAGACTGAAAAGTTGATGGTAAGGATTGATCGTCGGAGTGGTTTCTCTTGACTTGCCTTACGTTGCTACGATATTCTGGTGTTTAAGGTGAAGTGAAACATCCATCAAATCAGTCGATTCGAATACAACACTTTTTTTTAAGGGTATTAGGCCAAACTGTCCAAAACTTTGACACATCACTCCTGATCAGCTAAGAATTGTCCTGACACATTAAAAATTTGGATTTTTCAAAAAAATTTTTTAACAGTCCAGACTAGAACTAAAATGGCGTCGAGCTCTCATATTTCGATCAATATACAATTATCGAAGGCTCTGATATGAGAATCGAAAGGGTCAGGACAATTTTACGAGAATTTAGAACACTCTGGTAATCGATAAACTCGCATTTGAACGGGATAAAGGCAAAAAAAGTGTTGTATGCGCTTCTTTGCTAAAACGATGGTAATAGGAGGTCTCGGAGTGAAAATTGAATTGACCTGGAAATCACAGATGGCGCAGGGGGTCCCTCCGCAGTCAATTAGGGCCCAGAAGGCATGAATCCAGAGGATTTCTGGAGTTTTACATCGATTTCTTCATAATTATTGTACGAAAACGACAGGTGGAATATGCCATTTGGTACAATACACAATATAATTCGACTTAGCTGTCAATATAAAAACGAACGTCGGCAACGTAGGCATTTAGAAAAATCGTCTTTATCGACGTCGATCAAGTTCCTCGACGTGTTTCACTTCACCTTAATTTCTTTTAATTCAGTTACTGTTAAGATTTAATTAGGACGTTTTATCGGAACGTTTAGCGGTAAGCACGGAAACAGTGGAAGTTAATTTAACTTCGTTGATTCCAGTTCGGACAATATTTAAACGATCTGTGGACCCTGTTTCATCCGAAACTATCGGAGCCGAGTATCCCGGTCCATCATAATAAGCAAGCTGTTCTGCTTTTCTGGTACCACGTCTGCTCCGACTGTCCAGAGAATGTCGCCACGATACTGCACAATCCGCACATCACCAAGAACATTGCATTTAATTATATACTGTGAGTAACGTGTCGTTAATACATTTATTAGAATATTTTATCAGCGAAGGAACGTGTATTCCTATTCGTTCATTTAATTCATCTCATTGCAGAGCCGATCACGAGGATCAGGATGTCGTTTTATTTAATAGGGTAATGTTGCCCGCCTATTACGGGCTTCTAAGGCTATGTTGTCAGCAGTCCCGAGGGTTCACGAGACAACTGGCTGCGCATCAAAATATCCAGTGGGCCTTTAAAAATATCACCCCGCACCCCACGCAGTACTCGACGGTGAGCAGTCGCAATAATACGCCGACACTTGCAATTTAGATTCTTATTAACACCCTCCGATCGATCAGGCGGTCGACGAGTTGTTCAAGTTGATGCAATTGCTGGTCGCGAGGCACCCGGATCAAACCGAGCAGGAGGAAGCGGAAATCGCGTCCTTCCGAAGAGGAACTCTATCCTCGTACCTGCAAGGTTTAGACGGTCGTTCCTGTTGGGCGACCTTAATTTCGGCCTTCAGGTACACTCTATAATTCGGTACGCCTTTACTTAAGGTGATGTAAAAGTGGCGTCCGAGGGATATCGCGTAGGAAGCTTTTCTCCCAGCTGGGTGTACCGAATTGTTTAAAAATTTGCCACCTGAACATTAAGGCTCTAAGAAGGGTCCTGACGTCGATGAAATTTTTTTTTAATTTGTTGTTTTCCAAAAAAAAAAGAAAAATGAAATATCATGGACGTCAGAACCTTTCTTAGGGCCTTTAAACTCACGTGGCAAAATTCTAAACGATCCGGTGCACTCGGTTCAGAGAATAGTTTCATAAACGATTTACTTCTCACGTGCCACTTTGATATCACCTTAATGAGTATATAAAATGTCGTTGAAACGCGTTTGATGTTTCTCGTCCTTAATTCGCAGAATCCTAATAGAGTCCGACGACGATCGGCTCTACGTGGTTTATAATGGAGGCCTGAGCATGGCCTTGGAGGCATTTCACATGCTGCACGTAATGTACCACGAGGCAACGGCCTGCCACGTGGCGGGCGACCTGGCGGAGCTGATAGCCATAATCGTCGAGCTGGTCCGCTGCATCAGGACTGCCCGGGACGGGCCGGACGCGAGGAGCATCCTTGCGAATTGCAAAGAGTGGCCGGACGTTCTCCGGAAACTGGCCACTCTTTTGAACACGTACAATCCGCCGGATATGCGGAACCTCGCGATAGACTTATTGAAGGAGCTGGTGATGCTGGTCCCCGCCGAGGCGATCCTGATCTTGGCTCCCTTGCTCTCGCACTGCCACGCCGCCTTGCAGGAGTCGCATGCGGCTGTTCCCCCGGGACCGTATTTGCCGAGGAGGACCGCGCCGGGAAAAATGGCCTCCAGGCCAGCTAGGCCGATGGTGCAGATGGCGGTTCCGCATTCTCAGCTCGAGGCATCGAAGGGCGTCGATCCGGAATACGACAGTGCCCTGCTCGAGTTCTATTTGCCTTATCATGAACTGATCGACGTCATGTGCAGGCTGGCTATCAACAACGACTGCATGACGGATACGCTGGTTAATTTGAGCGCCATGCTAGGATTCGAGGGTAACGTTTCCGTGTCGCTGCTTAACCCGCGCAAATCCTCGCGCTAAATTAATCTCAATGACAATGGTTCTCGATGTTATCGGCATATCGTTCATACAAGCCGTGGATGCGAGATAACAATATTCACCAGAAATAAACTCAACGTGTCTGGACTTTGCTGTGCCTTTTATTATACGCGCACAAGAATGCGAACGCGAGAATCGAGCTCGGCAATTACTCTACCGGGAAGTCGTTACTTTGGTGACGACGAGGTTTAATTTAATAAAAATCTGTAGACCTTTAATTGCTTTTAATTCAGAGTTAATTAAGATGCATTGTCGTATTCCAGGAGTGCCCTTGCACTTGGCGCTATTTCCGAGACTCTGGCTGGACGTCCACGCGGCAACCCACATCGACAGGAAGCACATAGCCGCCCTTTTGTGCTCGTCGTATACGGTAGACTACGTGGACGCGGTGCTCCTGGACGAGAGGTCGTCGTTGGGGGTGCCGGCGATACACGCCTTCTTGAAGACGTTCTTCCCGAAGCTGGCGAGCCACGTGCTGACCGAGCAGACCTGCTCGCTGATCGACAACCTGGTGAGCTCGCTGACGGCGATGGTCGAGGCGGTCGATCCGCAGGCCTCGGCGCACAGGTTAACGGGAGACCTGCGCGCTCTGGCTCTCGTCTACAGCAGCGGCACCAGGCTCAATCCTCCGGTCAGCCTGCAGTCGGCTCTGGAGACGTTGCTCTCGCGAACCAAGGCCGCCAGGATGAAGGAGGCGAGCCAACGGGAGGCCGGAGCGCCCTCGAAGAAGCGGAAGTTCAACCCCGGCGAGGAGGGCGAACGCGAGGGGAAGAAGGTCCCTCCGGAGACGGAGGAGACCGACGAGCGGAAGCGGTTCTCGTTGATGGACGTCGAGAGCAAGGCCAGGACCGGGAAGAAGGACGACGCCAAGTCCGTCGACTCCGGCGAGGACGAGGCCGAGGACGAGGCCAAGACGACTGCCGGGAACTCGTCCGCGATACCTCCTAACCCGATCACCGCCTCCACGGCCAGCGGACGCCCCGACGACCAGCTCCGCTGCACCCTGACCAACGTCTCTTGGCTCGAGATGCTGGAGAAGACCATCGTCAACCTGCAGATGATAGTGCAATTGCAAATCAAGAATAATTAAGGGACCTCCCGAACCCTGAACGGCGATTATAGACCCCTTCAAGCCCCGGTCGACCCTGGGAACGCGGTTCGACTTGGAGTGCTCGCGGTCGCATCGGCTCTCGTCGACCACCACCGGCTGGAGCTTACTTAAACGGAAACGCGTTTCGGCCGATCATTTCGAATGGTTCTTGGTCGACCGATTCGCAATTGGAAAGTAGGTAGTCCGACGCTCGGCAGGCCTCTACCTTACCGACGCCGGTCTGGCAGGCTACTCGGTGTTCACGTCGAGAAATGGCGATGAAAACTCTCCGGAGAAGCTGCGCTGGAGGGCCTCCAATCTTGCCGGCAACTCCAAGACGTACCACAACGAGATACCGAAGGCTCGGCGTAGCCAACGCTCGCCGCTTGGCCGTTAGTCGTAAATTTTTTCAATATTATGCCCGCGTAGATGCGTCGAGGGGGGGCAGCTCTCGGCGATTGTGTAAAAAGTGTGCGCGGATGGATATCAATTGTCTCGTTGCCTCGAGCGAGCCTCTTGTCTGCCAATAGTCGTGCTGCGCTGTCGTCCCGCTTTTGGCATCCGCGAATTACGTCTCACCTGATTCCCGAGGTCAGCGTGTTTTTATCCAATGAACACTTTTACCGTGAGCGAAGATGACAAGTGCGTGGATTATTACTTGACAAGTCGGAAATGAACTCACTCGGATCGGCATGGACTAAGAGAAGACACCGAACAGCTACGACTTGTAGGATGCGATTAGGAATTTCGTGGGGGAAAAAAATAAAAAAGAAAATGCGAGCGCCTTTGCGAAACCCGATGTGTCATGTAGGTACTTCTATTTTGTTAGTCAATAGCCGAAAACGACTTTCATCCGAGTTAAACTCCGGTTCGAGACGCCATTTTAGGTAATCGGGAACCCTTTTTTTTTCTTCTCTTTTCTAAGCGGATAAAAAAAACACTAATCGGTTTAATCGGTCTTATAACAATCCTAGGTGATGACGCGTCTGCTATAAGCAGGACAAATCGTGCATGATTAAAATTTGACTTGCACTCGGATATTTAGACAATTGGTCTTGTGCAAGCGTGAGGACATCGCTCTCCTCTTCCGTCGTTATGGAAGCTTCGTTTTGGAATACCCGACTAGCAATGCAGGACTACGGTAATGATACACGGGCTTCGGTTATCGAGCACTGGCATCGCACGATTAGAACGTATAATTGTTAGATACAGGTTGCAGCTGCTCTCGCCTTCTCTCCTAAGGAAGGTGGAAAATCGAGTAAGAATTTTATCTGGTAAACGGCTGACCGTCGCGTCCCAATAAGTCTCGGTTTATTATGGAAGTATTCACGCGGCCATATCAATTGTGAACCTTCCCTCCTTGGTCCGCGTATTCCGCGACATTCGTTCAAAATCCGCTTCGTTGCGCCTTTCGTGAATACGCAGATTCGTCGCACTGTTACGCTGGGTATAAAGGACGCAGAGAGGAAATATACACATTTGGTTTTCACGTCTCTTTCTCTCTCTCTATATATATATACATACATATATTATGTTTCGATTTTTTATTTAACGAAGCGTTAGAGGAGTAGAGTGCAAATCATCCTAACGACGATCTTTGGCGCGTTTTCTTGTCCTTGTCGTCCCCGATGCGTGTATCATTAATGGCTTACGCAATATCGTATGTACATTACATCATGTTGCATCACACGCTCTCTCGGGTCCTGGCTATCGGTTTGCCTTGCGCGTTTTTATTGTGTGTCGACTTGAAGCTACGTGGCCGTGTTTTCTTTTTTTTTCTCTGCTTCTGGTTGGATCTAATTGAGGTTCTGACATTTTGATAGGGCTCAAGCTTTAAGCCAGCTTCGCTTATCGCGACGCAAAGTAATGATTGTATACGGTTTCGTTGCTGCGCGACTGTGTCTCACTTTTGACGCCTAGCCGAGCATTGCGGAACAAATGAACGAAGGTTCGGTGGTTTTTTAACGAAGGCCCTATTCGTGTATGTGTACGTATACTTGTACGATACTCCGCTCTGTACAGCTGATTTCGTTCTTACGCGGCGCAGCCTTGATTCGCACTCTTGAAATTTCCGAGCCTGGTATTTCTGGGCTCCTTTGAACGGCACTGAAATCGAACTCGCATCCTTCATTTGATTTCCTGCCGTATGTATCGTGCGAATCGCTTTGATCTCTTGGCTCGAACGATCCGAGGAATACGCAAATCGCACGCTACCACCACGACATCGTCCAAGTACTCGTTATCATTAAAGTGTATAGTTTTCGAGCGAGATTAAATAAACCCCCATGATTTTAAACGACACGTTAATCGATTCGTGGTCATTAGAGACCTTTTGGGAGAGAGGCAAGTAATGAGCAAGTGTGTTTACGTACACGTGTCTAGTTTTAAACTGCCTTCTCGTTTGATAATTCACCGCACTGTGTATTTATTCCCTGAGTATTCCAGATAGGTCGCTATCATCCGTCCAATCCTTTAAGACAGCTCGCTAGCTTTTGGGTCTTGTAGTCGGTCCTCAGTTGGATGAAATTGACGAGTATCGATCGATCCAGCATTGCCTAAAAAGAGGAAGAATTGAAGACATTTCATACTCCGTGATCACTCTTTCCGTATAATTCATTAGTACGTGCATCTGTAATTTTTCCTTCGTTCCAAGTGCTATTATACGAAGCAAGTATTTTGTCATTAATTTGTGAGTGACAAATAAACTAGAGCTTGATCTCCACGTTATTCTAAGCATAACCATGCAATTAAGTCGCACGAATTTCTGATGAACATAAATTTGTCTAGGAGTTAAAATTTTGGGAGATACCGTAAATTGGATTAGAAAGGATTAACTTAGTTGTTCGTGCAATTTGGTTAAAAATGTATTAGAAACTTACGAGCTGTTCTCCTGTACAGACTTGTTTCAGGTTTTCTGGTTTCACTAGTAGCAAATTACACAGTGCGTGCAGTGTGTCGAATAGACTTGTCACCAGACCAACTTTCAATTCCTTTACGCACTTTCGATACTCATTCATGTCACAGATCGCACACATTGCTCCAGCGGAATTGAATTGAAATTGCTGCAGGTGCTCATAAATTACCCTGTGAAATCTTATACCTAGCTCCGTTAAAACACTTTCTGCATTTTTTCCATCGAGGCTATTTCGTATGTGTCGAATCATTGTTGTTACGTATTGTACTACTACTAAACAGGCTGGTGTATTAAGGGTGTCTACGTCGGTTTCAGGTTTGAAGTCTTGCTTTCGCTGTTCACTTTGTAAGTACACTTTGACCCAGCCAACTATTGCATGAATACTTCTATCTAAGCCGGTGTCCAATTTTTGTTCGATTTGCTCTAAAGCTGCTTTCTTCTTCGATACACAGTCACCATGACGAGGGGTCGATCTGGAAAATGCAAATAATGATTTCTACTCGCTGTTTGTAGAACTATTGAAACATATTAGGTAATTATTTGAATGTATACATGACAAGTGGCACGAGGCTGTCATTAAATTGGTCTTCCAGTAGTCTGATAATAGCGTTGCATTGACGTGCGACATTGAAGAAATGTATTTCGGGCTGATTGCGACTCTCAGGAATAGGAACACTTTGAAGACCTAGTTCGAGGGCATAATCGACATGCTCGTTCAACAAGTACTGTAACAGGATCTCCAAAATCTGCACTGCGTTCAATGGCAAGTCACTCGGTGGAGACAGGATTTGACATCTTTGATAAGCCAGTTTACTTCCCTGAAGTAGAGCGATGGCCAGTTCTTCGGAGAGGAATGTTTCTCCTCCATAGTCTTCTATTTGAGCAATATTAATGTTGGTTCTAGTTCCAAGTACAGCTTGTAAGTCCCGACGTAACACTTGGAATCCACCAGATTGTAATTGCTTCTTTTGATGGTTCTTGGACTCGTAATACTCTATTAACAACGCGGCTGATTTCTCTCGTAAGGCCTTCAATTCGACACTAAAAGAAAAGAATACTGACATTTCAAATTTTTAAATTAATTTGTTGCTTCACTTACGTGATATACGTGTCTAGATGTTTCTGGAAAATATTCCTAGTTAACGTGGTTAAATATGTGTTATCGGTGCCCATATCAAAACACTTTAACTCTTCCGAAAGTTTCACCGTTCTTGAGTATAAGTCAAATAAATTTCTTAAATATTTATCAGAATCATTTCGGTCTGCTAATTTAGCTACGACATACTTCTGTAATCGTAGATGAAAAATGTTCAGAACAAATTTTGCCATCACTTGTTCAGGATTGGCAAACACCTGTTGCATTAGTTTGTAATTTTTGGTACACATGGGTATGACATCCTGAAATACGTCCTTTCCACCGAATGAACCAACTTGGCTCTGTTCAATGAAAGCATCGACACACTGAGAATATCCTTTAAAATGAGACAAAACGGAAGCCAATTCTTTCATGCGAGATGCATCTTCGTTACTGTGAGCTCTTACAAATTCTTCAATTAAACTACGTTCAATTTCATCATATTTTGCACTGATCTTTTTTTTAGCATTTTCAAATTTCTCTGATGGTAGCTCCTGAGAGATTAAGTGAAGTTTTTGTATGACGTCTGCAGCCTCGTCTAACTACAAAACAAAATTGTAGTAAAATCATTAATCATAAATATTTATTATTACTTTTATGCTATGTAGTATGAATAGCAAATACCAATGATTTATCCATAAAAATGGGATCGGTCAATGGTCCAGGACTCAAAAATTCAGAAAAGTGTTTCATCAGTTTATGAGTTTCGACTGCTCTAGCACGTGGGATGTTTACACTTTCCAATTGATCTCCCAAGTGAAGAACCTTAGTAGCGACAAAATTAATCCTTTCATCCAGTTGATGAAAAAGTTCTATAGCGTGTTTGTTATTCTCTTGCAATTCTAGAATCTCCAACACGTGTTTAGCCTCCTCATCCTTAAGGGCAGCTTCCAATTTGTCGCACTTCTTTTGCTGACGTTCTTGAAGAACCTGCAAGTCTTTAATTGCTTGAAGAAATGTTTCATGTACTAGCAGTGGATCAAAAGAACCCCTTTCTCCATCTATTATCGAATCATTGACAGTCCTCCAGGCAAGTCTTTCCACAAATTCTTCCGCATCAAACGGCTCCTAAAATAGTTCTTAATGAAATATATATTATATAAAGAGTAAAATACTTCATTCGAAATAGATTTAAATTCACCTGTTCAAGCTCTTTCATGTATTGTTGCATCATTTTGAGACAGTACTTCTAAAACAACTGACAAGTACTAAATGTACGTACAATTATGGCCTGCATTCAAATGTCACTCATTTACTAAAAACAGGATAAAATGTCAACGTGACCAAAGACCAAATGATCTATTTGCATTGCTTGTTTTGGAAACAAGGTACATGTTGAATCAAAATTAATAAGGATTTTCATAAGAATTTTTGAACTTTACTACCCCTTTAACTCTGTGACCACCCCCAATCATGATATATACATATATATACAAATCCAAATCTCAGCCCACAGGTCGTATGAAAGCGGATTTACACAGAGATGAATTGGGAAGATTGTTCACGGGTAGGTCGCGCGATATCGCATCCAGTGCTGCCCCCCGATGGAGGATGCGGACGACTAATGCACTTGCCACCTGTTACCCCTCAGTGGCGGCGCAACTCATCTCTGCCAGAAATGAGTTACCCCTATCAGAGATGAGCCTGCTCATCTCTGCTACCAACTGATCTCTGCTTTGGACAGTATCTTACACACGTGACACAGGGTGCCATAAAATCACATAAAATGCAGTGATAAGTAGGGAATGATTTCGAGGTCGGCAGAGGTCGGCGACGCTGGCAAACTTTCTAATATTCTTGTATTTTAGTGGGAGTGAATGCAGGTGACAGCCATAGTTTAAACCTGCCGTGAATGTTGAGGTATTAAAGTATCCGTGATTTTAAATAATGGATTTTTTAGCAATCCAAAATGCTGCAATTACACGTCATCCAAAAACGTATAAAGATTACATCCCGTATGGAACAGCCGGCTTCAGAACCAGGTGATTGAGTTTAATTTTTAAATTTCTACAACAGATGGTAATATGTTCACCTTTTAAATATAAGTAAAGTGAATAACACGTGGGTAATAAATAAAGAATTTATTGACAGGAAGCAATGAATGTTATTTTTCATTTTATTCATTTTTGCAACTTGTTATATTAAAGGACTACCTTGAATATAATTATCTTTTGCATCTGTGTGAATTAAAATAGAGAATATGATACTAAGATGTTGCATTAGAAAGAAAATTATGCTACTTAGATCCTTAATTTAGTATAACATTTTTAAAATTCCAGATCCGATATTTTGGATTTCGTTATGTATCGAATGGGGGTCTTAGCGGTGTTAAGATCAATGACAACAAATGGTAATGAATAGATTTACATGAAAATAGCATATTTTTAATTAATTTATAAAATTGTTATACTGTGAATAGATAATAAAGATTGTCATTTAATTATATTTTCTGTCACAAACTGTAATAACAAAGTCTGGCAAATTATTTTTAGCTGCAATTGGTGTAATGATAACAGCTAGTCATAATCCAGAAGTTGACAATGGAGTAAAGCTAGTTGACCCAGCTGGTGAGATGTTGGAAATGTCATGGGAAAAAATTGCAACCGAGCTGGCAAATGTGAATGACTCTGACATTGCATCGACCCTACAACGCATAGTGAAAGAAAAAAATATTAATACATCAAAATCTGCCACTGTTGTCATTGGTAGAGATACTAGAAAGAGTAGTCCTTCTTTAACAAATGCGGTACTTGACGGTGCCACCGTTGCAAAGGGCCAAATTAAAGATTTTGGCATTGTAACCACACCTCAATTGCACTACCTTGTTGTATGTACAAATACTACTGGAGGATATGGAATTCCCACGGTAGAAGGATACTATTTAAAATTGAGTAAAGCTTTTAAGCACGTAAGGAATGGTCAAAGAAATAATGGAAAGTATATTGCTGAGATTCAGTTAGATGCAGCAAATGGCGTTGGAGCAATTGCTATGAAGGAATTTCAGAATCACTTAGGAGATTCCATTTCAGTAGAAATTTTTAATGACGGTAGGGGAGAGCTAAACCATAAGGTAAAATTTAATTAAACGGTTTAATAAGAATGTTGCAGTAATTCTGACATTTGTATATCTAAGCAATGGCAATCATTCTGCATAGTGTGGAGCAGATTATGTTAAAGTTCAACAGAAAAATCCTGAGAATGTTCCAATCAAACCGAATGCAAGATGTGTTACTATTGACGGAGATGCAGATAGAGCTCTGTACTATTATACGGATGAAAATAATAAATTCCATCTGCTCGATGGAGATAGGATATCGACTCTTGTAGCCAGCTATTTCAAAGAGTTGCTTGAAGAAAGTCAACTCAATTTGAAACTTGGATTAGTCCAAACTGCTTATGCAAATGGAGGATCCACAGATTATATCACTAATGTTTTGGTATGCCTTGTGGTATCGAAAAGAATTAATTTATTCATTTGATCATTAATATTAGTTTTAATAACACATTTCAGAAAGTTCCAGTGTCATGTGTTTCAACTGGAGTTAAATATTTGCATCACGAGGCAAAAAAATTTGATATTGGAGTTTACTTTGAAGCAAATGGCCACGGAACTGTCACTGTTAATGATGATGCTATTAAAATTATACGCGAAGCTCAAAATAATACAAGGTAACAAACGTTAATGCTTTGAAGAGATATTAATTTTCACTTTTGCAATTTATTGTATACTTTAAATAATCCTGATTGAATTTTGTACAAATGTTTTAGCCTCTCTAGTAAAGAAAGATTAGGCGCATCTAAATTGGTGACTGTGATCGATATAATTAATCAAACAGTTGGCGATGCACTCAGTGACATGTTATTGGTAGAAACGATACTACATGCGAAAGGTTGGGATCTTGCAACATGGGAGAGCAGTTATAAAGACCTTCCTTACAAACAGTTACAAGTGAAAGTTCAAGATAGAAATATTATTTCCACAACTGATGCTGAAAGAAAATGCTTAACGCCAATTGGTTTGCAGCAAGAAATTGATAATTTAGTATTACGCTATAATAAAGGAAGGGCTTTTGTTAGACCATCAGGGACAGAAGACGTGGTGAGAATATATGCGGAGGCTGAAGTTTCGGCGGATACTGACAAGTTAGCTGCCGAAGTAGCTACAGCTGTTTATAGATTAGCGGGTGGAATTGGGCCTGAACTATCTATTTCAACGTAAAAACGAAAAATGATTCCAATCCTTTTATCTCTTGTTTCGGTACCTATGGAGATAGCATTTTTTCCACATAATTGATAAAAAATTATGTGCTGGTGATATTAAAATATCTTAACTTAAGCTTTAACGGACAATGGTCATACGTAAATATTCTTGTAACATTTTGTATAAAAAGGTTTTATTCTTGCAATAAACACAACAAATCCTTTTAAGTTTGCAATTACACAAATTATAATGATAATTTCGAATCTTTTCGTACAAACTCTTTTGTAGTAGTCTACTCTTTTTAGTAGTTGAAGAAATTATTTCATTATGCGCTGCATGGTTATCAAAATTACTGAATAAAAATGATTTGCGAATTTAACGAAAAGGAAGCAATAACAATATTTGGAGCCACAATAGAAGTTTTAAAATGTTAAGGAAGCATTGTTTTGCTCCTCGATTGTCATGGCAACAATATTGATCCCCATGGAACTTATTTCAATGGACTAGTAATTGAACTTGTGATATGCAGTAGAGTGGAAAAACGATTAATTTTACACGTTATCTTTATTTAGAAAAGATGTGGCAAGACAGTGAAGTTAGATTCGACATTAATTCTGTGTAATTACTTTGATGAGTCATTTGTATAGAAATCAAACCAAGATGTTAACCTAAGCTTTGTAAATAAACATAAGTAATAAGCAATCTGCTTATTTCTGCGATTGAAATATTTAAAACAAGTTATAAAATAAAAATGCTCTTGCATTTGTGAACTGTATTACAATAATAATGTTCAAGATGGGTTTTATTTGATTTAGGCAAATGCAAATGCGGCTTGGAGAATTGCTTATGGATAAACTCGACATGATAGAGGATTCGAAAGGAAATAGTGGTGACACTGGTCGTCTTTTAATAACAAATCTTAGAATTGTTTGGCATTCTATGCTGTTGCCACGGATTAACTTGAGTATGCACACAATAATAATCTAATAGTGCAATGAGTACAGCAACGGAACATTATTCAAAAGTACAGTGTGTCATAAGTATAATTTTATGCCGTAGGTATTGGATACAACACCATCGTAACAGCAAATTCGAAAAATGTGAATACAGATATCACTTTTATTATCCTAAAGTTACAAAATATACTCTTATTCAATTTCTTATCGATACTATCATAATGGTTTTCAGATACACGGAAATAATACACACGCCTTACATATTCTGTGTTCATATCGGAATTGTCGGTATGAGTTTATATTTACTAATCAAATACCAAAAAGTTCACGCAATTTTACATCTCTATTAGGAGTTTACAAGTAAGTTAAGGAACCTAAGCAACGCATTAGGTATATAAACATTACCACCTTGATAACAATTATTTCAGAGCATATTTGTCATCAAAAGTTTATAGAGAGGTCAAACTTAGAAGTGGCATTATTCACGAAAGCCGATTAAGTGTGCTCAATAATGAGAAAGTTCATTCAACACTACCAGGAGTTTGGAATTTATCTACCGAACAGGTGATAGCAGAGCAATTTTACATATACAATTTTCTGTAGAATATCTTATAACGTGCTGAAAAGATTAAGACTCACGCAAGAGTTGTGATATTTAGATTTTATAATACAAGAAATCATTTACATTGAATATTTTTAGGGAACTGTCGGAACATTTATCGTAACAAATTTGAGGCTCGTATGGTTTGCCGACATGAATAATCAGTTCAATGTATCCTTACCGTATCTTACAATTACTAATGTAAGTATTACTGTTAAGATAAATTACTAAATTAAAGGATGGTTTGAAAAGAGTTTAAAAGAGCAATATGTACAATTGTTACTTTTCTTCTATAACAATAGGTTAGCATTAGGTCTTCAAAATTCGGACCAACGTTAGTCGTATTAATTTCGGAAGCTCATGGATCGCTTATTTTGGGTTTTCGAATAGATCCTATGCAAAAATTGTACATCCTTCATAAAGAAATCACATCTCTTCTTGCCGCACACGAAAAATGTCCTATATTTGGAGTGGAATACAAAAACGAACGTCAGGTAAGATAATAATGACGAATTACTGAAGGAAATATTGTATCCACTTATTCTTTTTTTTTTTCGTACATACATTAAAGGTAGAAGCTCCGCCTGAATTCGACGTAGAAGGTTTTACTGAAATTCAAGAAAACGAAAACGAAATCTCTAATGTTATCGGTCTGTATTTTTCTGAAGGCGGAACGACCCAGAGAAAGCCCGTTTTATGTAATTACTTAGGACTTGCAGCAGAAGAGCCACGAAAGGGAAGCTCGTTGCAAACACTTTGGGAATTGTTACCAACGGCCTGAATATCTTATTAAATGGATTTATTTTAGAGTAATGGATTATTTTTATTTTCATTTAGGTATACATTTTCTTTTTGTAAAATAAGATCTATAGTTATTGACAGTACTGCATTCCGTGGCACTACTTCAGATAAAAAGGTATAAATTTTATCAATTAGAAATTTCGAATATTTAAGTTCCCGATAACTATAACAGGATTTCCAGCTTAGCGTGGAATTTAAAATAAACGGGAAGGGTATTCGCATAAATAATATTATCAGTACGTTATGTACTAGGATAAACTTTGACTGGTTTTTTAATCTTGAAAATCTTTAACATACCTTTAACAACAATGCTTAGCTTGGTCTACAATTGGCCTGTGCAACGGATCCTTGATGCTCTGCTACACCTTCCTCGTCTAGACCAGTAGGATGTCCAGAAAATCGATATCCCATATTGATTAACATTAATTCGAAAGGATCACTATTCATACGTAATTGATTTGCTGTTGCGGCATCGTCTAAGTTTTGTATTTCTCGATCATTTACGCTGCCATCCTAAACAAAGAATAAAGGTAGTACTTTCACTCATATACACGCATATACAATAAAATATTACTGTAAACGTTTAGTTCGCTATCATTGCAAGTGAATCTGAATGTTCATTACATAAGTTTGACAAGTGAATTACGTAGTCGATACAAATAAATTCCATTTACATAGTCCAAATATGACATTTAATTATGAAGTAAATGCAAGTCATATTAATAAATTCTAATTATTAAAAATAAAAAGCTGGATATAGATACCTCTGGACGGGGACTCCACAATCGAATAACGGATTCGATTCCACTGGTAGCTAATAAACATGTTGAAGGATGTGGTTGAAGACAGTTCACTATACTCTCGTCTCCATGTAGTACTCTAACGATATTTGTTGTCTTCCGATCCCAAATGAAAAATGATCCATCATCGGAACCCGCGACTATATACTGGCCATTGCTTTTAAAGCAGTCAAAAAATTCATTTTATAAATATTAGAAATAATATAAATAAAATTAAGTAAAAATAATAAACGTTTTCTCACTTTCCAAAAAAGTTGGCTTCCTTTATATCTGTAGTAGTGTTACAATGTCCACAAAACCTCATTTTGTAATCAGACGTATTTCGTCTCCATTCTCGTTCATTAGATGAGATGTGTAGGGAAAACTGATTTCCTTGTGATACATCTTTCCCTACAATATTAGATAAAAAGTTTCACATTACTACTCAGGTATGCAGGACCGTGAAATTCTTAAAAATGTATATTTTTCATAACCAACCAGAATTCAAGGCTTCTTTAATATCTTTTCTTAAGGCTCTACAGACTGAGTTAGATACATATTCGGGAAACTTTTCTTGAAAACTTTCAATGACTTTATATGCGTCAGAGGCACGATGTAAGTCGTAAAGACAACGAGCCAACCTATAAAGAAGGAATAAATAATAATTAGATTACTGTAAATCAGTAAAAAGATCCTTAAAAATCAAGAAATCTAAATTTTACCTGAAATGTGCTTTAACATGTTCTGGGTCGAGTAATAGAGTCATTTGACAATCACGCAATGCAGCATATACATCTCCATCCCTAATAAATATATTTAATGAAATGTCACTGTATTAAACAGAGATTATAAGACAAACAGTAAAAAGGGGACTATCGTTAAATGTTTACCATCCTCTTTTCATAAGAGCAGCAGCTCTGTTAGCAAAAAGTACTGCAGCTGTGGGGCAGTAAGAGAGTGCTTGATTATATAAATTAATTGCCAGAGTATATTTTTGCCGATCGAATTCTCTATTAGCCTAAAAATGTAAACATTATGTTGTTTATTAAGTCAAATTGAAATGTGGTTAATATTGCTTAAATATTTTCATAAGCTTATAAATATGTAAAATAAAAGAACGAATGTTACATTTACATTCACTTCGGTTAAATTACTTTTATTTTTGTGCGTATGGATTTACGTATGTAATCTTATGATTTACATATAATAGAGCACACTAACCTCTAGCTTTAGGCTCTCTACGTAACCAGGCAAATTTTTCGTGTTTGTCATGGTAAATCTGGGTGGATCTTCCAAATTCCTTTCTTCTGTACACCTGTCTAGATCCTGATCCTTTTTGATTGATTCTAAACAAGCATGAGTACAAAATAAAAAGTAAAAGTTACATTCATTCAAGTTAAATATAATTTCCTTACCTGAGCCTTTTCTTGGCAGGTAAGTGTCAAATATTTTGGAATCGTTTTGCTTGTTGATATCAAACAAATAAATCTGTTCACCACCC
This sequence comes from Orussus abietinus, assembly GCF_000612105.2. Taxonomy (NCBI): domain Eukaryota; kingdom Metazoa; phylum Arthropoda; class Insecta; order Hymenoptera; family Orussidae; genus Orussus; species Orussus abietinus. The sequence goes on along the minus strand of NW_019394962.1, from coordinate 17,023 downwards.
ATGTTAACAAGTAATTCATTTCCATTGGCATTAAATGTAAGATACGTTGCAGCTAAAGTTCTTGCATGATCACGTCTTGAATGTAAGTGACCTGTTTTAAGTAAATTACTATTGTAAAAATAAAAGAACACAACTTATAATCTCCACTATTTAGAATCTTATGAACAAACCTGCAATAAAGTACTGCACGCATCCTAAAGGAACATTATTGTCCGGATCTCCTTCTGCAGGATGTGAGGTTGCTACCGGAACCTACAAGGTGTATAAAATATATAAATTATAAACATGTATTGTTTGAATGAAAATATCATGTGGATAAATGTTAAGCTACGACACCGAGGCATCATAAATACGTACTTTTAAAGGGGCAAGTTTAATCATTCTGCGATCATACATTCGAATATATGCATCGTTTGCTCCAATCGCAATTAATTCTGGCCTTCTGGGATTTATGGAGATGCATTTTGCTTCCGCAAATGGCCCCAAGTGATTGACGAGATTTATAAGAACGCCTTTATGATCAAACGAGGCACAAGAATGTGGTACACGTATATCATACTGTAACACCAAGCCATCTTCTGCTGCACTCCAGAACAGAAAAGGTACACTAGCTGCGGTTGCAATTCTCTTCACTCGGCCAGTATGGCAGCTGCATGTAAGTGTTGTATCGGCAAGTGGTATATTATGGACCCGTATCCTGTTATCCCCTGCACCTGACACCAGTATACTGTCATTCGATTTTGGCATAAACTAAAAGCAAAGAAAAGAATAAACTAAAATAAATACCATGTGTGAATCATGGTGAATAAATATTTTATTGTACAACTATTTGTTGTAGAAAATAATTCAACGTGTGTATGAAATTTATGATATAAAACTAGTTTTATATTGTAATATGAAAATGTACAACATACTTTAACGGAGAAGATGTTTCCATTATGTCCTGTGTGTAGAATCAACTTCTTTTTATAACGAAATGGATCCCATAATATTATTCGGATATCATCGGAAGCAGATGCCAAAATCCTGAATTAAACAAGTTTAATAAAAGAATTTAGTTCACATCGTTGTTAACGCTAAACGATCTATTGCAAATATCTGATATTATATTTTATAACAATATACAAACTCTCCCGTTTCGTTCCACTCCAAACAGTTGACGCAACCACTATGACCGTTCAGTTCCTTTTCTAAACCTAAACGGTTTATAAGACTATCCGTCACATGCCATTTTTGTGATAATACATATGCAGCTGACTCCTGAATAAAGCAATAAATAAATAAATAAAATGTATCAAATTTAATTATAAAACATTATTTAAATACGTGCCATAAAAAGTTATATGTACGATAACTTGTATTTTAGTAAAATGTTTTTAAAAGCATTTTGAATATCAAGTTACGCATAGTATGTCAATTTATTAATCCATTCAAAATATCTATTACGTATGAAATACTATGCAGGGTCATTATCATGTTTTTAAAAATGGGTCATGAAAGACATTTGAATAAAATAAAGAAACGCATTTAATTACTTACATGTATTTCTCTTTGGCGTAACAAATCTACTATTTTATGGTCCACATCCATTCTATTTCGATACATTTTGTTTTTTATTTCATAGCTTGCGCCTTAGTATCTTTTGATAGTTATTACGGTTACATGACTTCGCATGACATTAGTAACCTCATGTTTCCTGAGTCTTCTTATACCAACAAATAAGAAAATATCCATATCATAACCTTTTTTTTCTGATAAAGAGACATTTTCTGCGCCGTGCGAAAATAAACTTTACGTTGAACTTACGTTACAATTAACGGTTGTTACCCGCTGTACGATTGGAAAAACTACGCAACGTATTTCCTATGAAAGCTTGGTCAAAAAAAAGGTGCTGCAATAACCTGCCGGAATCATCTTGAACGTTTCAAAATTTTCGGTTTTCATGCACATCAACTAATGTTTTTTATTTATTATGATGAATATGCAATCCAAACGAGTCTCAAACATTATGCCAGGACGTTGAGTATGTACGTTCTTCCTGTTGGCTTACGAGTAAATAAAGTATGTATGTCAGGCTCTGTGTACGCTTGAGAATAAATTGTAAACTCCATTACACATACACGTAACACAAAAATCTATTCACAGTCTTCTCTATCCCACGTTCTGCCAGGACGGAAAATCAGGTAGAAAGAGTGCGGCGATCAAACCCCTTTATGCTCAGGTGGATCAAACATGACTATAATACATATGCCACACCATAGATAACGCTCTAAACTTTGCATTTCGAGCGGGAAAATTCAAACTATCTTTTACATTACCAATTTAGTACACCAGACCTTCCTAATAAAGCGTTTAAACTCAACTTCTAATATTAATACGTTTTTTTCATTAAAAAAAAAATAAAGGTTTTTCTCTAACTGCTAATGGAGTAGAATGAGTTCAAAAATCGCGCCATTCGAGCCTCTGAGGACAATTCCAGTTTTGTATATACATCCACGAGAGAGCGCTTTTGTGAGCTGATTCATTTGGAATTTGCGACGAAGTGAATAAGAAGTTTTGATTGGCCGTAGAAAACATACGACGGAAGTTCCCCCACTCCAGTATTTCTCTGCAAGCAATCGGAACATCCGTCGCAAATATGTAAATTCTCATAGCTGCTCGGAAAAAAAAGAGCTTGGAGAAATGACCGATAAGTTACCAGGAATTTCTCATCGTTTCCGACGCAACTTACCGCATTTGGAGCTCTAGCAAAGACTAAAATGCATGTAAACTTGAATGGTAAAAGGTGCTGACATAGAATTCATTCCAAGAAGAGCATAGTGGCGCCATCTGTGGGAACGACTCCCAAGTAGACCGCATATTAACCCAGTAGCAGGTATGTACAATGGAAAGGTAACCCTAGATGTCATCAGTCACCGTACTTTTGTCTTCAGTCTCTTGGCAAGTGACGACGAGATACTCTCAGGAGCCGCAAGGTCGTGTGTTGCCCGCGAAACTTTCTACTCTCGCTTTAATAAATTACGCGCCGACGTTGGCGCACTAACGCAAGATTTATTAACTGTACGTACATACTCGTTCGCTGCGAGGCACATTCTATAAATGTCCGCGGAATGTAATTAAGGGTCACCGGGAGTATATTGGTTTTAGGGTACGCGCAAGTTAGTCCGCACCATGAAACGCTAAGGGTGAGGTTAGGTTGCTTCTGAGCGCCAGGCGTTATTTATCGCCGCGGCTCTCAGAATGATACCGCCAATGCATATGATTATGCTAATGTACGGACTTACGGGGGTAAATATCGATGGGGAATTTGCGACAATAGCGGGCATCAAGTGGAACGACAGATGAGCAACCAGACTCGAAACCGGGCACAAAAGTGCAATGTCACCAAGCCATATTATATACCGGTCCGACCAATTTCACATTTATTGGAGTTAGAGCCTTTGCCGCTAAATCGGGCTCAGAGATCGAATCCGAGGGTTGGCAATGCTCGTTAAATGTAAATTGCAACCACCAGCACCCTTCGCAGGAGGGTTTACTCTAATGATTCTGAAAATCCTCGGAGTAATTCCTATTTTTTTCACGCCGAACAAGCGGGGCCACTTCCATTTTCTGAATCTTCCTCTTATGGGAAGAATGTTTATAAGCATGCCGTATATTAAGTATTCTTAAGGTGAAGTGAAACATCCTTCAAATCAGTCGATTCGAATACAACACTTTTTTTTAAGGGTATTAGACCAAACTGTCCGAAACTTTGACACATCACTCCTGATCATCTAAGAATTGTCCTGACACATTCAAAATTTGGATTTTTCAAAAAAATCTTTTAACTCAGTCCAGACCAGAACCAAAATGGCGTCGAGCTCTCATATTTCGATCAATATACAATTATCGAAGGCTCTGATATGAGAATCGAAAGGGTCAGGACAATTTTACGACAATTTAGAACACTCTGGTAATCGATAAACTCGCATTTGAACGGGATAAAGGCAAAAAAAAGTGTTGTATGCGCTTCTTTGCCAAAACTGTGGTAATACGAGGTCTCGGAGTGAAAATTTAATTGACCTGGAAATTCACAGATGGCGCAGGGGTCCCTTTGCAGTGAATTAGGGCCCCAGAAGGCATGAATCCAGAGGATTTTTGGAGTTTTACTTCGATTTCTTTATAATTATTGTACGAAAACGACAGGTGGAATATGCCATTCGGTACAATACACAATATAATTCGACCTAGCTGTCAATATAAAAACGAACGTCGGCAACGTAGGCATTTAGAACAATTTTCTTTATCGACGTCGATCAAGTTCCTCGACGTGTTTCACTTCACCTTAATCATTCTCTTTCTCCTGGCGTGGATCTATGTACCTTTAGGTATATACTTGTATCGGACATTTTCCAAATTATTCATTTAGTATTTATTAGAGCTCGGCCATTTAGTATTGATTAGGGCCAGAGCTTTACTCGCGGATCGGGGCAAATGGAGCTATATCGAGAAATCGAATCCGAGGGCGGTGATTGCTCTTGAAATGTAAATTTCGCCCATCCTCTAGCCTCTTTCGAAGGCAACAGATGTACGATATGAACCTCGAGAGTCTAGTCTCGGGAAGTTCCTACAACAATGACACGCGGTTCGCTATTTCTCGATATTCATATCAGGGATGTGAGCGTATTTTTACTCGATGAATAATTCACCAAGGAACGCGTCTGCTTTGAATTGTACTCGAAAGATTTGCCAATTTTATATTTATTAAAATTACGGCTTTGCTGCTAAATCGATGTGAATGGAGCCGTATCGAGAGATCGAATCTAAGGACCGTGATTGCTTTTCAAATGTAAATGGCACTCACTCTCGAGTCTTTTTTATCATTGTCGGTGCAAATCCAATGGTAAAAGATTTATAGGAGTCTTCAGGGAATCCTTCCGAAGGGTTGTCACGAACTGGATCATTTGTTCTATTGACATTGCCAAACAATGACAGTACCTATTTCAGACAAGATAATTTTATTCCAGGCTTGCCATTTCAACATTACTAAGGGTGTCACTACGATTTACTGTATTGTGCCCTCATTGAACCTTGGGAATTTTTTGTGAAATTCACGACTATCGATGAGGGAAGGACCCTATGCTCATGAAATTTAATTTTCTTTTTTAAATATGTCTCCTTGGTTCTAGTCTGAGATAAGTAAAAACGCTTTTGGTTAAAAAAAAAAAAATTGAAATTTCATGAGCATTGTTCTTTAGGGCCTCCACGATCACGTGCTGAGGTTTCGAAAAATTCGGTGTTCGTCAAGCTTTATAAATATTTGGACTTCTTCATACGTACACGTACGATGCTTTCGTAACATATTAAGGCGAAGTGAAATCCATTTCAAATCAGTCGATTCGAATACAACACTTTTTTTTTAAGAGTATTGGATCAAACTGTTCGGAATTTTGTCACGTGACTCGTGATCATCTAAGAATTGCCCTGACACATTAAAAACTTGGATTTTTGGAAAAAAATTCTTTAACTTAGCCCAGACCAGAACCAATATGGCGTCGAGCTCTCATATTTCGATCAATATACAATTATCGAAGGCTACGATATGAGAAACAAAAGGGTCAGGACAATTTTACGACAATTTAGAACACTCTGGTAATCGATAAACTCGCATTTCAACGGGATAAAGGCAAAAAAAGTGTTGTATGCGCTTCTTTGCTAAAACGATGGGAATACGAGGTCTCGGAGTGAAAATTTAATTGACCTGGAAATCACAGATGGCGCAGGGGGTCCCTCCGCAGTCAATTGGGGCCTCAGAAGTCATGAATCCAGAGTATTTCTGGAGTTTTACTTTGATTTGTTTACAATTAATGTACGAAAACGACAAGTGGAGTACGTCATTTAGGACAATACCCAATATAATTCGACACAGCTGTTAATATAAAAACGAACGTCGGCAACGTAGGCATTTAGAAAAATTTTCTTTATCGACGTCGATCAAGTTCCTCGACGTGTTTCACTTCACCTTAACGGCTCTTCAGGCGGAATAAACGGCGATGATTTCACTTAGAAATGTGTATTCATCCTGGAATTAGTCAGGGTATAAAAATGCGCCCATCCCTGATTTCCGACATGGAGGCAATCACCGTAAGACGTCTTTCCCTCGGAGATCCTTCCAATCAGGGAGCTTAACTCTCGTTCGCCGAGATCAGCTGCGGATTAAGAGCGACGACTTGACAGAGAACCCCGCGGATTTTCGTTACAGGAGAGAAGCCTCCTCGTTCCTTTACCTCGCTACTCCATTCTGTTTTGATCTCCTCCGGTTAAGGTGAAGTGAAACACGTCGAGGAACTTGATCGACGTCGATAAAGACGATTTTTCTAAATGCCTACGTTGCCGACGTTCGTTTTTATATTGACAGCTAGGTCGAATTATATTGTGTATTGTACCAAATGGCATATTCCACCTGTCGTTTTCGTACAATTATTATAAAGAAATCGAAGTAAAACTCCAGAAATCCTCTGGAATCATGCCTTCTGGGGCCCTAATTGACTGCGGAGGGACTCCCTGCGCCATCTGTGATTTCCAGGTCAATTAAATTTTCACTCCGAGACCTCGTATTACCACCGTTTTAGCAAAGAAGCGCATACAACACTTTTTTTGCCTTTATCCCGTTCAAATGCGAGTTTATCGATTACCAGAGTGGTCTAAATTGTCGTAAAATTGTCCTGACCCTTTCGATTCTAATATCAGAGCCTTCGATAATTGTATATTGATCGAAATATGAGAGCTCGACGCCATTTTGGTTCTGGTCTGGACTGAGTTAAAAGATTTTTTTGAAAAATCCAAATTTTGAATGTGTCAGGACAATTCTTAGATGATCAGGAGTGACGTGTCAAAGTTTCGGACAGTTTGGTCTAATACCCTTAAAAAAAAGTGTTGTATTTGAATCGACTGATTTGAAGGATGTTTCACTTCACCTTAATGGCCGTTCATTTGAGCCGCCTATTTTCTACGGTTTAGCAAACGGCACGGTATGTGGCCGCGGCTCACCGCTGACAAAGAATGGAGTACGGATGATAATTGCATTCCGCCGAACTCAAAATGGCTCCGCGAAACTCCGTTCCACGATACCAGGCTCGCCGTCTACCGCGCGGGTAACCGCGTTATTCGGTCAAACGTTACAAATGTGACCGTTAAAGAACAGCGGCTCGGGGATCTTCAAACGACTTTTATACGTGTGCAGAAGCGTCGAGTGCAGGGTCGCTTCTTTGGCCCTGAACGCCGCCGGAATTGCGGGCGTTTAGTGCCTCGGTAAGAGCCGGGACATTACGTGCGAAAATACGGTGCGTCGTGTAAAAGACACCTTTTGGGTTGGACCGACAAACGTATACTTGTATTTTAAGACGATCCAAAAACAGACCGCATGGATTGAGATAAATTTAACGTGGGGTCCGCGACGTGTCCAACGACGCAGGGACGTTTGGGCCTACTTTGCAAGATTTTAACGTTTCCATGCTTCCTGTCCGCCTATTTACCTTAATTATCGAGACAATTTGTTATCCAGAGGGCGATACGCAATTTATGTAATCGTTTCCTGCACACGCGGGGCGACGTTTAAATTATTTCGTCCGACGAAGTGTGAAAGTAACGAAATGTATGCGCTCCATTTGCACCGCTCGGTACACCGCGTTTCGCGCGATATTATCGAAATTATGCGCTCCACGGTCCTATGTCAACGGGATAGTTGCCGAGACAGGCGAAAGAAATTGTCCGGCCGCGGTATATCATTTACGTCATTATTAGCCGGGCACCGAGGGACTCGGTAAAACCTACAATTCGGTGCTCGGCTCTTGAGCCGAGTTCCGTTCGATGAAGCGTGACGACAGGGAAATTTATGCAAACGGTCTGGTTGCGCCAGCAGTCGAGAGTATCGAACCTTTCGCCGATAACTTCCACTTTCGAGAGGTCGAGACGCCGATTCGTGTCGATGGGAGCGTGTTTTCGGAGGCGCCTTGAAGAATCTGTTTACCCTCGAGATAAGTTTGTCATAAGGGCGAGGTCGGCCTCCTTTCGTCCCGGATGAGAAAAGGAGCGCCGATGAACTCTGACCGAAAGATATCCCCAGGGAAGACGTTCTCAGGCCCTGGAACTGGACTAAGAGATAGAACCGACCTCGCGTTAAGGTGAAGTGAAACATCCTTCAAATCAGTCGATTCGAATACAACACTTTTCTTTAAGGGTATTAGACCAAACTGTCCGAAACTTTGAAAAAGTTCATCCATTGTTCAGAAGTCGCGTGGTCGGTCAACGTTTTAAGGTGAAGTGAAACACGTCGAGGAACTTGATCGACGTAGATTAAAAAGAATGGTGGATTTTTTTTGCGAAAATACGGTGCGTCGTGTAAGAAGTGAAAAAGAATGATGGATTTTTTTGCGAAAATACGGTGCGTCNAAATCGTCTTTATCGACGTTGATCAAGTTCCTCGACGTGTTTCACTTCACCTTAAGTATTCGAGTACCGAGGGAAAAGGAAGGATACCGGTTTCGGTATCAATTTCTTTCTCGACCTTAAGCCTGGCTTAGGGGTCTCGAAAGAACCGTAGCATTTCCAAAGAAGGCAGAGACTAAAATTATATACGAGGCCAGCTTAACGCCGGTTCCGAGAAAGCCCGGTGATTCCGGTTCTAGGATTTTGGTACCGGTCCTCGGTTCTGGTATCTCGACATCGCTTTCGAGGCGTTTCAACGAAATCCAAATCGACCGAGCGAAAAGTCCCGGGGACGTGGCTCCAGACGTCCGTCCTTGGGGGGCCGATATCAACCCGGGCTATCATAAGGATAATCCGGCCATGCGTAATGGCCTCCTGCAAACTCAAGTTTATCGGCCAATTGGCATCGGCTTGCTGCTGCGAATTGCGTATTGCGTCCGAACAGGGCCGATCGATTCGCAGTTTGTCAGACCTAATGTATATCGCGAGGCAGAAAAATCAAGACTGACGAATTCTCCCCGAAACTTTTTCCCGTAAGCACTCTCCGCTCTTGATTTACTGCTTATGCGTGCGGCGACTTTATCATTAGAATTGAAACTTGCTTGGTTGATGCAAGAACGAGCTCACCGGTAGCCGTTGAAAGTTTGAGAAATTACATTACTCTTTCTACCGCGTTTATGCCCGGAAAATGTAACGACAACGAGTGTTGGTGAAGCTGTGCTTAAGAAAATTGAGTATTGTTTGTAATTTGCCTTGATTCCGTTTGATCTTACGTTGTCGATACCAGCCAGTAAAGATCCATTCGATCCAAGAATTTCCTTTTTTCTGTAATGTGAATTTTTCACTTAGAGTAGGTTGACATGCGTATAATCGTCTGTGGTATTTTTTTCGTTTCTTTTCTGAACAATCTGTGCAAATTGTGCATCAACCTAGTAGCTTCCGTCCTGCGTATCTGGACGAGGGGTTTGAACGAAATCCAAATCGACCCGGCGAAAAGTCCTGGGGACGTATCTCGTCCTCGTCCGTCCTTCGGGATTCGATATCATAAGGATAATCCAGCCATGAGTAATGCTCTCATACGAGCAGAAGTTTACCGGCCAATTGGCACGGACCTGCTGGCGCAAATTTCAGATTGCGGTAAACAAATTGTACCTCCTAGGAGCAAAACGTGTCGCGGGATAAAAAGGAGAATCGTCGAGGTTTCGCTAACTGACTCTGCAAAGTCCTGACCTATCCCACTCCGAGCCATGGAGCCAGAATTACACGTTACTTCGGGTTCCCGGCTGACAGTGAAAAAAATGACATTCTATTTGCACGAAAGGCCACGACTTATCATCTGTTGAACCACCTGATTGGAGTGAGGCGGCCTGAAGAACATTTGAGCAACATTTGGCCATGGACAATGCGAGGCACTCTTTCTCGAAGGAGTGTCCTGCACGTGGTTAGAAAATAGCTAGAGAAAAGACTCAACTAGGACTTCGAACAATTCGGATGTTTTGTCTCCGCACTGGGACCTACTTGTTAGTGCGTAACCAGGACACGCGTTTGTACCGCGAATTCATATTGACAAATTGTATTCTCTATCCGTTATTTTATTAGTACAATAAATTGTTATTGTTGTGTTTCATTTACATTAGTGCGTGGTGCAAATTCAACGGACCCTGAATTTACCCGCCAGGAACTTAACTCAGCGCTCACTTCTAAACGGCGCAAACATCATCTGAAACGTGTAAAAATGTAGGTTCCGATTTTCTAGCTTCTTTTTATTCGTCGATTGCCGTCAATATACAGGGGCAAATCTCAGGCTGCGTTAAACAAACCAATCGACCTGCTCCTTACGGACAGGTAAAACGTGTCATTTTAAGACGGAAGATTATGGAGCGTTGCGCAACCAAGGCCCCTGGGCTGTCTCGTTCTGAACCAACAGAGTTGCCGGCAGGAAGAAAAAAAAAAGAAGAAGAAGAAGAAGATAAAATGAAAGAAACTAGGAGGTATTCTCATGCCAAACCTCCGGGTCGTAAACCGGCCCCGAGGACTGCATGGAAAAGGTTGGTGTCCTTCCACTTGGCCGGCATAAAAGAGACGGACCGTGTTTACGTTCTCAAAAAATGAATCATTCGGCCCGAGAGGAGCTACCTACTTCCTGAGATGCCACTTCAAATAATCAAGTTTATTCCGGGGAATTTAAAGCGGTTCAATTTAAGGACGAGCACAGAGGAGTATTTACAAAGGTCCGTCTGTGGATCAAACATCGTTACGAACTATGAGCTAGGAATTGTTGACCTCGTTGTAAAAGAATGTCTGAATAGCTCTTGATTGTCCGGTAAATTTTCTGGATCTTTGGAAGTATCCCAGGATATCTTGGAATGATACAAAGCAGCGTAAAGTGCGGCGTAAAGCACCGGTACAATTATATGAAGTACGTGGACAGCTTATCCCTCGGTCGTTCACGCAACATTCTGATTCACCTGGCGTACAGCACCGATCTGTCATCATTGCTTTGATGGACACGAGGAGTTTTCTAAACCTCTCGTACAACCAGATGGATAGGCGTGAATACAATTAAATGTCGATAAATCATTCGCTTCTTATGTACTAAGTGGATTGTTATTTATCAATGCATCACCGGAGCGGTCGTTCCCAACCATTGATACAAGTTCGACATATAGGTAGTTCTAAATATTCAATGAGCTGTCGATATTAATAACTGACCATAATACGTGGAATATTAATAACTAAAAGGTGGCAGTCGCCATCGCGGTAGGGTGTCCAGGGAATTAATGTCATAATTAAGTTGAATTCCTGGACCGACGCAACTTAATTAAAATAAGATTAAGAAACGGACCGAACCAAAGGAATATTTCGTTAATTCAAAGAATAATCATTTAACTCTAATAAAGTCGAATAAATCGGGTGCAACGTTTATTCGGAATTATGACAATTTACTTGAGTCAATGAATTATTCTTGGAATTAAGAAAATATTTCTTTGGTTCGATAGACTTATTCTTTTCTTTTTTTTCCTCAGTCTATGCACGACGAACGGACAGTGGCGTTATGGTAATGTTTACTGTAACGGTGCACATTTTATGCGAGATCGCGGGTAAATTTTTTTTTATCGATTTAAGGAGGACGTTATTCTCGAAGGTCTTGAGAAAATCTGTGTTCACTTTGTCGCGATATCGGCCGTTATCTGTAAGTAATGGAAGCCGCGCCTAGGCCACGCGCGACTTTCCGGCGTTACGTCACTTCTGGCACGCGGCGCGCAACCTGCGGCCGATAGAGAGGAAAAAGAAGTCCGACCAGTAATTGTCACCAAGGGGGAAACTATTATCGGGCATTGCACAACCGAGGTTCTTTCTCGGCGTCTCCTCCCGGCTCGTAAACCGGCCCCCGGGGTTGGCCGGAGAAAGTCCCGGCCCTCCTCGTCTCCGCTCGCATAAAAGAGACGGGCATGTTTAATGGATAGTAGCGCAAAATCATAAAAGGAACTAGTAAAGATAAATATGCAAGAATGTGTGTCTTAAGACTAATGGCGGCGCGCGCATTGTGCGAAGGGGGCGCCCGCGGTGATGCATGGTCTCGAGAATACGTCGGACGCCGCTCGGCATTCTCTCTTCTTTCCGGAGGAAGAAAGCGACCGCGAGACGAAGAGGAAAGCTGTAAAGGGAGAGAGAGAGGGGCGCCAAGTGTCGCGGGAATTTTTCTTTCGAGCCCGCTTTTTGCCGGCACCGACCGTGGATTTATGTCGAAGTAATCCGTTCCGTCGCCGGACAAGTAACGGGGGGTATCTCCGTCTCGCTCGCTCCCGCCGCGCGGCCGAGCGCTCCGTCCTCCTCGCACTCGTTGCCTCCGAGGTGGACGCCGAGCGGAGAACCGCGAGGATCCCCGAGATGGACTCGCCGATCCGCGAGGTCGGAGGTTGCGAGAGACGCTCTTTCGCAAGATTCATTCGGCTCCTCCGGATTCGGCTCGCCTCCGTTGCGATCGTTTCTCGGGCATCGGCGGACCCCTTTTCGTGCCCTCTCCGAGTAGGCACTTCGTTCACGATTAAGAGATTATGAGGTTTCGGCTTGAAATTGGTGGCCTCGATTCCTCTAGATCCTTTATCTCGGTAGATTCACACGCGATCCTCGACTCGGCACGGGAACGACCTCGCCGAGGCGGCCATTTTGGTCCCGGACTTCCTGGTCTTAAGAAAAATGTCGGTTCGCCGCTGGAAGATGGGAAAAAAGGACGACTGGAAATCGGCGAGGCCGAATCGCGGCGTGGGTACTTGCCGGCGAATTAAACGAAAAGAAATTAAGGTGAAGTGAAACACGTCGAGGAACTTGATCAACGTCGATAAAGAAGATTTTTCTAAATGCCTACTTAACTCCCATCTGCCAAGAAGAGCCTCAAAAATGAGTCCAGAGAACCAACGGTACACGTCGCCGCGACCATCTTTTATTGCCGCCACCCACCACTCGTACTTCGCGTTTCCTCTCCGCGATCGCTCGCTACTTTCATAAAAACACATCTGTCAAACCGAGCATTCTACGACGCATCATCCCGCCCACTAAAAACTCGAAATCCAGGACGAACCTCGAGCACAATGAAAATCCTGCCAACGCGGTCCTTTCGCTTCCGTCCTGGAGACTCCCTTCTTTCAGCATCCCTCGGAGTAACGCTCGAAAGGATTCTTTTCTCTCTCTCTCGTTTTTGTTTTTTTTTTCTTGCACCGCTTAAGGTGAAGTGAAACATCCTTCAAATCAGTCGATTCGAATACAACACTTTTTTTTTAAGGGTGTTAGACCAGACTGTCCGAAACTTTGACACATCACTCCTGATCATCTAAGAATNTGCGTCGTGTAAAAGACACCTTTTGGGTTGAACCGACAAACGTATACTTGTATTTTAAGACGATCCAAAAACAGACCGCATGGATTGAGATAATTTTAACGGTCAACTCATAATTCCATGCAAAATACCAACCGGGGAGAGAGCGTTGCACAAATGCCCAATTTAATAAGCAACATTGAGGGAACATCCAGTGAGCCTCCACGTGGTGATATCATGGCTATAGATATTTTTCTCGAGTAGGATATTGTTTTAAGGCGGTATTTGGTAGGAGAAAGTTTATAAAGAATGATGGATATTTTTTTTTAGTTTAAGCAGCGTTCGGTCAAATTTTCGACTTATGTGGGAATTGGAAGGAAAAGGACCACCCAGCTGGTTGGTACCCCTATTCCCATTAGCCTCAATTAAATCAAGTCCGACGATAGAGGGTTGGCTTAATGTGTTTATGAAATTCCTAGGCTCTGTCCCCGCAGCATTAATCGAGTATGAATGCATAAAGCCAACCCCTTTGGTCGACAGATGTGTGTCCCCTTTCGTATTTATCTCACCTCCGCTCTCCGTTCCGAAATCGGAATCCCGCTCGATTTCTCCGGCAGAGATTCCACCCTTTTGGAGTAAGCTGTATACTTTAATTACATTTCCGACTAAGTATTTAAATATTTTCTAACTAATTATTCGGGAAATATCCCTGATTTCATGATATTCAACGAATCGTACTCCGAAATGGGCGTTGATAAGTGTAATCGCAACATTCCGTACTCTCTACATTTGACGTTTATTATTGCGCTTTACCCTTCTCTTTTTTTACCGTCGACTTTTGTAGGGACACTCTCACGTATTTCCTACCTAAGTATGCAAAACGAGGTTTTGAGATGAACATTTGTTTAAACCCGACAGCGGGGGTGCATGAATGATTTTTATTTCTTCTTTTAAATTGTCATTTAAATTGTCCTTGGCACAAGTACTGGAACTGAGGGATAGTTTTAAACCGGAAATAATATCCGGTAGTATGCCGTTTATCACGAGCGCAAAGAAGATCGGATCTAAACGACTTCTGCGAAGTAGGGAAAGAATTAGCATCATGCAGCGACGCTCTGGTGCACCATTGTCGTCAGGAGCATTCTCGAGATAGCCATAAAACTCGGGCCGAAAGACTTCTGCAAAGCAGGTCAAAATTAACCTGAGCCAGGTGCACGATGATTGTCATTGTAAGAAAAACCGCCGTTACGTCGAAGAAACGAGGAACACTGCTGAAAAAAGACCAGGGGGGAAAGGGTAAACGCCCAATCCTTTTCCCAGTAAAATTTGAAACAACCACGAAGAGAAAAACTCCTGATACCGTCACGATTAATTCGTCACAACCTATGAAACCATCAGCCGATTCAGGACACGGATTTTTATCGCATGAAAAGTTCATCCATTGTTCAGAAGTCGCGTGGTCGGTCAACGTTTTAAGGTGAAGTGAAACACGTCGAGGAACTTGATCGACGTCGATAAAGAAAATTTTTGCTAAATGCCTACGTTGCCGACGTTGGTTTTTATATTGACAGCTAGGTCGAATTATATTGTGTATTGTACCAAATGGCATATTCCACCTGTCGTTTTCGTACAATAATTATAAAGAAATCGAAGTAAAACTCCAGAAATCCTCTGGATACATGTCTTCTGGGCCCTAATTGACTGCGGAGGGACCCCCTGCGCCATCTGTGATTTCCATGCCAATTAAATTTTCACTCCGAGACCTCGTATTCCCATCGTTTTAGCAAAGAAGCGCATACAACACTTTTTTTGCCTTTATCCCGTTCAAATGCGAGTTTATCGATTACCAGAGTGTTCTAAATTGTCGTAAAATTGTCCGGACCCTTTCGATTCTCATATCAGAGCCTTTGATAATTGTACACTGATCGAAATATGAGAGCTCGACGCCATTTTGGTTCTGGTCTAGACTGAGTTAAAAGATTTTTTTGAAAAATCCAAATTCTGAATGTGTCAGGACAATTCTTAGATGATCAGGAGTGATGTGTCAAAGTTTCGGGCCGTTTGGTCTAATACCCTTAAAAAATAGTGTTGTATTCGAATCGACTGATTTGAAGGATGTTTCACTTCACCTTAAAGCCGTGGGCGAATCGGTCAATTTCGGAAGTAAAAGTTAATCCTATGAACTCCGGGTGGCCTATTCTCGAGTTCATGGGATTCATCTTCCTACGTGAAATTGAGCAATTTCTACTAGGACTTTGAAACGTTGACCGAGTTCCAAACAATGCAACATTTTCTATGCGAATCTGTTCGTACGTGAAAAAGACCTATATAAACTCTAGAATTGGGTCCCAGGAGGATAATAGGAATGGGGGAAAAAAAAATAGGAGAAACCCTGACGAACCATTACGTTGCAGCCGCTACACGTTTCCTTGTTCCGGATGCAGGGTGGACGTCGAACGACAACGGGAAAAGCGGTACATGGACAAAATGAGCGTCTCAGTAACGGGGAGCAGGTGCGGAGCGATTGTCATCGTTGGAAAAACATCCCGGATAGGCGTGACGGGAATATCTTAGTCGTATCTCGCCAAATCTGAGGGAACGGAGATAAGGATGTGGTTTATGCTCCGGGGCGACAAGTGACTCAGGTTCGGAGCATATTCTAATCGGGCTCGTCGAATGGCGTCCACCCCCCGTGGATTATCGAGGCGCTCGCGATGGCGCCCCAGGACTTTAATGAAATCCCCGTGATAGGGCTCCTAGGGGGAAAAGTCCCGAGTTTCCAGGCCATCCGGAGCAGCCGGTCCACGCGGGACTTTGCGAGTGCCGACGGGAAGATAGCGCGTGTATGCACGCGTATGCACGAGAGAGGGAGTATCGATGCTCGTCGGAAGATATATGCCTGACGTCCATCCCGATATGCAGTTTTGACACCCGAGGTTGTTCCGAATCCTGCCTCGGATATCCCGGAGATCCTAATCTCCCCGAAGGGGATGTTCGATCCCCCCGAAAATTCTCCGCAGTCTGCGGAGGGAGAGGGGAAGAAGGAAAAGGGAGACAGGGGCCCTTGTAGAGCCGGAATGACAACGGTCACGACCCTCGAAGACTCACTCATTCGCATAAAAAGTACGACCGAGGTCTTTTTACGGTCAGGAAATAAAATCACAAAGGGATATTGGAAATGAGTCCCGCAGGCATGCGCGTCCTGGATAAACCGATATATTATACAGTCGCCTGTATGGGGCTGCCGCCGTCATGGACGGCGATGGAACCGAGTGATAACCGCCGAGACAAGGGAAAGGAAGTGCCGCGGCCGTATTAATGCATTTCCGAACGTGCATTTAGGACAAATATTAATTTCAATGCGTCCCGCCGCGATAACGAGGCGCAAGGTACCTTAGAATCATAAGGGCCATAACGTGAAAAGTTTGTAAAAACTAAAATATAAAAGTAACAAGCGAAGTGAAATATTAAAAAATGCACATCTCTGTATTAAATGAACCAATCGGTTTCGTTCATAGCTTAAGAAATGCAGAAAAATCGTCCACTCTGGATGGTCTCGTTAATGTTGACTTTACTCATTCAAGAGGTGCGAAAAACGACATTCATTGTCCAATTTGATACGCCAGGCTGAACATCGCAGATAATGACTACGTCCGAGTTTCTTAATATAGGAAGGGACAATCAGCAGGGTGGACGCGACAACGTTCACTTCGGTCACAAACAATGAAAGTAAAATACGAT